>NC_136805.1:12922334-13329834 GCF_951216825.1 Electrona antarctica
CTCCGTCTACTAGCACTGAAGGATCTTAGACGGCGAAGTGTATAAAGTGTTACCAATACCAGTACCGGTGGAAATGGTTAATAATACAAAACGTAGTCGATTATAAATACATCTTTGTGTTGATTTATTGATATAACAAATTAAAACATTTTACTTTTTATATTAAAAAAGTGCTTCTCGATTAAATGGTAAATGGTGCATTTATATAGCGCCTTTATTACATTCACCCATTCACACACATTCATACATCGATTGCGGCGGAAGCCATGCAAGGTACCAACCAGCACATCGGGAGCAATTTGGGGTTCAGTGTCTTGCCCAAGGACACTTCGACATGTAGACAGGAGGAGTCGGGATTCGAACCGCCGACCCACGGATCACTGGACGACCTGCTCTACCTCCTGAGCCACAAGGAAGAAGAGATAGCAGGAAATAGTAGTTTGCTGTTAACATCTGGCCAGGACTTGTACACGAGTTACTTTATTATAATTTTTCTTGTTATAAAAACACCAAGTACTTGCCTGAAAGCACTGGGTGTGAAGACAGCCAGCATTACATTACGTATATATAGTACATATATATATATATATATATATGTACATAGCATCCCTATTCTGTGCATGTCATAAGGGGCGAACATTCACCAAAAATTGTTTTAAGCTACTACAACACATTGCCATCTTGTAGATTTTATTTTCAGCGAAGAGATTTGGTGTAGAGGGGAAGGATAGGGGCCCTAGTCAATGAAGTACTATAGGGTTTAAGTGGTTAAAACAAGTACTCATTCAGTGTCGCCCAGTAATACTTGGAAAAACCTGCAATCTGTTTCGCTTATGCATCGCCCTAGCTTAAGAACCCCACGCTGTGAGGAGTTTGTATATAAGCGCAAAAGTTGAGTGAGTGAGATTTATATAAGAGCTCAGAAAGCACCCTCGATGTGGCCTTCAGTTCAGACCTCTGACTCCGCTCTCCTGTCATCTAGCAAAGACCAGGGCGAGATCTCCCACAGCGTGACTGTAGTTACACACCACACATCAATCTGCTACTGGGTGGGAGGCCGAGTTTCTCTCTCTCTCTCCCCTTCTCACTCGCTGTTAATTTCCTATACTGTGATTGTGAATAGTTGAACTGAATCCAGTTCAAATTGGTCTAACCTTGCCATGCAACTGCCAAGGAGGCGCGTGTGCGTGTGTGTGTGTGTGTAGCCGGGGTGTTATTTAATTGTTTATCTTTCCAGGCACTGGGTTTACCCAGGGAGATAAGGCTGGATTTCCAGCACAACAGGAGGCACCTTGGCTGGGCAGGCTAAGGAGAAGGGCTCCCCTGGGTGGGTACCACCAGGGTGACTGTGGTATGAGGGAAGGGCAATTTAGGACAGTCGTATATGCATTATGCACTATACGGGGCAGAAAACCTTGAATCTACATAGTCCAACTTTTCATTTGTTAAATGAACGCCCTGCTCAAGTACTTCTACTTCTACTAGATGATTTTGATTTTATATGCATAAATGTTTTTGATTTGTAAAACACTTTGGTCAATCTCGATTGTTTTAAATGTGCTCTATGAATGAAGCTTGATTTGATAGTGTGTAGTTTTATAAATTAATGCACAAAAGTGAGAAAAGGACATCTACAGCTATTTTCACTATATAATCTTTAAAAAAAAAAACAGTGACGATACTATGAGAATTGAGGACGCAGACCACTTTGGTTCTCATCCAATCAAACGTCCCCAGCTGAGGGGTGAAAGGGTCAACAAGCTACACTTGCAGTGTGAGCCAATCAGGAGCCAGGGTCAGAGGTCAAAGGTTAAGGTCAACAAGGGTCACACCGGAGAAGTTGAGCTTTATTTAGCTGCTAGCCTCAGATATAACGGACGCAGCACAAAATCACAGTCACTCATACACGGTGGTGTAATATATTCTTTGATGTTATACCTACGTAGAAGTACCAATACCTCAATGTAGAACATTGTCCTGTGCTCAACACCTGGGGGTCCCTTGGACGTTTGAGAAACACTGAAGCGCTGTATACTTTGAGGAAATGCATGTAGGGTTTATACAATAGATCTTAAACAATAGTCCTATCGCTCTACTGTATGAGTTACTGTGTGAAACCTGTCACCAATGGCTGCAACAGGGCCGGGCCAAGATAGGACACACGTCAACGGGAATCTACCATTTGATCTGGTGATGAAAGTGACTTTTCAAAAGCTTTAAGAACTACAGCCAGACTAATATTCATCTCTGTCTCTCTCACACATCTGCTCTAAAGATGTCCAACTGACTGGGAGAGAGAGAGAGAGAGAGAGAGAGAGAGAGAGAGAGACTCAAATGTGACTCACGTAAGAGAAGGGAAAGGGGATTTTGAACATAATAGCCACAGTTTAATTCCATTTTTGACATGAACCGGCAATATCCTCCCTCAACACTTGGCGTGATGAAACGCAATTGAATTTGAATTGCGTTGGAGAAAGAGAAACTGTGTGTGTGTGTGTGTGTGTGTGTGTGTGTGTGTATGTGCGCGCGCGAGAGAGAGAGAGAGAGAGAGAGATCATTCCTAGCTGCATGGGTCCTGTCAGTCTGACTGTGGGACAGGAGGACAAATTAGAGCTAATCTGTGTCTTCCTGTCCTGCTCTAAACTATGTGGGAGAGGAGAGAGGGATCACAGGGTGGAGGGAGGGAGGGAGGTGATGAGGAGAGAGGGATCACAGGGTGGAGGGAGGGAGGGAGGAAGGGAGGGAGGGAGGTGATGAGGAGGAGAGAGGGATCACAGGGTGGAGGGAGGGAGGGAGGGAGGGAGGGAGGTGATGAGGAGGAGAGTTGGAACAAGTACTCACATTTCGTTGCTGTCGGGCAGAACAGTTTGGGGTTTTGGGTAAATTAATTGAGACCTGAGAGCAATTCTACAAATGTTTTTTTAAATGAGTAGTTCTCAAACCTTTCCATGCCAAGGACCCCCAAAATGATATGTACTTTGCCACGATGGACCCCCATCTGAAAAGGTTTTGTGCCAGGGACCACCAGATTAGAAGATTTGTGTTAAATTCAAAATTTTACATTTTCAAGACTGTTGAAAGATGTTCAATATAAACATGTTTAAATAGTTCAACTAGCCAATCTACATCGAGACATTGTGAGCTTGTAGATTAGCTATTTGAAATATTTTAAAAGGTTTTTTAAAATAGTAAAAAATGGCAAATACGTTTAGGGATAAAAGGGTTAAGGGGTGGCGCAAGATATAGCCCAAAATCTAAAATGACACAGATGCTTTCCCAGTTTGAATGGGTCAATGGACATGGATGAGGGGGTAAAGAAGAGGGAGAGAAAGACCATGGAGGAGAGAAAAGGAGAGCGAGAGGGGATCAGTGACAGAAATAGAGAAAAGGAGAGTTAGTCTAGACAGGCAGACAGCTAGACAGATAGAGTTATTGATCCCGGGGGGGAAATTCAGTCGCCAGGGCAGCACAGCAGTAAATGTTACAGACACAGGGCAAATAAGTACCGTAGGTGCAGAAGAATGACATCACAATAAAGACACCCTCAAACAAATCTATCTATAGCTATAAATGCACCATGTCTCTGTCTGTCTGTCTGGCCTGTTCTGACATCACAACACTCCATATTTGGGTATGCCTGACACAGAACTGGGCATGCCTGACAAAGAACTCCATAATATGGGCTTAGAGCAGGCATGTTCCGACATCACAACACTACATATTTGGGCATGCCTGACACAGAACTCCATATAGAATAAAGGGACACAGAGAGACAGATACAGAAATATCCATATATGGGTGTAAAAGGGACACAGACAGACGGGTGGAACGGGTACAATGGGTATTGTACCCGTTCCAATGGGGGGTGATAGATTATCGATTATCGAAGTCCTGACATAACTCCATTTTTTCTACAGAAAATACCATTGTGCCGCCATCAATATTATTGATGCTTCATATTCACAGGTTAAGTTGTTTATTTCTGGAACACAGTTCTTATGACACGATGCTATTGAGACCCTATGGAGTATTTGATGGAAAAAATACCCCGGCGTGACCCAGCGGCACTGATGCCAGCCAGACTATGCAGATATACCGTATACACTACAGTAACCCTATAATCATCCTGCCTTGTGCAGAACAAGAGACACCGGCAATAAATATAAAGGTATACCGACGTATACACTCGACCATCTTATATGTGCAAAACTGTTACTTTTCAGGATTCAAATTCAAACACATCAAAAGTTTCGAGCTTGTGAATCTGCTAGTTTTGATGCTTGTGTGACGCTGTAGTGTGGTCAAGTACAGGACGTCAATAAACCCACAAAAACACAAAAAGGTCAAATACGGAGATAAGAGTTTTCTGCCCGACAGCAACGATATACAATGTGCCTGATGCACACCATGAATAGGAGTAGCAAGCCTGATGACATCAGCACAGACCACGGGTGACCACAGATTGGATGTGACAATAAGTCACACAACGTCTTGATGCTACTAAGTCAGTAAGTCAAACAGAGAGTCAGTGACCGCTGTCCTTTGTGTGCCTCGTTATGCATTCTAATAGCATATCGTTGCTGTCGGACAGAAACCTCTTAAATCCATATTTTAACTTTTTGCGTTTTGTTTTTGTAAATTAAAGTCCCTACTTGATCATGCGACAGCGTCACACAAAAGGAGCGTTTTGAGCTCGTCGATCTGCTACTTTTGCCATTTTTGATGGGCACTATCTCCTCCAACGTGGTAGACAAGTTCATGGACTTTTAATGTGTCTTATTCACGCGCCCAAAATCAGCATGGCCCCCTGTGGCGTCATGTGGCAGCCAAGTCTATGGACATGCGGGCGCTCCTCACTTCACACAAACTCGTGTGATTAGTTCATTTGAATCCTGAAATCCTGATCAATTTTGGAAAAAAGGAACAAAGGATAGAGGGATGGAAAGAGAGAGAGAGAGGGGGGGGGGGGTAGATGACTAAAGAAGAGGCCATTTGAAGGACAGAGGAGCGAAGGAGTGAACTTTGCGAAGGAAAGAAAGGGGGAATGAAAGACAAGAAGGCAGAGAGCGGAGAGCCCGATCACAGACAGTAAGGGAGGAGGGTTGAAAGATAGGTGAAGAATGCATGGGGGAGAGGAAAGGCTGCTGCTGAGGCATAATTACACAGAGTAATTCCCCAAGACCACATTTGTGTACCAATCATTATACATGTCTGGGTTTTTTTTTTTACACTTTCAGTGTTAAATTAACACCCCAGACTCTGCAGTATATACATTGTCTGATTGAAACATCTTAGTCCAAAAACTGTGAGCGAGTTTGTTGCTACATGGATGCTGCCTCAGTCCAAAAAAACGTAGACACGAGATACAGGCTACACCCTTTAGATAATAATCATTACAGTTTGACCGGATCACGGCCATAACACCCACGACTCAACCAGAAAAAATTACACAGTCAGACGCACTCATAAGTCTCCCCTATATGTGCAAATACATTCGCTTTAATCAATAAACCCCCTGTTTATCCAAGCTTATTCTCCCAGTCAGCCAAAACAGCAAACACAAGTAATGGCTCAATTAAGACCAATTAAAGTGTCCCTCAGCCGACAAATTAATTTCCCCTTTTCCCGCCGAGAAAACAAACAGAGCGGGGCTGGAGGGGAACGAATGGGTGAGTGTTTTAAGTTTTAAGTTTTTGGCTCCGAGCAGCTCTTTGAGAGCACTTCAAGCATCTGTCACCGGTAATGTGTAATTTATGCCCCGCCGTACGGCGAAGTATAAATCAGGCTGGGCTCAAGCTCTTTGAAAAACAGCCCAGGAGAGGTTGTTGGGATAAGATGGAGTGGGCTCTAGAACAAGGGAAGCTTTACAATCTCAAGATGACGATGATGACACTGGTTGGAAGAAAGTACTCAGGTTTGTTTTTGTACGTGCGGTGCATAAGTAAAGCAATATAGCACAATGGATGAATACTCTGTTACGAGTAGAAGTGTTGCATTCAACATTTTTACTTGAGTAAAAGTAGGTTGTTGGGATAAGATGGAGTGGGCTCTAGAACAAGGGAAGCTTTACAATCTCAAGATGACGATGATGACACTGGTTGGAAGAAAGTACTCAGGTTTGTTTTTGTACGTGCGGTGCATAAGTAAAGCAATATAGCACAATGGATGAATACTCTGTTACAAGTAGAAGTGTTGCATTCAACATTTTTACTTGAGTAAAAGTACAAAAGCAGTTTCTTTCACGTCCTAACAAGTTGTAAGCTCACAGATTTGCACATAAAATAATTGTGGTGGAGTAATAAAAGCACAATATGTTGCATCTGAGATATGGTGTAGTTTGTAGATCTGGTATTTTTGTTGCATTTGGGGGGACGCTGTAGTGCGAATATGGGAGATAGGAGGTTTCTGCCCGACAGCGATGATAAATCAGACAGCCTGTGCACTTTTCGAACAGCCCAGCAGAGGTTGGGATAAGATGGAGTGAGCTCTAGAACCAACAAGGAGAGCTTTACATTCTGAAGATGGATGATGATGGTGGCGGTGGTGGTGGTGCTGGCAGTGGCTGGAAGAAATACTCACGAGTTTGGACTTGAGACAAAGTAGCAATGCCACATGGTGTACAGTACATTGCATCATGCATAATGATGTTGTACAATATATATAATTTGAAGATTTCAGATTAATAATTGGATTATCAATAATCATTTAAATAATCATCGGCAACGTAACTAGTAGGTAAAGCTGTCAAAATGTAATGCATTTAGTGGAGTAAAAAAGAAAAGTACAGTGCATGAGTTAATGTACTGTAGTTACTGTACACCACCTGGGTGCTGGTTGTGGGGATGTACAGTATTATAGCAAGGAAGTGTCAGCTTCCTTGTAAGAATCACTTGTGTAGAAGACCGCGCGGTATAACACCGCTGACGGATGGAAACCTTGTATGTCCAAAACCGTTACAAATCTATGAGCGCACAACGTGTCACATGATATTTTCACTACTCTTGTGTGACACTCTTGTATGAAGTAATGCAGTAATTATATATTTAAAAAATAAAAAAGTTGAAATATAATAGAGATATACGTGGTTTTCACACGACAGTAACAATAAATTATACAGTATAGACACTGCAGCCAGGACGCATTTAAGTCCAGACTCTCTGGTGATGATTGAACATAAATACTGCAGCGAGAGAAATGGACATGGGCAGCATGAAGAGAGATGGTCTCACACACACACTCGTCCCCCCCCCCCCCCCCCACACACACACACACACTTTATTCACTCACAGGCCAAGGAAATGGACCTGTGATGATGATGAACGAGCACAAACAATACAGACAGTTATGAAGATGAAATATGAAACACTAACAGTAAAAACCAGGATATTTACTTTCTTCACGTTTACTTGGATGATATTAAAAGAAAAACAAAAGAAGAGGAAGGTTAATTCAATTGGGGACAAGGGGGAAGTGAATGCCTGGACAGTTGCGGGGAGGTGGCTGTGCTGCCCTTGAGAAATGCAATCAATTCCACGTTGCTACAGTGGTCTGCAGTCAGTGGAAGACTGCAGATTGACATGGAGGGCAGAAACCTCCATATTTAAACCTTTTCATATATTTTCCTATATGAATGCTCTACTGTACTTCATCATACAAGTGTCGCACAAGAATAGTGAAAATAGCTATTTTCAGTGACAACATGCTGTGGATGTGTGTGATCACATTAATGTTAGTCTGACATTTATTTTATACCCGACAGCATCCTGTGAATAAACACAAGGAATATTTTGATGATGACATAACGTTCCTTCCTCTCAGCTTCTGCCTGTAATAAGCTCCAAGAACTCAGAACTGTGGGAATCTTGAGTACGAAGGCTAATTTATTCTATAAAGCTTAAATTAGCTGTAAGCTTCTTAGAATTGCCGTGTGAACCCACTGTGTATCTACACTCACACAGTGCGTGTGTGCGTGTGTGTGTGTGTGTGTGTGTGCGTGCGAGCGCGTGTGCACGCACGAATATTGCATACTGTACATGCATGTGTATTAGAAGGTAAAGTAGCTACAGTAGACCTTTTTAATCCCTCTTGCTCAGCTCTCGTACTGTAATGCCGTGTGGAGGTCTAAAGGCCAAGTAAGATTCATTACAGCAATGCTCTCAGTAATGCACTCCTTGTAATACTAATGCAAAAAGTACAAATATAGCCATTTTATTTATATTAAAAAAGCAAAGCAAAGTTCTTTGTTTACCCAGGGTGAATGGACTAAGCTCGAGATGCTTGTTTACAGCCAGACCCTGCTCATAGAACATTTCATGGTAGGGGTTCAATGCCTTGCTCAAGGGCACTTCAGCGGTGGTAATTTTAACGTGCCGGTCCGGGGATTCGAACTGGCGACCTTCCGATAACAAGACCACTCCGCAAACCGTTCGGCCACCGCTGCCCCGCCAGACTCCCTTTTAGACTCCCTTTTAAAATGTAATAGTTAATATGGATGACAATGTTTGAACGTTTCAAAATGTTTTCAAAAATGTTTATGTATTATCCACCTAAGGTAAATAAGAACTCGTAAAAGGTCTCAGCTGTTAATACATGTATGGAATTTGTTTTTGATATTTTAGAATTCTATATAACTCATATGACAATGGTGTGTTAATTTTACTCTTTGAATACACAAAATCTATGAATAAAAAGGTTGCATGTGTCACTTGTGGCTGAAAGGTATAGCTACGTATAAGCATACAAAGCAACAGCTTAGCGAGCTCATATTAGACCCAAAAGGGCCATATGTGGCCGGATTGGTGGCTTTAGATGCAGTGCAACTATAAGATCACATAACCAGCTTACACAGAGCTCTGTTTAGTGACCCAGCCAGAAACGTTGACAAATGAGAGTTTGGACCAACCATAATATGATGGCATTGCTAGAGCATAATTGGTTGAACTTAACAGTGTCACCACTGACGTGCGAACATTAAGTCCTGTTGAACCACAGCACACATCTCATCAACTAGCATGGATCGCGTTAACAACGCAAGCCACCCAAACTCGATTAAGAGTATGGCTCTGGTGAGAGCTGGCTGTTTCTTACCAGACCCTTGTACCACTCGGCCTCTTGTTTACATTGCTGCAGAGAGCGATGAGTGGAATTGTGGTAACACACACAAGACGAGGACAGAGAGAGAAGGAGAGAGATGAAAGACAGTAGTCAAAACAAATACAGCATAGCCCCGGGCAACAGTATGTCCGAATAATTCCAGATTTTCAAAACTGCTTCATGTGTGAATGACTTGCCTCACCATGTTTTGCTTCTTTTTCTTCTCCCCAGGATGTATTGGAAGGTCTTGCTCTCAGTCCTGGCAGCTGGCTTCCTGTTCGCCGTCGGGGTCGAATCGCGCAAGTCCCGCCCCCAGGGCTCCATCCCCTCACCGTACAAGGGGGGCAACGGCAACACCTCCGACCGGCGCACACGCAAACAGGAGGTCCTGGCCTCCAGCCAGGAGGCGCTGGTGGTGACGGAGAGGAAGTACCTGAAGAGCGACTGGTGCAAGACACAGCCGCTGCGGCAGACGGTCAGCGAGGAGGGCTGCGTGAGCCGCACCGTCATCAACCGCTTCTGCTACGGCCAGTGCAACTCCTTCTACATCCCCCGGCACATGAAGAAGGAGCAGGAGTCCTTCCAGTCCTGTGCCTTCTGCCGGCCGCAGAAGTTCACCACGCTGACCGTGGAGCTGGACTGCCCAGACCTGCAGCCGCCCTTCAGACACCGCAAGATCCAGCGGGTCAAGCAGTGCCGCTGCATATCGGTCAGCGTGGCAGACTCCGGGAAGCAGTGATGGATCGTCGCGAGAGCGTGGCAATTCCGGAGCCTCCCTAATAAGATATAAAATTGTTAATATATACGATCAGATGGGGCACTTTCAAGTGCCTTGCAAGTAACTTGAGTGCATACAGTACAGTACATATCCAGTGGGGAATAAGCCCTGAATGTCATAGTGACATGCGCTACATGCGCATGTCCATGAGCTACTGTACTCAACACTGGGCATCTAAAGCTCAAAGATGAAGAACAACCATAAGAAAACCATATTAATGTAGACTTTTTTTGGCCTCTGAAATTATCATTTTTTTTAAACTCTGTCGCCCATCGCCAAATTCTACTGGTCAGAGAGGCTGACAACCCACAATGGCCCAGATAAAGAGTCTTCATCTTGTTTTCAATCACAGCAATTTGTATCCCCAAATATCATGACACCAAATACTTACTAAGGAGGGACTGAAAATGGCTGCTGCAAATAGCGGCAGATGAGAGTGGGTGACATCTAATGAAACAGGATTGTTGGGCCCATGATTAAATGTGACACTGGGAACCAAAGATTAAGACTTACATGATCTTCATCATCACTTCATCATACTGCATTCCTCTAGCTTTGCAATGACCTATGATGCTTTTCAGAACTTGATACAGCTCTTATCGCAAATGTGTTTACTTGGGAGTGTGAACCGATTTTTTTTCCTAGGAGTGTGACAGAACTGACAGATCTTGCATAAATTTAATCTGAGGACAAAACTGTATAATGTATGACATGTCCTGTACATTTCTGCTACATTATTTACTGAATTAGCTAAACTACGGGAGATTGCTACAAAAGGGAGCAGATGCTGATAAGCAACAAAGCCCACAAGCCGGATAAAACACATTGCATGACATGCAAACTGCAGCCAGATAGCTGACTCCATTACCAACAGTTATGATTCATGGGCAGTTATGATAGATGGGCAAGCTTTCAGAGACAACCCCATTCTGCATAGATAAGGACTATGAATGATGGTTTTAAGACGAACCCATAATGGGTTATGCAACAGAAATCAATACGATATAAACAAGTGTAGCACCACTCCCTCACATCTTTCCTAATCATCTCAGTCAGGGTTTGCTTGGAGGTCCACCCGTGATCAGTATGGATGGCTACATTTCATCTGCAGTACTGGAGAGTGGAGACTCACCACACCAGTGGTTCTTAAGGTGGGGTGGGGGGGCAGGGGTCCATGAGGGGGTTTCAGGGGGTTCCTATGTAGCTACATTTATTGACTAGGGGTTTATTATTTTAATAAAGGTACTATAATGGACCCTTACAGGTCTGTAACTCTGAGAGTGTACAAAGGGAACCAAATGGACCCGTATTTGCAGACTCTGAGTTATGGGGGTCCCTAATGCGTACCAAACTGGGGGTCCTTGAAAGCCAACAGTTTGAACCACTTACCTACATGTCTAACTGCCAAGTATCGGTGAGGGTGGGTATATGGAGCCTGATCTAGGATCAGTAAGGGGTGGGGGTATACTGTATATGGACCCCAAGTCTGCACCTAGAATCAGTGAGGGCGAGTGTATATAGGCTACGTGTATATGGATCTAGGAATGGAAAGGGCGGGTATATAGGCTAATAGAATCATTTTGACAAGATTTTAAGAAGACAGGTTTGCATAATCCAATATCAGTTTTTTTTTTTTACAAGTAATATTTTAAGTAAATTGTATTCTTGAAATCTTGTGTTGGGTTCCATCAGAGGTTATGTTTTGATTAGCACATGACACATGGCTAGTAATGAAATGAAAACAAAGCCAGCAATTTGCTAGGATATGATTTGTTCAAATAGGTTTCTCTTTCAAGGCCAGTTAAAGGGACTCTCTGTGACATTGAGCATCTGAATATGTTTGCTTTACTAGAACCTGTGACAACCAAATGAAAAGGTTTAAGCTAAACTGCTCCCATTGTCTCACTGTGACGTATAAGCCCTCACGTGACCATTGACTAAAACCACATACAGTGCATCAACATACAGTTGGGTGCCACCGATATTGTCCCTTATCATTTGACCCATTTAGGCCTGACCTCAAAATTTAAAAAAATCCTTCTAAATCCTCCAGTTTTCTGAAATAAATATTTTCACGATTTAAAAAAAATAGCAGACCTACAAGCTCGTAGCGCGCCACTCGGTGGCGCGCTATGAGCTTGTAGATCTGCTATTTTTCAATAGCTAAATTATAACATAATGTTTAAAACACCAAAAGGGGTTTTGCGCAGATCACGCAAACCTCAGCAAAAAGAAAAGGACAATATCGATGGCCTCCAACTATCTCTTTTAAGACTTTTCTGATACCATGTGTGAAGATTTATAATGTTAAACACGTGAATGCATTATATTGAATGTTAGAACACTATAATAGATATGTCAAACGATGGTACATTACAAGACAATGTGTACATATATACTGTATATACACCTTTAAAAAAAATGAATAAATTATATACACGATACTAAATTCATTCAAGTACTCAAATGTTTTGTCTAAACCCTTTTTTGGCATGTGAGTTATGTATAAAGTATCAGCAGCATGGCTCAGTATAGACAGCAATAACAATAATATCATGCAGAAAGAAAAGTATAGCTTGGATGATCAAAATGAGCTAAGTGGACCAAGTACGGAGAATATTCAGGTTACGTTTACGTTAAGTATAGAGGTTTTAAATGAGTAGTTCTCCATGTAAGGCTATTCAGGGTTTGATGAGGTATGGACTGACAGCCATATATGGAGGCGTGACTGACGGATCAACGGACGGACAGGTTTTGCAGGTTTTCATAGTAGTCACAAGCTGTTGAACCTCCAATCCTCCATGTTCCTCCTGTTTGTGACCATCATGCTGGGGAACTTGAATGAAATCAACAAGTCATACCGTTCCAACAGCTGAAATGTACGGAGCCCGTGAGTGGCCACGGGAGAACATTTATTTTTGAATTTGAGATTTAAATACAATACTTAGCATCCAACGTGAAGTTGTATTTTGATGCAAATTGGACATCTTTCTTCAGATGATGTTCTGACAAGGATAATAAAACCGATGAAGAGTTACTCCTCACATATCGTCACTGTCGGGTGGAAACCTTGTAAATCCAAAACGTTCCTTCCTTTTTTATTACTATCTTTAAAATGAAAATAGCCGATTTACAGGCTCTCAATGCGAGCTTGTAGATCTATCAGGGTCGGTTGTGCTGCCAGAAAGCTGGCAGTGAAGGTGTAGGCACTGGGTTTGTGGATTTGGAACGTCCACAAAGCCTGAGTGGTACATGCCGTGGTGGGGCAGGCTTACCTCTACGCACAACAGAGGCTCTGCGACCAAAATCCTGGAGAGGGGTGCTGGACAGAATTCTTCTCTGGAGTTGTCAAAGGTGTGAGGTGCCATGCAGGTGTGGGAATAGTCGGAGCTCGGTTGAGTGCCGCCAGGCTGGAGTTTACCTGAGTGGAGTCCTGCATGCATAGCGCCCCAACAGGGGATTTCATAGTCCTACCGGGAGACTTCAACACACCGATATCGTCGCGCTGTCGGGCAGAAACCATATTATGTCTCCATATTTGAACTTTTTGTGTTATTTTGTGAATTAATGCCCTGCTTGATCATACCACAGCATCACAAAATTATAAAAAGTAGCAGTTTTGGACATATGAGGTTTCCACCCGACAGACGATATTATTGAGTGGTGTAAACCACTCCTACAACTGGCTTTGTTAGTCTGTCTGTCTGTCTGTCTGTGCACAAAAAATGAGCATGGTTGATGCTGATTGGTTGATGCTGATTTCATTACGTCAGACCACAGCTGATCAGGCTATATAATACCTTACACCACTCAGTTCACACGGGTGTGATTTTTGATGTACAATGAAAATGACAGTTTTTTAGACTGCATTTGTCTTGGTCAAATCTGTCCGATTTATTTCCGCAGGTATAAATGTGATCTTTGCTATGGTACCGTCAAATCGTGAATGGAACTACTGACTCTGGAACAGTGCACCAAATATTAAACACAAATTAGTACTGTGCATCACACCACACAAATGTATGGTACTGTACATAGGTTTTATTTCAAACAAGGAAAAAACAAAACAAAATAAAAAACGGTTAAAAGGAAGCTCTGGAAAGACATTCCAGATACATTATACATATATATATATATTGCTTTTGAAACACTTTTAGACTCACACTGTGTGCAGTTATGGATTTGTGGACGAGCTTGAATACGAGGGCATTTCACAAGGTGTACAGTATAAGTGGCAGCCTGCAGAGATGGTGCAAGTGGTCATTCCTTTCAAATAACATTATTCGTCCGTCAGGTTTAGGCAAGTTGTTGGTGATACATCCATAACTTACATGACTGCGGATCGAGTTGCACCTTACTGGTAGACGACGGTATAACAAACCAAGCGCACCTGCCAAAGTCCAGGATCGCAGCATCCATCCTCAGGTGTGTTGGTGTCAGATGGCTGGAGGAGGTGGTGCAACGTAAGGCAATGGGTCCAGAGAGCAGGCAGGGGTTTGGGAGGACTGGACAAAGTTACAAATAAAATAGAGAGGGCTCTGGTTCAAGTTTATAGTCCCCTGCTTATGCTGTACATGCAGTCCATACTTGTTCTGTGTCCCTGCGTTTTATCTTGTGAGATCTTTTTTCTTTTTTGTGTGTCCAAGTGTCCAATCACTTGTGCGAAGTCACAAACACATACATCCTTTAGATCTTCATGCCCAGCTTGGCTTTCTGTGAAACAGAGAAAAAAAAACATTAAAAAGAAGAAAACAAAACAAAACACTCGCACATTGATAAACGCCAAGTATTTGCTGAACAGTGACACAACTGCAGAATGACAGTTTAAAACGTTGAGCGCTTGAAAGTCAAAATTACAGACTTAGACATTTAACAGATGATCTTATCCAGAGAGTGACTTACAAAGTTCAATGTACAGAAGGAACCCTAGTCAACAAACAGTGTAAAAAGTCAAGTTAATAGAGTGCCAAGAAAACAATGAACCTAGGTGCTGCTATTTGAGGTCAAGCAAACAGTAAAGTCTATGTAAATAAATAAAGTAACCAATATGCATCTGAATAGAGCGTCGCAGTCCCGCCCCCTACCAGGGCCCAGGAAATGATTCTCCGTTCATTTTCCTCATAGACATTTCAAAAAGTATTTATTTAAAGACGTTTACGCCGTGGACAAAGCCAACTCGAGTCGTGACAACTCATGACAACAAACACCATTTTTTTGGGCCGAACAAATAATTAGAAAGAAGAAAAAAACTGCAGGTTACAACACTTTTTTTGTTGTTTTTCTTCTTTGTAATTATTTGTTTGGTCCAAAATATTGTGTTTGTTGTCATGAGTTGTCACGACTCGAGTTGGCTTTGTCCGCGGCGTAACCGTCTTTAAATAAATACTAATAGAAATGTCTATGGGAAAAATGCATTGGGAATCATTTCCTGGGCCTGGCGTCGTCATGAAAGGGGCGGGACTGCGACGCTCTATAGTGTAACAAGCATCTACCAGAAAATAGGAAGAAGTGATTAAAGGAATGAGTAGAGCTACATGTAGAAGATGAGGTGGAGACTGCAGTTGAGACTGCTGCAGAACATGAGGAGTGAGTCTGCAGACATACAATATGTGTACAGAAATAGAATCAAACAGCCTCTTGTTGAGAATGACTCAGAAGCCTAGTATCCTTTTTCCGAGGAGGAGGATTTGCCAAAAATACAAGATCTACAAGCTCACAATGCATTGCAATGCAACCAGCTGTGAGCTTGTAGAAAGATAGAAGAGATTTGGAGCATTCTCTACCTCTCCTCCCAGGTTTCTTAAAGATGGAGTGCTGTGATTGGTCTATGGAGTTTAACATTACTTTAATAGACCCCCAGGTGTGGTAATAATATTCAACTATGTCTTCCCTGTGTATTTTTGGTTTCTTCCTGAATGCTGAAAGCCTTTAACTCAAAAGGCCCAATCGAAAATACACCATTTTTGTGACATCATAACCTAACCCCTCCACTCCAATTATTATATGATAATTCATTATCATTATTGTCTGTGGACTCCAACTGCTGACCTCCTAGCCTCAAACAAATTTATCTGACCTTCAGATGATCAAAAATGTTATCATATAACGTAGTACTACGTACTAGTACTGCATATATGAATAAAATATATGAACGTACGATGCCAGAAGCGTGTTTGGGCTTAACACTGTAGGTTGCCTTCTCCTTGGCTTGTTTGATGCGCTCCTCTGCTGCTTTTAACCTGGAGAACAAGTTATAAAAGAAAGTGTTAAGTCGATGGGATCGTTTCTGAGAATGCAGCAAGCAGCCATACCGTGTTTCTCTTCCCTCTTGTTCTGTATTATACAATGAGCCCAGTTCCTTTGCCATAGCGTGCTGTAGCTGTTGGGCTAGTTTACATGACAGAGTTATGAGTTGACCACTGAAAGCTCACCCCTTGGAGACCGACAAACACTCACTCACACACCCACACCATGGACACACGCATGCACAGACCAGACACGAGAGAGAGGGGTATTATACTGCACTCACAGACACACGCATGCACAGACCAGGCACGAGAGAGAGAGAGGGGTACTATACCACACACACACACACACGCACGCACACACGCACACACACAGGTGTTGAGAGCACATCAGCGCAACAGTAGCCAACAAGCTCCAATAAACATTAAGGACCACAAGGTATGGAGGAAGAAACAGAGAAGAGGGTGAGGGGGGGTTGGGGGTAATTGTTCATCCAAACACAAGGAGAGAAAGAGACAAGTTAAACTAACCATAGCAAAAATGCAGTCATGAATAATAATACATATTATGATAGTGAATCTGACTCCAGGATAACTGTACATGGCTAAATATGGAATAAGTTACTCATCATGAGAATAAGTGTGTGTGTGTGTGTGTAGGTGTCAGCAGGGAGGTCCAAATAAGGTCTGCTGCTGTATGCAAGGTCACACACACAATCACACACGCAGGGTGGACTCACTCGACTGTGAAGGTTTAGCGTGAGATGTCAGACACACACACACACACACACACACACACACACACACACACACACACACACACACACACACACACACACACACACACACACACACACACACACACACACACACACACACACACACACACACACACACACACACACACACACACACACACACACACACACACACACACACACACACACACACACACACACACACACACACACAGAGAGGAGTGGCGACAGACAGGATGAGTTTGTAGACCATGGAGGACTGGCATGAGAAATCAAAGAGAACGGCAGAGCAAGGGAGAGGATGAAGAGACAAGAGATGACTGGACACACACATGAACATGATTATGTGTGTGTGCGTGTGTTTGCGTGTCAGAGAGAGAGAGAGAGAGAGAGAGAGAGAGATAGAGAGAGAAAGAAAGGCAATAAGACAGGGGAGAGGGGGAGAGATAGAATCAGAAAGAGAGGTAGAAATGGAGGGAGAGGAGGTGAAAGAGAGAAAGAGAGAGAAAGGGGAGGAAGGGAGAGAGGATATTAAGATTCTTGTGTTGGCACATCTGAAAAGTAGACAAAAAGAACAACATCTCCAGCTGCTTCCAATAGAACACATAATGACCAGGGTTCAAACTATGTGAAAAATATGAATTCAGATAAAGACCCAGGGTTCAAACTCAATGTAAACGATGTCACGACCCACTAAACATCACGAGTCACCATCCTGTCCATGCTTTAGCATGGAAGCTCATGTTAATGCTTCAGGGGGGGAAAACAATCTAGAAAGACTAGAATAGATCAGAACAAGCATTATGCAAATTGGAGCAATATAATTGTGAACAGTTGGCATTGCAATGCATTGCAATATACATTTTAATTCAAGCATTTTCTCAAAAGTGTGTGATGTATCAACTTTATAACTGCAGAACATTTTACCGTATATCCCTTTAATTACATTGCATCTACTTTGGACAGAACATGTTTTAAAATCAATTAATGTAAAATAAAAATAGATTTTTCATAAATAATGCAAACATGCATCGAATTGCAAGGTATGCTTGGGAGTATAGCCATAATGGCCAAGGGCAAACTCGGTGCAATCCAAACATCTAGTGCATTAAGGGCCCTAAACCCAGACCTGAGATAGACACACTGCTTTGCTTTGTGGTTTGGGGGAATGAATGAATAAATGTATGAGTGACTGTGTTTTATCTGCGTCTGCTATTTGTATTCATTGCCTCTAATCAGGAAACCGCATCTTGAGCACTGCTAAGCTAACCGTGGCGGTACAAGCTCTCATACTGCCACAGAGGGGATTGCACTATTAAAGCCAAATTCCAATACTCCAGTTTCTGCCCCCCCAGCCAGCCTCCTCCTATCCATCAGTCCTCCAGCATGGCCATGTTACAATGAAATACGTGACCATGTTATGGACTTCATATGACATCAATGTTTCAATCATAGACTGTCAAAAATAAATGGATGGCCGTATTGCAGTAAAATTGGTGACCTTCTGAAATACGTGAATAAGCTAAATAATACAATTTTATACTAGTCATCTACCAAAGTGCGTTTCAAGTTGTCTTGTGTTTTGAAAACTTCCCGGGCAACCACGGTATTAAATTGTCCGGTAAATTTCTAAAACCAACGACCCTCGTTTTATCTAATTGCACAATTAAAACCTGCAGTCCGCGGGCCATTTGTTTTCCTCCTGCAGTGCAGTAAAAACCCCAGTGGGTTCAGTGGCCAGTCCGCCCCCCCCTGTCTGAAGGCATCTAAATGAGAACAGATAGCATCTAATGCCAAACATATGGAGCCACGTTACGGGAGAGTGGCACTCAGAGAAGCATATAACTGCACAGTGACAGAATACTAAAGCAGTGACAGTGACTGAATACTAATCACATGAGCGGTATACATCTGAATGTGGTTTCACATTTCGAGGAGAGCCTGTTGGCTCATCCTGTGTGGCGCTTAATATAGCCAGCATTACAATACTTTCATTCAATACAATAGCTGAATAAATAACGACCATTCCAAATGTGTCAAAGTCGATTAGTCTGTGGACGCGATGCACATCTCTGTTTATTGTGTTATTGCTCTGAAAATATGTTTGTTCATGGCTTGTGGTCAAGCGTTGTACCATTAAATCATTTAGGGAGATAAAAGAAAGAAAAACTAACAAAGAAAAAAAAAAATAACGTCACTAACAATGTGCTCAACTCTAATCGCAAATGCTGAAATACATGTAATTTTTATAAAAACAATAAGTCAGTGTTCTAAGAAAATGTTCTCAACATAGCCTGAAAACCATCTCACTTGTCTGATCAAATTTATGTTTTTTTGTGCTTTTATCCTGTTGAATTCATTTTCAATAAAGTAAATCAATCAATTTATTGTCGTCTGCAAATCCGCCTTCTTCTGTTAATGGGATGTTTAAAGAATAAGGTATATATATGGCTAAATTAATGAGTGCACATGTGTGTGTGTGCATGCACTGCACGTGTACTCTGCTCTTTTTTGGGTGATCTGTTTCTTTACTCAGTGTGAATTCAAGAAAGACCGACTGATTGATTGTATGTGTGTTTAGCCTGCTTGTGTGGCGCGCTGATCTCTCCATGCTACGTCACTAACTAATGTATGGAATCCTGCCTTTCTCTGCCTCCCTCTGTCACTACAAAGAGTCGGAACATCACTCACCGAGGTGTAACCAATCTAACCACACTCGGCACACTGTGGACGGACACACACACGCGCACACACACACACACACACACACACACACACACACACACACACACACACACACACACACACACACACACACACACACACACACACACACACACACACACACACACACACACACACACACACACACACACACACACACACACACACACACACACACACACACACACACACACACACACACACACACACACACACACACACACACACGTGTCTTCTTTGTGGTGTGTGGTAAGGTTAGAAAATAATATACATGAACTTCAAACAAAACAAAAAAGGTAACTCATTTCACAATCGACTTGAGTAGAATTTCTTGGACAATGACTCAAGCAAGCATACGAAAGTAGGCTTGCGATAAAGTATGTGCGTGTGCCTGTTTCCAATAGTGCTTGACAGATAACTTTCTGGAAGCCAGCGGAGATGGACGGAGGGTGAGACAGCAGGGGGTGGAGAGGGGATGATAACTTATGAGGGAGGAAGCGAGTGAACTCCAAGTAAAGTGATTTAGCCCCAGCTGATGAGCGACCTCGACACCGTCTGGCGAGAAGCAGGCGCTTCTCGCCATGCGCTGCCGTGCACTTGTTGCCTGAAGACTTTCACGAGGGGGCAGGGATACATTTTGGTTCAATGTGGGTCATTATTCCTGCTTTAAACAGTATCTAAGAGGAAACAAAAGAAGGCATATAGTTGAATAATGGCGTGGTCTGCCTGTCAAATATTTGTGATTGAAAGTGACAACAGCACTGTACTGTATGTGTGTGCAGTTTGTGAATGAAGACATCACTATATACTGTATGTATGTGGTGTTGTTCAGTGGTGAAGCCGCTAGATGCTTGCGTGCATGTCCTAGTGTAGAGACGGTTGACACCTTAATTGGCCAAATGGAAATAGTGTTCTTTAGAAATATTTCACTCACAGTATAACAAAAGTCCTTTTACATTAACAATGTTGAGAGTATCACTGAATTTGTTTTATTAATTTCTATATGCACAGATGATGAACTTATCTATTACATTATATTTCCTGGTTGTACAGACTGTTCCCGCTTCAGTACATTTGTTTATATACAAGGTACAGGTGGGTCTTTATCGTTACGTCTGTTGCACAGGAACAGAATAAAATGTTTTGTTTTGTTTTTTTGTTCCTAGCTCCTCTAGGTGCGCTGCACTGCACTCGCGGTAGAGCACATTATCTCTGCCAGGAGGCGTGAACCTCCTTTCATCTTGAGAAAGCTCGGACTGAGTTGAATGTGTGTTGACATAAAGATTACGCAAGGGGGCAGGCAGACTTTCCAACGTTGAAGCTCTGGGTCCTAGTGGTAGGAGGAGGGACTACAGTCGGACCCGTGGATTCATGACCGGGAAACCCCGTGCAGCTGGGCTTTAACGTTGAGCGCTCAGTTGCCCTACGTCACTCAGGACCTCAAAGTTGAGGTCCTGGGAGGGACTTCCGGCAGTCTTCCGGGTGCTTCAAAACGCCACTGAGCAACTTCCACTGACATGAATAGCTGGGGGGGCGGAGCTTCGCGCCAGTTCAGTCTCTATTATATATATACTCTATGAGATTACGAGGGAGCAGCACAGGATTACCAGTTGTACATCATCTGTCCTCTTCCTTCCACTGTACACATTCATTGTTAACCTCTCTCACCGTTAATATGCATGGACATTAAGAGTGGAGTAAGAGTAATGTCGGGGTTTTGGGGGCATGTTGTCATGAGCTTAACCCATTAAGACTTGAGGGTGATTCTACAACTGCCTTCGATATCACTGGTCCAAATTGATGAATTAGGCCCCCCCCCCCCCCCCCACACACACACACACACACACACACACACACACACACACACACACACACACACACACACACACACACACACACACACACACACACACACACACACACACACACACACACACACACACACACACACACACACACACACACACACACACACACACACACACACACACACACACACACACACACACATATATGTGTATACATTATATACACACATACATACACACACATTGCCTGGAGAGATGATAGACATAGAAACGGCGTGGCTCCAATGTGGAAGTCAGATGTCATGTGACCAGCCTGTGGCATCAGTCATCTAGGACGTAAAATCAATCAGAACAATGTGTGGAGGTACTTCTGTGGTGTACCGGGCAGGCAGCGCAAGAACCTGGCACTGATCCATCCAGGAGTTTTCATGATTAGCTCTGGAAAAGCACGTACTGTGCACACCCTGTCATAAGAGAGCTGGCCTCCTGCAGAACCACGGCATGAAGAAATTATATAGTTATCATTGACAAATATTTGAAAATTCAGGTGCTTGGCCTCTGTGAGCCGCAAGAAATACGAGTCGCACACTAGATTAGCTGTGGACAGACGGACACACACATGGGTGAAAACATGATCATGTGGCAGAAATAAAAAGCAGCACATACTGAACCCTTTGACTGCATCTTACAATGGATGGGATGCTAGATCTACAGGCAGAGCCAAGATAGCGATCTGGTTCACGTGAACCTTCTCAGGAACGATGAATCCTGCCCTGCTGGATAGTTGAATTGTAGACAAAAGGGCCTCGATTCAAACGAAAACCTGGACGGCTCCGTGCCAGCGGCCAGTGTAGCAATGTTGGATGTGATTGACAACGTGTTCAGTTCATGCTTTTCATTATGAACACTGCAAAATGCCAAGGAGGACACTGGCACAGGTCACTGGCACAGGTCACTTCACAGCTCTTACACGCACTGTACGGTATGTCTGTCCGTCAATGCCAAGGCACAGGTCACAGCTTTTTGCATGCAGACATATGTTTATAACCTAGGAGTAAAACAGTATTCACAGCACCTTAAGCGATTGGACAACGGTCAAACATTTCCTATTATTAATGCAGCCACAATGTCTGATAATATAAAACAATTTGACTCGTTATGTACCGATCATACCGGTAAGACTGGATTTGTGTTTCTTAGACCGCATTTCCTGTCTTCACTCAGCCCCAAATAAATACAAAAAATAATGAAGACAAGTGAATGAACCCAAGAGTGCAGAACATTGACGTTACGCACCTCTCCTGAAGAATGACCTTGTTTTCCTTCTTCCACAGGTCCTTGAAGTCAGAGGAGAACTCGTGCCAGACAGTGAAGAAGGTGTTGGGGGAGACCTCCTTCTCCCCCCCCTTGGGCTTCACCGAGAAGAACACGGTCTGCTCAAGGAACCTGGGGGAGGGGGGGGGGGGGTCATGGGAGGGAGACTTTACATATCAAACTTCTCGAGTTGAGCTGTACTGTTGGTATACCTCATACCGGGGGTCATTATAACAATGTCGACATGTACAACATGGATCTGTGTCTATAAACTCTTTATTAAACCCATTTCCCAGACCTTTCTAGTGCAGATTTCCATCCAATTATCCCATCATGACCCAATTAATGCTTAAGACATTCTCAGACTTCCCAGATCTGTGCAGGAACCCCGCAAGAACTCAGTCCAGACCTTTTTGGGGCCCACCTCAATTCCCCAGTTTCATTCATTTAACCCCACACACTACTGGCTCCATGGCACTACACCGCTTTTCTTAAACACAATTTAACAGCCGAGGACGTTTTGTCTGTGTGACAGATATTGTCACCATTGCAATCTATAAAGGTTTAACAAGTACCCTTCAAACAGCTTAAAGGACCACTTCACCACTTTTCAACTTCTCTTCCTATAATTGGTCCTAACTAATGTTCATGATAAAATACCAACATTTTTTCCTACTCGTCTGTGTCTCATAGGAGGGCTGTGGGCAGTTCAGAAACCCGTTGCGTACCTTTAAGGTAGCGTGTCTCATTGTGAGCTTGCAATACGGCCTGTAATATAGGCAATTATAATTATATATTATACATTTTGGTCCCGGGGACGCCAAACTTCTCTTTTGGGTCTCAAGCTGACAAACTTTGAAAAATAGAAGCCGTTCTTACGTCTTATGAGTGCTGCTGAGTTGAGTGTCATGTGTCTCCATTTCAGTCTTGGCTGGAAAAAGAAAAAGTAAAAAATAAACGGAACAGAATTAGTTTCTTGCTTGATGTACACACTTCTCAAGAAGCTACTGTGCAAATAACCAATAGCCACCTTCTCTTAACAAAACTATGAGCTTGATTTATGCGTCATACTGTAAATATTACAGCTCTGTGTGTAAGGTACACACATGGACACATGCTTTAGTTTTGTGGGGGTGCGTGTTATTCCCAACCATAACAATGTAAACACAATTATCAAACAGTATGTAAAGGAGCTCAAGGAAGATTCCGTCTGTCAGGTGGAAACTTCATCTGTCCAAAAATATAAAATCTCTACTACAACTATTTGACAGCTTTAGTTACTGTACACATTTAGATTATTAATACAAT
This sequence comes from Electrona antarctica, assembly GCF_951216825.1. NCBI lineage: Eukaryota > Metazoa > Chordata > Actinopteri > Myctophiformes > Myctophidae > Electrona > Electrona antarctica. The sequence continues at coordinate 12,946,363 of NC_136805.1, forward strand.
AACCGATAATGTATTTAACAGGAATGTTTCCTGTTAAGTTCCTTCCCTTGTGTTAAGTAGGCTCAGGCTAATATCCAAAGGTGAAAAGAGTGTGAACTCAAAAGAAATCTAGCCTAGCTTAGCCAAAGGCTTTTTATATTCAACAGAGTGGAGTGCCTTGGATTTCTTTTGAGTTCACCCCTTTTTTTGGACCTTTGGATATTAGCCTGAGCCTTATTTACCACTGACAACTAACGGACCATGCAGCGCTTCCTCTTCTCTCTATTCAACAGGATTGTTTTTGTAACAGTACTTTCATATTGTGGTATTGCTACTGTACGTTCACAGTAGAAAACAGTACTTTTTCTACCATTGTATACACACGGCACATTCCTAATCCTGATTCCTGCATGCAACATACTGTAGAGTAGCCTTACAGAAAAACTTTATAGGTATTACAACAGACCAAGGGCTATCATGACTTATGGGTGCCTAAGTATCGTTTGCACCTTCTGAACTCTCTCTCTCTCGTGATGACATACACGTGTTTACAGACACCCACAAGCTCCTGTGTGTGTGTGAACGCACGCACGCACACACGCTCTCTCTCTCTCAAGGCCATGTGTTGTCTGTTGTTGGTACAAGGTAATTAATCAGACATCACAGGCAGTGAAACCATGGCTGGAATGTTGGTAGCTAATTATTGGTCTTTGGTCTTAAAGAGAATTTGTTCAACAACCGATTCCTTCTCCTGGATTGTTTAAAATCAGTATTCATTAAGACAATTTCGTGTTCATAGTTCACAGAGAGATATAATTACCAACATTTGTTTCGGTTTTATGGCTTCATGGAATTTGTAAAAGAGGTCGACTTTTCTCCACTGATTATAATAAAAATTAAAATCATTAACTGATTTCATGCTAAGCTTTAAAATACGACAGGAGATATACATTCCTACAGCTTAATTTCCTTAACGACTTTAATCAAACTACATAGTCGGAACAACAACTGGACAATATTTATTTAGTTAATGATTTGGCAATATCATTTTTCAAAGCCTTGATTTTTGTTTACTTTACAGACATGCTTCCAACAAAAAAAGATGTAACCACATGAATGCTAAAATCCCTATCCTGGGTATGTAATAATGGGCCAACATTATGCGAACATAAGGTGAAAATAAGCCTTCATCAAAGAATACAGTCACAACATGTCACATGTAGATAGGCTATTATCTACAACTAGCTCAAGTAGTTAAGGAACACATTATTTAGCCATAATAATACTAATACTACTACTACTAATAATAATTACTGCAACATCTTTGTCTTCATTTTATTGAACTATGTACATGCACAAAAGTTTAATATTGTCTGATGTAAAGCATTGGTTCTCAAACTGGGGTCCGGGGACCCCTATAGGTCCTTGAGGAGTTACAGGTATCAGAGTGTGCAAAATGCTAAATGGAACAAAATGGACCCTTACACTCGGAGTTAGGAATTGATCATGTAAATTGGGAATGGGGATCCCAGAGATAGAACATGGATCAAATGGAGGTCCTTGCCAGGCCCCTCATATCAATTCAATTACATGTTATTAAAGTGTCAAATCACAAGTTGTTTCAAGACACTTTACATGTAGAGCAGAGAGACTCGACATGGTCCCACCCTGGGCAAGCATTTTTTGCGACAGCGGCAAGGAAAAACTCCCATTTATGAGCTCTGCGCTGAACCTGACGGGATGACCCTTTTTGTCTCCCCCTCCGTTACCAACTACACGTTAGTTTGTCTGATATCTAGTAGTGAAAATGGGCCTTCAATGGGGTGACCAGATCCAAACTGTTCATTTGAGGGACAGAAGTATCACTTGTGTGGGACAAGCAGGACGGGGGGACAGGACGGAACTGGGTTAGCAACTTATTACTTAAGTTGCTATTAAATGTCTTGATGTCATATTCGACCATAGGCATAATAGTGCCTCATTTATGTTATTAAACTGCCCTGGTGTCTCACGTTTTGTTTTAAAATGCTAATTTTGTTCATGGGCGGTATGGACGACTATAGCCTAGGGGTTATTTCTCATGTTAGCCAACGAGAGTGCTTAGCAACAGAAGGCCAAATATTAGGGGACTAACTATTAGGGCATTTGAACACTGATGGCTGCCATCAGGGTCTCCGGTCTCGATTTGTGTGACGCCTGAAAAGTCTTGGAAATGAGGGACTGTCCCACGCAAAGGGGGACTTCTGGTCACCCTAGCGTTCAACTGGAAGAAACGTCAGGCACACTCATGCTTCTAGGGTGGGTTGGGCTCGACCCAAAAGTCTGAGAACCCCTGATCTAAATAATATCCATCTGAACCATGGCATGTTAGTGAAGTACTTTCCACTGACAACAACCCGAAAATGGACAAAGCATTGTCACGTTGGATTAGCGGTCCCTTTGTAACTACATAATGATATAGTTATATATGATTATAAGTATTGTGTGAATGGGGCCTCACTGTCTGCAGTGCTTGCAGTGAAGCAGAGAAACCAACCCTGTGTAGAAATCAGGGTTGCCATGTCCACTTATTATAGGCTAGACTTTGGGCTTGTTCTTCTGTAAAGTCGCATGTAAATATAGGTGGTTGCGGTTTGTTGGGCTTCTTTCTTAGTGTAGTTTTCCCATTTTCAAGTCAAAGAGCCTCAAATTAATATGCAACACATATCCCCATATGTAAAAATTAAAAAATTAAAAGTGCCATGTGTTAGTTGCGTCTTTGGGCCCGTTTTCATAGACTTGGTTGCTCATTTCTAAAATCTGGCAAGACTGGTCCAGACCAATGTCTGACTTGTCTGTGCATCCATACTGTACAGTTAGAGCACACAGTACCATGTACGTGAGAGTCCCGGAGCCAGGGAGAAACAATAACAACAGTGGAAGTATTACATTATAAAGGCCTAGGCTTCAATCAGAAACAGACCCTGAGCTGAATAATAAACACAAAGAGAAACCCACCACCACAAAAAAAAAGATGTTGTGGAGAGAATGTGCACACCACGGCACATGAAGGAATGTATTGGAAGAGAGAAAAAGAGACACTGTAGATATTGTAAAAAAAACAAAAAACTTTTTTTATATATATATTAATGATAGTCATACCAATATTACGCTTAACGGTTCCCTGTATGGTGGTGATATCATCGCTGTTGGTCAGAAACCACGTATATCCAAATTTAATATTTTATACTGTTTCATAAATGAGTGCCCTATTTTTATACTGGCTGACAATGTCACATTTGACAATGTCACAAAAACGTAGCCAAAATAGCTTGCGTGGCGCTGTGAGTGACTGAACATGTACGTAGATAGGCTATTTTTGAAAGAATTTGGAAACATTTGGAAATGACTTGCCCAAAATAGCGATGACAGGTTGAAAGTGGCTGTCAGTTTGTGGGTTGAATGAAAAATATTAACAAGAGCTATAGTGACTAAGCTCTTGTTAAAGTTACGGTTTTGGGCATATAGTGTAAGCCAAGATTTCTGCCTGATGGATACTACATATATATTTGGTGGAAACATGCAGTATGAGGTGATATTGCATTTCTGACAGCCGTGTGCCAATGTAACATCTTTCAACATTCAATTTGGGTACACGGAGAGAGATAAAAAAGAGAAATCATCAAAACATGAAAAACAAATCAAAAACCCGGCCAAAGCAGAGACTCCGCTGTGAATCTGCTTTCACTTTGGTGAAGCATGGTGGGTTTCATGGTGGGTTCGCTGCGACCGGGGAACTTCTTTTGGTATACATAGAGTTCCGTCAACACCAAAAAAAGGAAAGAAAAGAAGGCAGTTCTCTGCACGCAGGCATGTGAAAGAATGTGTTGGAGGTAGTCAGTGGCAGACATGCAGAAATGGATGTAAAAATGAGTAACTAACTAGATTTTACTAATTTGTGCGGCAGGGTTTCACGGACAGCTGATAACTGTGACGACAGTTAACTGTGACCTCAGAATATGAAATTAGCCGCCCAAACGAAGTCTGTGGTGACGGATTGGCAGAGAAATATGAGACTGGTTGTCAAATGAGGTCTGCGTTTCATTTCTCAGCCTGTCGCCTTGTCGTGTCTAAGCAGCAGAGCGTGTAAAGTCGGACTCGTGGTCTGTCGTACTGCACAACCACGTCGTTCGCAGAGGATCGATTGATGTTCAAGTGAAAATGTGTTGAATTTGTCCCATTCTCACTCTGCCCATTTCCTCTGTTCTTTATGAGCCTGTTTCCAAAATGTTCTCCCTCTCTTATATTTGACAGCGTTACCAACAGTTATAATACTGGTGGATAAAGTACTCAAACCGAGAACTTAAGTCAATGTATAAATACTCCTTGACGTATGATAAAGTACTCAACCCCAGAACTTAAGTCAATGTATAAATACTCCTTGACGTATGATAAAGTACTCAACCCCAGAACTTAAGTCAATGTATAAATACTCCTTGACGTATGATAAAGTACTCAATCCCAGAACTTAAGTCAATGTATAAATACTCCTTGACGTATGATAAAGTACTCACCCCCAGAACTTAAGTCAATGTATAAATACTCCTTGACGTATGATAAAGTACTCAACCCCAGAACTTAAGTCAATGTATAAATACTCCTTGACGTATGATAAAGTACTCAACCCCAGAACTTGATCAACTCCTTGACAAATATTACTACACAACTATAGTGAAAGTTGTTCTGTCAAAGTACTTGAGTACAAATATTGGAGTACTCAGAAGTTCAAATTACAAACTAAGTTTTCTTTTTAAAATCAATGCATAAGAATATAATGGATAAGAAAGAATATAAATATAAAGAATACTGTGGTTCATTATAGTTGATGAAAATTTCCAATTACAGTGTGGTTTTAAGATGAACTCGTACAGGATTGTGGAACTAAAATCAGTGGACGTTAACCGCTTAAATAAATACTTCACACCCAAAATGACTCCTCCCCCCATCAATTACTCAGCGCATGAAGCCTTGAATGCATGGAGAATCTTTTTTTTGTGTGTTGCATTCCTTCACTGTGAGTGAAGAATCCAAACACGAAGAGAATACTCAATGAATTAGAGAAAATGGTTTTAGGGTTTTTGTTTTATTCTTTCACCGTGAAGGAATGCAACACCAACAAAACATTATCCATGAATTCAAGGCTTCACTGGGTGAGTAAATGATAATAGTCAGTATGGGGGTGAATGACTGGGGTCACTCAGGGGACTGCACTTAACTTTGGTCACTTATTGTTTTTTGTATTTTTTCTTCTTCTCGTCCTTCCGCCAAAAATAGCAGTTCTGACTGAAATGGTTTTCGCAAAACGCGGGAATCTGGTAGAGGTCCATGCCAAACGGTGACTATGCAAAGCCCATGACCATTGGCCAAAGGGTTGAACGTGCATATCTCATGAACCGTTTGACCGTTGGCAAGACACTTTGATACACATGTGTCTCCTCATGCCGAACAACTTTCGTGTTCTGACTTTTGACCTCTGACCTTGAGATCAACCACCATTTTGAATTATATGAAAAACAGTTAAAATGTATCTCCTCCCAGGATCTTTGATCAAAATGCACAAAAACGTCTACACTTTGGACCTATACAGACAATAAATCGTAGTATCTTTTTTAAGTGAAAAAAATGAAGTTTTTATGAGCCTATGAAAATTGCTGGTTCGTGAAAATTCTTCTTCTGCCTCTGATACATACATGCAGCGTCATATGCTTATGTCACTTTACAGTATAGTAGAGGGTCATGCCAAATAGCACTGGAAGCAGTCTTACTCCAATTGGCCAAAGCTATAGCAATTTTTTTTAAATGAAACCTTTGAACAGTCATAACTCATGCTTTGTTTGGCCAAAATTCATGGCACTTGTTTCCACATGTTCCTTGACTCGGGGGGAACACATCTGTCACTTTGACAATTAAGCTCCGCCCTCAGATTTTCTGCCATTTTGAGCAGTTTAAAAAATGCTTATACCCGATTTCCTGCCCTGATTTTTGAGCAACTTGCGTGAAATGTTCTACACACGAATTCAGTAGCAGTAACAATAGCGTTTTCTCTCAGTCAGTTGATTCTTCATATCCATTATGAGTGAAGCGGCAGCGATGACATGTTTATTTTTCAAACAGCACTTATATGAGGCGATCTAAAATCCCCCTATGGGGATTACAATGTAAATAAAAAGTACATGAACCTGTGGATTTGCGCCCTCTACCGATATTGACGTCAGACTTCGGTGCTCTATACCACTGTTGTGGCACTGTTGTGTCACCGAAAGAATAGGGGTGCAGATATACTGTGCAAGCAGACAAAATTAGTTTTCTCAGGCGTGTGGTTGGCATTTCTCTTAAGGAGACACCCTGGAGAAAGTGGGAGTAGAGCCGCTGCTCTAGTAGGGATGCTTCTTAGTGCGTCTCCCTAGGGAGACCCTCTGGGCACGTCTCGCTGGGAGGAGGCCAAGGGGCAGACGAAGGACCAGATGGGAGCATTATATCACTACGCTGGCCTTGGGACGCCTCGGGATCGCTCCGTATGAAGTTGCTAATGTGACCCGGCCGGGAAAGAGAAGTTTGGTACTCTCTGCTGGAACCGTTACCGCTGCGACTCCACAACGGATAAGTGGAAGAAGATGGATGGATGGACACTGAATGAATGAATTATAAAATACAATACAATACAATGAATTATAAAATCGGGCCCAAGTATTAATCAGACTAATCCATTTGTGGATATACGGTTTAAAAATGCAAAATCGCGAAGGAAATTAATCAATATTTGAAGGCCTAATTGGTTGTTCTCTTTCCATGTTTTCATGGTGTTGGTTCTCTCACACTGACAGTCAGCAGCACCTGTCTGCTCACCCTGTGCAACAGCTCGTGGGGTTAATGGACATGGTGGGAATGATACAGGTTCTCCTAAGGGTCAAAGCAGGGGTATTTGAGGTCAGGGCCGGAGGGGGGGTGGGGGTGCCGGGGTCTCAGGCTTGAATGAGTTTGGAAAGTATTGTAATCTTTGAATAGAGGAAGTGCGTCCATGTCATTGGATAAAAATGGACATTCCATTTTACAATCTGAGTTAAACGTGCCGAGGATTGCGCGCACGCACGCGCACGCACACGCACACACACACACACACACACACACACACACACACACCTTATAATTCGAACGTGTGTGTGTGTGTTTACACCTGTGTGAGTGTCTGTGTACAAATGTCTCTTCTCTTTACAAATGCCCTGTGTGCCGTGTGTGTATCCATACGGATTGGACCAACAATCACATTAAGCGGCACCGCGTCATGTTGAGTGGCTAATGGCAACCAGACCGCTCCGCTTTCCCAGGCAGGCAGCAACACAGCAACAATTTGCCCAGGATGCATCTGTCATGTTGATTTATAATGCCGCCCAAATAGGTGACATTCGTGCCAATGGGTGGCATTCATCTCAAGTTGATTCCTTGATGGTTAAAGAGGTGGAAATTCCTTCGAGGAAACAAGTGGAAGAGAATGCCAGGAATTCTTTTTCAGAATTCCTGCAATTAAGCTGGGGAAAAAAGAAGAAAAAAAAAAAAAAAATACGAAAAAGGAAAGACACTAAGACGTTAACCACACGAGGCCTATAGCGGCACTCTTCAGGGGGGGCGAACGTTTGGTGTATATAGCAGATCTACAAGCTTGTGGCGCGTTTGCAAGCTTGTAGATCAGCTATTTTTGGCAAAGAGTATAGACCCCAGGGCCCTGGGGTTTTCAACTATGGATAGTTGCTGTCGGGTGGAAACATACAGTAACAGTATTATGTCCAAAAGTTTTCAAAATGCATTTTGAGCTTGTATATGTGCTATTTTTGCTACCTTTGTGTGACACTGTTGTGTGAAAAACTAGGGCATTAATTTACCAAGAATCATAAAAAGTTAAAATGTGGAGATATGAGGTTTCTGCCCCCGACAGCGACGATATATATTATAGTGTGTAAGTGGTTCAACTCGAGTGAAATGTAGAGAACAGAAGGCTTCCCCCATTTGAACAGGCTACAAACATGTATCCAGTACTACACTACATCCACAGCATGACGCACAAGATGGAATGAGGCCATTGCAAATCATAACCAAAACAAATACATATCCGTCATTGTGATATGTATATATTATTGATACGTTCATGCCATCTCTTGTTACACGAGGAAATAAATGAAAGCTAAAAGAAACTGATTAAATGCAATTCTTATGAATGTCGATGTGTATAAGAACCTTCAATCTTCAGCCACGTCTCTCCGACAAACACAAAACAGCAGAACAATAACAGCAAAGCAGAAACACAATCAATCAGGCAGCCAATCAATCAATCAAGCTGCCACCGAACCAAACATAACCTAATAAATATTGCGAATTCATACACAGGCCTTAAAAGTAAACCCTGATACATCAGACTTTGGACCAAGCTTCTGGCAGGACAACAGAGGAAAAGCTAAATTCCTAACCAAGGTACCCTATAGTAAACGTACTGTACAGACTTTTTATGTAACAACACATGGATGGCAACATCAATGGGGTTTGCAACATCAAAAGTCTGCAGCCTGGCTAAGTGAGAGCAGCTTCGCCACAAATCTTCAAGCCCTGGTGCTGGTGTCATATGGTTTCAGACCACAAGCACCACTGTGTGAGTGTGAGAGACCCGTGTGCGTGTGTTTTAGTGTACTTGTATTACGATACTTGCGAGTACCAAAATGTCACATGTATAGTAGAATTTGAGAAATAAGACTTTGAAGACAATTATTGTCCTGGTCCTCACAAGAGAAATGTTGTTTTATGGTCACAAAGGTTATGGGGAGTTAGGTTAGGATTAGGCGTTTAGAGGTTAGGTTTAGGGTTGTATGCCTGATATATTCGTAGTTGTGCGCCGGTGTCAAGCACTGAAAATAGCGGACCTATAAGCTCACAATGGGTCATGCTGTGATGCATTGTGAGTTTATAGATCTGCTATTTTTGGCTTTAGGATTAGGGTTAGAAATGGAACAAAGAAAATAAAATAAATAAATAGCATACTTAAAATCGCCACTCAAAAAAACGTGGATGTCCTCAAAAGTATAATGATACAAACGTGTGTGTGTGTGTTTATTTCAGCATGTGTGGGTGTGTTAGCAGAAACGGCATGTCTGATTTTGTGTTTGTTGTTCTGCGTGTGCATCGTCGTACACTACAGTACACACTGGTGTGTCTGTCTGTTTGTTTGTGTACCAAAAGGGCGTGACAGAAGTGTCCTTCTGTTCTGCTTCCCAGAAAGGCACAGATGTAAATGAGACAATGTTTGCGTGTTTCCGTCTTTGATCCGAGGTTGGGTCGTGACTCTGTTTACACATGTCTTTACCCGTGTGAATTGGGTTGTGACTATTACAGTGTTACTTACATGTGTTTTTTTGATTGATTGAAATATTTATTAACAGTTTGCAGAATTACAGTACATTTCAAGCACAAACTCAATACAAAGGCTGTTAACTGTGAGTGGACGACCCAATTAAGCATTACACTTGTTTACAATAGGGTCCACCATGTTCAATTCATCAAAAATGTATATTTGTGTATATATGTGTATATTTGGAGGAAATATATTGGCTTAATAGCCAGGTGTTTGAATGTGTGTGTTGTTCAGTACAGTAAAGTGTGTTAATATAATGACAGAATGTGACATTTTTTTTTAAATAATGGGAGTTTTGTTTTGTTTCTCACGGAGTAACAAAACATGAAATGTGTACAATCCTGTGCTTAAGCACTTTCAACCTGGTGTCCCCATTTTGAGCATGTCAAAGATGAGCACATATACAAGGCGAGAGTAAACAATGAACCTAATCAAAGATATTTTTCTGAAACGTGTCCACATGTACAGTACTGTGGGGTAATTGTAGATTGAATGCAAATATCAGTGCTGAGTACTGTGTTAGTGAGAGAGAGAGAGAGAGAGAGAGAGAGAGAGAGAGAGAGAGAGAGAGAGAGAGAGAGAGAGAGAGAGAGAGAGAGAGAGAGAGAGAGAGAGAGTGCTTTTTGCTTCACCTTGGCTCAGAAACTGGTCCATGTTGTCTTTGAAAGGTTGCAGATGTTCCTCCTCCGACACCTTACACACCTTCTCCACCTCCGACGTGCACGCTGCCAAGAGATTAAACACAACACTGTTACGGCAGGTCAGACAAGTAGCCGGGGCTTTTTATGCAGAGCCATGAAAAGACGAGTCGAACAACAGAACAGGTTAGCCTCTCTGAAGTACCAGACACACCAGGTCTTCTTCAACAAGTGAACAACACGTGTAAGAAGAACTTACACGTGGTAAGAAGGTAAGAAGGGGGAGAGAGAAAGATCGAAAGAAAAATAATAAAAGAAGAGGAGGCAAAGGAAAGAGAAGGAAAGAGAGAAGGAAAGAGAGAGAGAGAGAAGAGAAGAGGAGAGACAGAAAGGGAGAGAAAAAGAGAGAGCAAAGCAACAAACATGCCATTCACAACAGCAAAAGATAGATACATTAAATGCAATTATTACACGGCTTGGTTGAATGCCTGTCTGTTATTTCTGGATAATGGACTCAATAATAGACTCTAATCAAAGCCTCAGAGCACCTGCTTGCGCAGCCTGAATATTATGCCATGAAAACAAACACAAAATGTAATTTACAACTATACGTTGCTCTCAGTCTCAAGAATATTTTTGAAAACTTTTGAAGCGAGTAATAGAGGATGCAATAACAGAAAATTCTATTTGATCAACACTTCCTTGTTTTCCGAGGCGACCGCGTTGCGCAATACTTTCATTACCGTAAGCAAGGAAATAATTCGCTTTGTTGTTACTTTTGGGTCAATTTATTCATTTATTTAAGTAGCCCTGTAATAAGTGGGATAATATAATGTCTCAACAACTACCGGCATAACTGTTTTAATGTTTAAACATGTTTAACATTAAAACATCAATTTACATTTCCAAAATTGTTGACGTTTGGAGAATATAACATTTCAAAGATATGAAACCTGCAGAGGTGGAAATGGCACTGCAATCACATGTGAGCCCTCTAGGTGTACAAGCACGCGCGCACGCTTTGCTCCCAGTTTCTGATCCGAGGTGAAGCAAAAAGCACGCTCTCTTACACACACACACACACACACACACACACACACACACACACACACACACACACACACACACACACACACACACACACACACACACACACACACACACACACACACACACACACACACACACACACACACACACACACAGTTGTAAGGAATCCAGTGGAACTCTTAAAAAATGTCTGTGAAGTGCCCAGAGTCACGTAGGCCAATCAGTGGATGAAGATGGATTGGCAGGCGAGCTGCCCCACCACATTCTGCCTTCATACCAATGTAATAACCATCTGGTCTATTAGGGGCATTTACCTGACCCTGGGTGACCAAGATGGCAGGGGTGAGAGGGAAGACTGACCAAAAAAATACTAGGGGGAGGATGGGGGACAGAAACAGACAGACGGAGAGAACGAGAATAAAGGGAGAGGATATTGGTAGGAGGAGGCAAGGGGTGTCCCAATAGAAAGGCATTCTCCTCAGACCCGTGGTCAGACAGATAGTGGTTTTTGGTTCTCGGAAACCGTTGGCCCGTCCGAATTGCCATTCGGCACCGCACACCTCATGGTCACGTTCGGTCGGACGCTTTCCGAGTTACGCAGGCCACAGAGTGACAGACACACTAACTACACACACAGATTTGGTGAATTATAGTGGATATATTAGGACAATAGAAGGGGGAGAGAGAAAGGAGAGAAAGGCAGAAAGAGAAAAAGAGAGGGGAAGAGAGGGAGCAAAAGGGGGGAAAAGGATAGAACAGGGGGAGAACAGGAGAGATCGAAGACAGAAGCAGAGAGAGAGAGAGATAAAAGGAAGAGTGATATCAGGGCAGAGAAAGGGGGAGATGGCAAGAGAAATAAGGAGTGAAGGGAATCTTTTTGAAACCCACATACAAGCATACAAATATTTGACCTTCCACAACCTATACAGCAGTGTAGTCTGCCAATATCTGAAACAGAGAGACAGACAGAGACAAAGTGAGAGGTGGTGCCAGAGTGAGACTTAAAAAAAAGACAGCAGATGGGGAGGAGCGGAAGTGATGGTGGGGTGGGTGTGGGTGATACAGGGTGGGTCAGGGAGAAAGCAAAACGGAGATGAAAAAGACAGAAACTGTCGGAAGAAAGAATAGAAGACAAGGGAAATAAAAACAGATTTGCTGCTGCCTGGGCTGTTTGCTACCGGGGCTCTGGGCTCTTGTTTACCCAACTCTCTCCCTGCTTCCTGGTCTCATCATCATCATTATTATCTGAGCAGCTAGGAACCACTTGGCAGGTCAGCAGGGGGCAGGGGGAGAGGATAATTGGTCGCACCAATTACGCCCCCCATCCATGGAAACGGGTTGACCTTTGAGAAGGCAAGGGTGGGCATTGTGTGTGTGTGTGTCAAAGATAACTGTGGGATACCAGGAATTCAAAAATGAATTCACTTAAGATAGACACAACAGACAAGTGAGAAACAGGAGAAGCAAGGGCATGTGAGAGAGAGAGAGAGAGAGAGAGAGAGAGAGAGAGAGAGAGAGAGAGAGAGAGGAGACAGACAGACAGGGAGCAAGTCAAAGAGAAAGAACAAAAACTAGAGAGAATGGTCTGCTTGCCATTTCTGGAGCATTCACAGCATCCAGCCCAGTAAGACATTTAACCTTGCAAAGCAGTATATGACCTTGAGAAATGACCTAGTAGTTTTAACTTCTGTGTTCAAAGAGTTGCCTAAGGACTGTGCGTCTATGTCAATGTTTACACATGCGAGTGCATTCATTCATTTGTTGTCACACGATAGGAGCGTGGGGACTGGTTGTCTAAAGGATTGAGGAGAAGGGGGGGCGCAGTTGTCATTGGATGGCTGCCAGTTCAATCCCTGGTCCTGACCGGAAAAGGCTATAGGGCTAGTGAATGAGACCGGCTTGAGCAAGGCACTTCACTCACTGCCAATTAACTATCCCAGCACAGATATTCAGCCGTCGTATTCAAATGTGTTCTTACTGAACGGCAACCCTACTGTCAGTGTAAAGCGTTGTAATTAGGAGCTTAGGAACAGGGACTCACAGGATACATTGAGCATAACAAAGTGAGAATGAAATGAACCACATTTACGTACCCCAATTGGGCATATTATAGGGAAAAACAAAACAAACATTTATACGCATATAGATCTTCCAGTTCACAATGAATGTTGTCTATAAAACAGCTATAAATACTGCATAAAATGTATTATTTATCATAATTATGTTTGAAATGATTACCTAAATTACACTTTCAGGGAATGTTATTTACTGTAGAATACCACATTTTATGCAGACTTGCTATTCTGTAGCTTTCATCAAGCACTACGAATGAAAACTATAAAGTTGACCATAATTCTGAGAATGATGTGAGCATCCACACTGAATGAGTGATGAACTACAATGCTCTGAAAAACATATTGAACTCGAGTGATGTGTTGAATGTGACTCCCTGATAATTAAGATGGATTTTGATGATCGCAAATTGCTGTGAAAGTGACGTTTGCGCCGCGGACAAAGCCAACTCGAGTTGTCTTTCTAATTATTTGATCGGCCCAAAACATTGTGTTTATTGTCATGATTTGTCACAATTCGAGTTGGCTTTGTCCGCAGCGTAAACGTCTTTAAATAAATACTTTTTGAAAAGTCTGAGGAAAATGAACGGGGAATTATTTTTCGGGTCTCTCGTTGTCATGAAAGGGGGCAGGACTGCGACGCTCTATAGTTGTGGTGTGGCCGTTTACATGACTGAGCAATTTATAAAAAGATATATTTAGACTTTGTTACAGTTATCGTTGTTACGATGAGTGGCCGTTTACACCAGGGGTTCTCAACAACCTGTGGGTCGCGACCCCTCTGGGGGGTCCCGAAATTATTTTGGGGGGGTCCCCAGATGATTTAAAAAAAAAGAAAGGAATGGCTGGAAATGGAAATTGAGAGTTTACATAGTACACAATATAATCATTAACTTTTGTTAATGATTATATCTGGTTATATATATATATAAATATATGATATATTTTCTCTATTATTAAGGTTATTGTAGCAGTCAATTTGTATTGGGGGTGTTTACACCGTTGATTCCTTAAGGTTTTCTATAGCATTTACTCCCACCTTGCACTTTTAGTCGATCTGGATAAGAGTGGCTATAATCCATAGAAACATTTTATATACACAGGAAAATGCTCATAAAGATTTTACAGTTGCCTGTCAACACAACTGTCCAATCTAATTGACCCTAAACCTACAGTAGATTCAGCCAAGGCCAGGCCAACGCATCATAACTTAAACTATTGACCAAGAACCAAATGAGTTGTGGACATGCATTTGGTTTATTTCCATACAATAAAAAAATATTTGAATGAGCCCGGAATGCAGCAGGGGTGGACGGACTACTGTCCAGAATATGACTTTTATCTGTAGCATGCTTCTCAAATAAATTCAATCATGAGTGCAACATGGGACTCACAGGATACATTTCGTGAGTCCCATGTGTATCATCATTCCGTGAGGGTACATTTGCCCATTCAAAACAAGCACAACAATGAAACAAAAAATGACTACATCTCCCAGTCCCAGGCAGGACGCGCTGAAGAGCCCCCGGTCTGTGGCGAGGAGGACAGGACGCATTCTGCCTTTGTGCACATACAACATTCCCGGATAACTAACGTGTGTCAGCCCCTGTTTGGTGCGGTTTGAAAAATAGTCAGGAGTTGTGACTTTCCCTTTGAAAAATGCTTGAGAAAGCCTTCTACCTCCTTGCGGCCAGATGGTTTGGATCAGACTCGACACAGAACTTAAGTACAACCAGGATGCACAGGCTTGCTTCAGAAGCCTGAATACAAAGACCTTAAGATCCTGGAGATAGCAACACATATGAGTTTGACCAGGGCCACCACTTATATTGGCGCTCGCTCTCTCTTGGTCACATTTTCACTGTCAAACTCCCTCCCCATTCATTTCTTTCCATTCATGCTACTTTTTTTCCCACTGTACCACTTGTCTTCAATAAGGGCTTAAGCCTGATTTATGGTTGTGTGCCAGTGTCACGTACCAAAAATAGCCGATTTACAAGGACACGATGAGTCGCGCTGCCAACGCGCCATGAGCGTGTAGATCTGTCATTTTTGACGTTGAAGACTAATTAAGACATGGATGTAAATTCATTACCTTTTGATTTTAAATACGCATCTCTTTTATACCATGACCACGGTGAATACTATATTCTGATTGGCCAGAGCATATGCATTATCACCGTTCTAAATTACTATAAATTGCAAACATGTTACAGTATTAACAGTTATCTAACCTAAAATAGTTACTGTACATGCTATACTTAAAACATCATTAGCTCCATTTTCGTCACCGCTAAACCCCTTATCCCTAAACTTCTTTGCCTTTTTTTACTATTTTGCTAAATTTTTGAATAGTTAAAATGGCTAGTCTACAAGCTCACAACGTGCATGCCAATTTAGATTGGCTAGTGGAACTATTCAAAAATGATTTTCAAAATAGTAAAAAAAAAGGCAAAGAACTGTAGGGATAAGGGGTTTAGCGGTGACGAAAATGGAGCCCCATGTCTTTAAATATAATTTTCATTATTTTGGGAGAACAAGAAACATGTGTTCAGTGGTTCCACTAGCCACTTTAGTTCATGGAAAAGTAACTTTAAGCCAAGTCTAATGTCAAATACTTCGTTATTCATCATCCGAGAATTCCACGGCCACATATTTGTGCCCATGGAGCGCACAACTTTGTGCGCTGGCTCAGGTGGCCATGTCATTCACTGAGACGTATGCGGAGAATGTGGACGTGACGTTCACGCCTGTGCTTTGTTCCCGTGATATGTAACTATCTTGACCTCTGCGTCTTCAACCCAGCGTTGTGGGGTCTGACTACTGGCCAATCACAGCGCAACCTTCCTACACGCAGCTTTTGCAGTTCTCTCGCTTTGTGTTGAAAGTGAAATTGTGAAAGATCCTTTTTCTGTATCACACCACAGACGCACTTGGATGATCTCTCTCTCACTTATTCACAGAGAAAAAAACAACACAGAACAACACGGTCAGTGGCCAAAGACACATCGCTGTCTGCCTTCGTTCAAAATGTAAGGTTTGTGTCTCCGTGTCTCACACGGACATTCACGGAGAAACAACAACAACACGGACCGCGTGGCGTTAGACGACCAGATTCTAGTTCCAGTTGACACGACAAAACCAGTTGAACCAGTGCCAGTGCCTTTCACAATGTCACTTGGTTTGACCGTCCAAGAAGTGTATTTTTTGAGCGGTGCCTCCGCTCCATTACTACGCAGCTATGTGTGTCCCTGTGTATGTATGTATGTATGTATGTATGTATGTATGTATGTATGTATGTATGTGTGTGTGTGTATGTATGTATGTATGTATGTGTATGTATGTATGTGTGTGTATGTATGTATGTATACGCGTCCTAGCACGGATGAGCACGGAAAGTTGCAACACGATAACCCTGTAATTTCTCGACCGCGAGATTGCTAGTTTGAGCACTAGCAAAAATGCCCTAATCTTAAAATAACCGAAAATAGCATATTTACAAGCTCTCTGTGTTTTCATAGAAGACATGCTGGCTTCTATGGGATCCAAATCAGTTGTGGCGACTAAGAACTTTAATCCATGTACACTGTGTCATGGGCTTTACAGAGATTGAATGGTATTCACAACAGAGACACCAGCCAGCGTTTGGTTAGTGTCTGGTGCCAATATCTGACCCCAACTGTTAGGCCTTTGCTGAACTCTTGTAATATAACTATAAATTGGAATCCAGGCCGTGTCTGTTCACCTTTGCAGAGGCTTATTTCCAGAACCAGGCGCGGGCCATTATCAGTCCGTGTATGGGTTGCGCATGTCTAACTGATGCTTATCAACAGCAGAGGCTCAGCAGGGCTCCCGTTACCATGAAGCAAGAGATGCAGCCAGCACTTTTCTGCCATTCCTTTCTATGGTGAAGACACATGAAAGGACTCCCCTTCCCGGCACTGAGCATCGCGTTTCAGCACTCTCTCTGCATCCAGTGTTTTTGGGCACATGGCTCAAAAACACTCTCTGTGGGCACGACCCCCTAACACGTCTCAGTCCTTTTTTTGTGCGTTTGTGTCAAAGGTTCATTACTGTACCTCTCAGGTCCTTCCGTAGTCGAGTCAGGTCTCTTGTAAAGTCTTCAAACTTCATCTGAGAGGCTTGAAACAGGTCCTGAGGCTCTGGAAGTGGATAGACACATGTCTCTCTACCCGCGTCCTGAGGGTGAAGACAGACAGACAGACGGAGACACACACACACACACACACACACACACACACACACACACACACACACACACACACACACACACACACACACACACACACACACACACACACACACACACACACACACACACACACACACACACACACACACACACACACACACACACACACACACACACACACACACACACGAGTGAGACACCACTGACACCAAATTGTTCCAGCGCTATTATGGAGTAATGCCAGTGAGACAACATATTAAGAAAATAAAAAGTTGCAACGCAAAGGAAACGAAATCAAAGAAAACAAAAGAACATCTTGGGGCAATTCATTCCATTTTTCATTAGTCTCTCACTGCGGAATAAATGCACACATGCCGCACACAACCACACATACAAACAAAAGCAACGCGCAACCAAAAACACCTTGGATGCCAGCAACATGTGAGGGTGAGAATGCACAGACTCAGGTTTGGCTCAGTCGCGGCGGCTTCACGCGACGTAAACAACCTTGAATGCAACACGATCAAAGAGACATGTCGACATCAAACAAAGTGTTGATCTGCTGGTTCTGGGCTGTTGATCTCTGGGCCTGTCCTGTGGGCTTAGGCCTGGCCAGCAAGCCAGGACTTTACACATCAGGAATGGACATAGAGGCCAGACGCAGGCATTAGAGCGGGGCTGACCAAAGTATCCCTCAAATTTAACTTTTGGCCTTCCGGAATGTTTCCGGATCTGTTGAATGTTCTGTTTCGGCTATTGTTGCCTGGAACTCGGTACAGTATCTGAGGAAAGATTGAGTCAATATCTGTACGAAAAAAATGCCGGTAATAAGAGAGTTGTCAATGTGCCCACTACGCATGCTGCATTCTCTCCCTGATCCCTCTAAATGTTCGCCATGGGTTTAACCGCTTATGAACGAATTAAAGGCCTTTTAAATATTACATGGAATGCCATTTTCTATTGCTTAAGGTCAGGCGTGGGTCATATCGCTGTGTGACACCACAAAGAACACGGTCAAAATTGGTCCAAGTGCTTCAGCATGACTTGGCAAATAACGGGAGCTTGATACAGTTGTCTCATTCACTTTTCTGAGATTGACAAAAAATGTGATCAGTGATTTTCTCTGATTGCCTATCTGTCCATTCCCAGTTTGTGTGTACAGTTCTGGCTCGCTGGAGACATCGAACGTTTCTGTAATTGACTGGCAGAGTTGTCTGTATCGAATTCTGTGCCTCCACAGCACAAACTATCACTCAATTCACAAACCAAGCATAACTGTGTTAATTACAAATATCAAATTAACCCACTTAAAGGTTATACACGTAGTTGACAGGAGTCCCCGAGGGCTCTATATTAGGTCCGCCAGTATTTCTCACTACACAAAATCTATTCCACTGAAAATAACCGATCTACAAGCCCGCCACTCGTCACAACGCGCCCTGTTGTGAACTGCTTTGAACTGTTGTGAAGAAGATCTGCTATTTTCACCGACTGCTCACCACGTAACAGAGCCACAGAACCACATGAACGCTAGGGTTCATGTGGTTAATTAGTACACTTCCCTAGAATTTAAATGGTGGTCTTGTTTTAGAGGGGTAAATCTTTCGATCACTTTATTAAACATTTTGACCTCTGAACGGAGGCTGAATTTTGGCTGCTACTCAGACTTTGGGTTTGAAAAACACCATTACTGTCAAATGTCTGGCTTAGGGTTAGGGTTAGGGCTTTCTGTTGGTATTTAAAACAAACACAGAAGCAATTATCCCATGCATTTACTTGCATCCGTACTGTACAGAGCACTATAGGTTTGGTCAGCATCACATTTTCAGGCAAATGGTCCGAGATCTGACACTCTATTTCGGAGAGGTATTAACTAACAGGTAAATGCGACCGCATGTCGCATTTACTATGAAAACTTGCAATTCCCGTTAGCCAGTCCATCACCCCCAGGCATGACCATATATGTCATGCCTCATAATATCACGCGATTTCACGTGACATCATCAGGGATGGAGATCCCTGATGTCATCAATATTAAGCCCATACTATATGGGAATGCCCATATATGGAGATCTCTGATGTCATCAATATTGGCCAGCAACTCTACAATCTACATCTCACCTCAAACCCTTAGATCTCCATATATGGAGCTGACCTGTTCTGACATTCCATATGTTGATCATTCCCCATGCATCCTTCCTCTTTGATGTCTCCCTTTTGACTGAACCTGTCCATTCAAACACTAGACATGACAATGAAAGGAGAATTTACGTCATATGTGCCTGAAATATGTTTGTGGCAAACACAAACATTAATTAAATGCCATTGACAATGAAAGGAACATTTACGTCATATGTAGACGAGCAAATCGGCTAACCAATCACATAAATTCAGTTGTCATCTTACATGATCATGGTGAACAGATTTTTTTTTAAACATTGTATCATGGTTAAAAGATTACATAAGTTGACAAATGAATTCATGAAGAAGTAGATTACCTTTTTATTGGATGATGTACGACGACAAGAGCGCCCCTCACTTCACACGGGTGTTATATATATTTTCTTATCTATTATATTTAATAAGACGCCCTGAGGGCGAGGTCGCACTGAAACTACAGGTCTGGGAATGCCCATGTATGGACCCTTTTCGGGCTGGGTAGGGCGAAAAATGTGTGCTAATTAGTAAGGCCAGTTAGGGCCCAGGTAGGGCCGGACCTTAATTTCCGGGCCTGTTGAGAACTCTAGTTTCCGCGCACTAATAACTTTGGGGCCGGTCCGTTTAGAGTTTGAATGGACAGGTATCAGTCAAAAGGGGTCTCCCTTTTGACTGATACTAGGTGCGTTTCCAAAAACTCCTGGATGGAAACTAAAATGCGAATACGTTTTTTTTTCTCGCAAAAACACTTTTGCGCTTGCCGGGGGTGGATTTTGTGGCTATATCGAAAAAGTGAAATGTGCAAATGGGGTATGGAAACACTTCTAATTAGAAAACTCGCATTATATCGCTTTTGAACAGTTGGAAAAGAAGAAAAAAAACACGCAATGGTGAATCAGTGGACTTGAACGGGAGGATGGGTGGCCAGGGTGGGTGGCATGTGGATACATTTACGCACTCTCGAAACCTCTCCTGTCTGCAGGCTCTTGCACCCGGTGAGTGCTTTGATCATGGAAGTTAGATGAATATCATTCTCCAAAACACCTCGGAACGGACAAGGGGAGACTACTAAAATACACTATTATTGCTATAATGTCCATAGAGAATGTATCACCACCAATTATAAGGACGCTTTTAAACTGGTATAAGTTGCCTGTCATTGCAAGCAACCGTGATGAAACAACGGCTGCAAACGGCTTTTGCCGTTTGCATTGATGAGAGACGTACACTGTAGCCTACCAGCTGCAATCAATATATAAACGATTTATACTGTAGATATATAGACCAATGTATCCCCCTGTAGCCTACTGTACATGCACCCCAAATATGAATGCAAGTTCAAGCCTGCATACTGTATATAAGGATTACCTTTCGTCGCACGATGGTGTCGTGCAGATAACAATACGATGTACAAGACCAAGTGCCCGATGAGACGCGTTGTCAGCTTATAGATCAGTTCTGAACTTCTGACACAATGTACCGTGGTAAATATTAAGAAGCGCATATCAAGCAACAGTCTGTACGTGTGTGTGTGTGTGTGTGTGTACTGAAAATACTGACATTTTTGCACATCTCTCTGCTAACACACCAGATGTTGTTGTGGTCAATGAAGAGAACAGATCAGTTTTCATTCTTGAAATGGCCTCCACCTTTGATTCTATCTTAGAGGAAGCCTTTATGACCAAAGTCATTAAGTACCAGCCGCTCCTCCAGACCATCATTGAACTAGGCTATAGGTGCAATCTACTTGTGTTTATCTTGACAAGTTACAGTTACACAACTGTTTTACAGCTGCAATCAATCAATCTATAATCGCTATGCTCCAATCGAGTCCCGACGTATAGGCTACATGCGCCCGAATATATTATAGCCTACAAGTTCAACTCAAGCCTGGATTGCTTTTCGTCGCACGTTGGTGTGGCACAGATAACATTATACAATGTAGCCTATAATACCACAGCGGATGAGATGCGTTGAATCAGTTCTGTACCGTGGTAAGAAGCACAAATCAGGCAACAGTAAGCTATAGGGCGGCTATATTTGTGTATCTGATTCTGTGTGTGTTGCGTTTGCAAGGAGAAAAACATCTTTATTATAGGCTATTATTTATGAATGTGTTCGGCTTATAGTTAAATGTCCCTTAAATAGAAAGTCAGGAAATTACTTTAATATTTAGGCTACAATCTAGTGATTCTAGTCTTACCCTATAGTTTAATAGTTAATTAAATTTCCGAGGAGCCGATGGACAAAAACCTGTCCCCGGACTTGTAGCCCAATTGCCACAACCAGGTAGTGCGTGTATAATATTTTTGTATAGCCTAAAAGAACGTCAAAAAGAAAAATATATGTCATATAACGGTAAGGGTCACTTAACTGGCAAAATAGTGCCACCTTCTGCTTATTTCATGAACTTATTTTGTATCTCCCATGAGTCGCATTATCAGTGGATGGAAACAACAGATAATGCGCATTTCTTTTTTCCTATTTTTGCAAAGGCTTAATGGAATCATACCTACTGAAGAGTAAGGATGCATGGGGAAGGATCAACATATGGAATGTCAGAACAGGTCAGCTCCATATATGGAGATCTAAGGGTTTGAGGTCAGATGTAGAGTTACTGACGCCGCCAGATGGTGGCAGTATTGAGTTCACACGATTGTGAACATGTGAACTCCACCATCTAGAGTTGCTGGCCGGCTCTATATATGCAGATCTAGGTGATGATCCAGTCTTCTCCATGTATGGCTATCTAGGGTTTGATGAGGTCAGTGCCTTGATCTTCATATATGGAGACGGCCACAAACAGCTTTTGTAGGTTTTCATAGTAAATACATCAAAAAATAAAATCAAAAGTGTACAACTACGTGAAATGATTAGTGGAGGTACTTCTGTAGACTATAGTGTGCTCAAGAACAAACATTTCATTATTGTTTCGATCCACCTGTAAGAATTAAAATATTAAACAATTAAGGTTTGTTGTTTAATCTCAGTTAAATTGTGAGAAATAAACAGATATAAATAAGAAAAGTCTCAGTTCTCTTGGTTGGTCTGCCAACAGTGTAAAAATGCATGTTGTGTTTGGATAAGCCTACCTCATCGTAGTGTCGGAGATAGTAAGCAACGATATAAGACAGAAGACTCCTCGTGTTATCCTGCGGAAGAAAAGTGGAGAAAAACAAACCATGACATCAGATTTGTATGAGAGGACTAGGATGGCCTTTTTAACACCTGAGGCCAAGAAGGCATTCTACAAATGCCTTATAAATCAGTACTTCTCACACTTTCAAGCCTAACCCTAACTGACACAACAGACACCATTTAGAGGTGGGCACTGGGTCTGGGTTGGAGTAGCCTAATTTAAAACAGTCAGACTTTGTTTTGAGCCACGCGTTATTGTAACAGCCTGGCGCATTGCTCAGAGTCAGACGAAATACTACATTAGAGTTATATATTGTCATTTTGTCATGTTATTTTTATAGAGGGGGAAACATAGGCCACACGTGTATGGATAAGGGCGCATCGATGTAACAGGTTTCAAATGCATATACATTTGATTGATTGTGCCAGCGGAGAGGACCGCATCTCATTCTAACATCAGCAGCACAGTTTATATACCATAGGATAAGTCAAGTCATGTGACACATCACTGCCACAAATGGTCCTACAGCATTATCTAAAATGCACTTCCGCATACCTCACGGGCAGTTACTTGGATTCATGAACATTGCATGCATGAAACGTGCCTACACGAGAGGTCGAGGGAGAGAAAAAAGGAGAGAGCTGTGCGTGCAGGCAGAGACATCAGTTCCACTGGTCGTTCGCAGAAAAGTTTACAGACAGAGGAGGACGGACAGAACCGTTATCTTTTGACTGACAAAACATTTAGAGTTTAGGTAGGTCTATGATCTATCGGATTGGAATGATTTCAAACACTGTCATTTTTATTTGGAATCGCATCGGCACGCATTCTCACTCCAAGGAAATGAAATGTTGGTCGGGTCAAACCGACCATTCAATAACATCCCTGAACATGGATAATAATCATTTTATTCCTATTCCTATTATCTCATCAACATATTAAAAATATTCTAAGTTAACCAGCCAAACATATCATACTATAATTCACTCAATGTCTGAATGAATGTATGTCTGTCTGAATGTGTCTGAAACACTGTCGTAGCTCCTCACTGGCTGCACCAATTGCTCCAACTTTTCACACAGGCATTGACCAGAATATTATGGTCAAACGAAGCCCTTTTTTCAACTTATTCATTAATAAGTAACTTATTAGTGTGAATAAAAATGTCCCATCGACTTACATGGGAAAATGCAAGTCAATGCAAATCAAGTCTTTTTCTCTCAGAAACGGTCGGAGCTACAGTTACAACACTTGGAAGGGAGGTCCATAATAATTATTAAAATTAATGTAATACATAATTACATCAGTCGGCCTCATGGTGGCGCTATAACAGCCCACTTTACATTTTGCCTTATAACTCTTGAACCGTAGGTCGTAAAATTAAAATTTCACTTTCCCATGATTCCTTGGGTCATTAATTTTGTATAATAAAAACTATTCCCATTCCCACCAATACTAATTGCCTCAGTCTGTGTCATGGCCAGCTCCCTTTCCCCAAGAGGACCACAACGGAAACAAGCCTAACGGCTTTGTTGTGACTCTATCCTTTTGAAATGTATTTTTCAATAAAGTAATCAATCAATCAATCAATGTACAAAACATTCCCCGGGTACAAGTCAACCAAGCATTTTTTATTGGCGGTTATGAGGAAGGAAGAGCTGACAACACAAGGACCTGCTCAGATAAGTCATCCACTTCAGACAAATGTTTGTTTGTAATAATTAAATAACGTTCTGCTTTCATAGCAAATTTCCCAACTGCTTCTCACAAACAAAACTACATTGCTACCTATAGGCCGTACAATATAATGGATCAATATATAAAATGACACTCAAAGGTGATGGGGACAGTTGAGTTAACACCCCAAACGCCCAGGGTTATTTAATCCATTAAATCATCGCGCCCAGCGATTTATAGCAGCGGAGCACTTTTACCGACGGGCGGGATGTTATCCCGGATGTGGCTGAATCAGCTACGTAGATGTAGCCAAAACACTAGAACTTCGTCCTGTGCACTCAGGGTGTTTAGAGTTTAGAGTTTTATTAGGATCCCCATTAGCTGGTGCATAGCAGCAGCTAATCTTCCTGGGGTCCACACAGAACATAAAAACATGACATTCGACATGAATGACATTACAGGACAATGATATATAAATAAAATAAAAAGAGGAGGCCTGGCAGTGTCAGGGGGTACAGGGTCTTTCATGTAGGAAGGGATGGTTTTTTTTCTAGTTCACATAGTGAGGAATTAAATGGGACATACATTGTAGAGCCCAACAGATGCCAGATGCGATCCCAATTTTGGAGAGTCCTAGACCACCAATTACTGATGCTTTGAAATCTTGAAAATAAATCAATTATAAACAAACAAGATAGGATATATATGTTTTAAATATCTAACATTTCATTTAATAAGCAAAAAATAAAATGTATAATACACAAACAAACTCGATTTTGTAAATTTCAATAAAGAAATAGGCAATCTATAAGCTCACATGTTGCATCATGTTCAAGTCAACCTCCAAGGCACTGGTTCTCGAGGTTAAACTGATTCTGATATAATATTTGATATTAACTAATTTTGGGGCGTTCCCCCCCCACGTCAAGTGCACTGAAACTCGATACTTGGCACTGGGTAGAGGACCTCTCCAGGGCGTCTTCACCATAGAAATTCATGACACAAAGGGCTAGGCAGCTCCAAAAACACTTTTGGTGGACATGACCCCCGACACTCCCCTCTGTTCTTTCCAACCTCCCTCCCTCCCTCCCTCCCTCCCGCCCTCCACATACTCACAGCGCTCTTGACATCTTTTAGTTTGGGCAGGATGTCCAGGGTGAAGCCGTCAGCCTGGCCCCGGGTTCTGTTCCCACCGTTCATGAAGTTACCGAAGGCCAGAACCAGACCCAGCACCCGCTTCACCGCTACACCACTATCTAGGGCCTGCAGCGTGAGGTGGAAGAGAGACACGATGGAGAGACATGTTTAGATCAGTGCGTCTCAAACCTTTTCATCTCAAGGTTAGGCCACAGACCATCGTTTATTTTTGTATGGGACCCCGATCAATATTGTACAATTTCCATCGTTAGTATAACTCAGAGAGCACAAATGGAACCAAGGACACTGGTATAGATGAATGTGGAGAGAAAGAGGGAGTGACACATGATCACACACACCTACATCAATATTTAAATATATATTGTGGGATAGAATTGCTTGTGTCGTTGTTACAATATCCCAAGGCCTGTAAGGTGCTAAATAAAGAATTGCTCTTTTTTACATGTGTGTTTGACACATTGCAATGAATACGAGACTGCTCGCCCCTTTACCAACTCGCCCCGGGCGTACAGCCGGTGGAACAGCGCGGCCTGGTATTCCTAAAGTAATCTAAGTAAATTATGCTTAAACGGTTAAACCTAACCTTATTCCTAACCTCAACCTCAGTAAAATAATGCCTAAACCTAACCCTATTCCTAAACTTAACCCCAGTAAAACTATGCCTAATCCTAAACGTATTTCTAACCTTATTCTCAGTAAAACAAAATAAAGAATACAAGAACCGCCGCACCGAGCCGTCGGCGTGAGGTCGGCTGGAAAAAAGCTGGGGCGAGATGGAATTGGGGCGACCTGACCTGTTACCATTGCAATCATTGTGGTCCTTATTCTTCTCTCCACTGTTTTTTGACCGTCATGTACGTATATCCTACAAATTAACTAATGTGAAAACCATAGACATGCAGACTGTGTTGAGAGGGAGGGGATCACCTTGCACACTCTCTGCAGGATGTCTAGCTTCTTATGTAGGGACGAGATGCACTCATAGAAGGTGGACTGGAACAGGATGCAGAAGACTCGGCCAGAGAAGTCGGGGATCTGGGAGAGCTGGTAGAGGAATCTAACAGGGGAAGGAAAACAGAGCAGACACTAGAGAGCTGTAGTTATAGGGTTAGGTAGGCTAATGTTTTTTTGGTGGTAGTGACTCACTTTGAGAACCACTGATCTATAGCAGGGGTTCTCAACGTTTTTGGCCGGGGACCCCCGGAAATGCTTTGGCAATGTCTCGGGACCCTCGCCCCGCCTCCTCCCGACCCCCAATATAAATTGACTGCTACAATAACCTTAAACCATTTTTGGCGGGAACCCCTTTTGGTGTTTTAAGCATTGTTATAATTTAGCTATTGAAAAATAGCAGATCTACAAGCTCGTAGCGCGCCACCGAGTGGCGCACTACGAGCTTGTAGGTCTGCTATTTTTGAAAAATCGTGAAAATAATTTTTTTTTAAAAAGATTTTTTGTTTTTGTTTTTGGAAAATAATTTGGGGACCCCCTAAAATAATTTGGCGACCCCCCGAGGGGTCGCGACCCACGGGTTGAGAACCCCTGATCTATAGGACAAATTCCAGGTAAGAAGTAGGTCGGGAGTGGCTTATTGTCTGTATCAGCCGGTAACATGCAGGAGTCTATCCCCGTTACAATGGAAGATGGATTGCTGAGGTGGAGCGCCACACCTACCATCAGCTCCCAGTACTTCCCGCACGACTTGCTGCACCAAGCCGTGCTACTCATTCACCGAGTTGGCGGTGCCCGGGATCGAACCCATGAACTTGTCGGTAGAACTTGAGAGCTCTACCGACTGAGCTACCCGGACACAAGACACAGGTAGAGTATGTGTAAATGTACACGATCAATGACCCTCCTCCTTCAGTTCTACACTAAGTGTGACTGAAGTGTTCTTTCTTTTGTTTTTAATTTAGATTAGCCAATTATTTTCACCGGCAAACCGGACGCACTGCAGTGATTTAGATCAGTGGTTCTCAAAGTGGGGTGCATGGACTCTCAGGGTACCTTGAGGGGGTTCTAACCAAACCACACCAGCTGCAACTCCTTGCAACTGCCATAATGGTTGCAAGTAGTTGCATGTAGTTGTTGCAAAGAGTTGCATGGCGACCCTCTGGTGTGGTTAGGGCCTTACAGGTCTGTAACTCACACAAATGGAACCAAATGGACCCAGAAGGTCCCATTTGTATACTCTCAAGAGTTATGGGGGTCCTTGAAGTCAAAAGGTTTGAGAACCACTGCAGCTGCGCCACCGGAGCCCTAAGTGTGATGATCTAACAGGGTGTGCAGAACTAATAAAGTAAGGTGTTTGCCCTCTTTCTCTCTCTCTATATATATATATATATACACACACACACACATTTAAAAAGACACACACACACACACACACACACACACACACACACACACACACACACACACACACACACACACACACACACACACACACACACACACACACACACACACACACACACACACACACACACACACACACACACACACACACACACACACACACACACACACACACACACACACACACACACACACACACACAATATGCAGATAGTGTTCCTTTAACTTGGAGTTAAAAGGATTTTGCAGGATTTTTCACTACGGGTTCATCATGGCTTGTCTGTTGTTAATTGAATGTAAAGTGGGTTCAGAAGCAGTAATTAAACCCAGGGTGACTCACTGTTCTGGTTTGTCTAAGGGCTTGGAGCTGTCCTTATCTTTAGAGGACTTGATGTGCTTCTCTATCTTGTCCATTTCATCTTGTTGTGCTCTCTGGAACAAAGAGAAACATGTAATTAATCATAAATCACCATAAAACCCATTCTGACCCGAGATCAGATTCTAAAAATGTCTTCTACATCCTGACAGTTTTCTGAAAAAGCTATGTTTCTATGTCAGTTGTTCTTCGATTTTTCAAAAATAGCACACCTACAACCTCGTAGCGTGCCACTTGGTGGCGCGCTACAAGCTTGTAGATCTGCTATTTTTCAATGGCTAAAGCATAACATAATGCTAACACCAAAAGGGGTTCCCGCCCAAAATGGGTTAACCCTGGCATGCCCTATTTTAGGGTATTTAAAAAACCTTTTCCCACATTTCTTCAACACATTTCCAAAAACAGCGAAAATACCTAATCCACAAGCTCAATTGAAGCTTGCGGGGTATTTTTGCTATCTTTACAGCAAAGTTGTTATTTAGCTTACTGCAAGTGTTTAAGCTAAATTACGTAGAGAAACACAGGTACCTTTTTAATTACTTATTTGGCTAAAATGATATGAAATGAATCATGTTTTTGGTCGATCAGACGATTATTTATTTTAGTTGTCACATGCATTTATAAAGGATCAAACGTTGTTTTTTTAAAACCACTTTTCATCCACTTCCTGGATTTCATCCAGACCTGGCGCCTCAGTGCATGGAATAACCTCAAGCTTCTATTAAAATCACAGTGCTGGAAGCGGGTTACTCAAGTGTGACCACTACTGTCAGCATTGTAGCTGTAGTATAAGAGCTTATATAATGAGGGTATTGTGTTCGGCAGTGCCAAACTAAACCAAACTGTTTCCCTTTTTCGTCACAGGTATTTTCCGCTTTTGGAAATAAAAATTAAAATGATTCAAGATGCCATCATCTCATCTTGTTTTCCCATGTGTGACTGGCAAACATAATCGCCAGACATCACCTGCTTTAGCCTTCACCGCATTCAGATAAACATTGTCTTAGTGTACAGTAATCATACACGACAACACTTGCGGTTTCGTGTTTCACCATCATAAAGTGCTGCTTTGGTAGCGGCCGTCTTGTCCTGGAAGCACGCAACCATGCCATTGTGCACGCAGGCAGTGACGGGGCAGAGGGGGGGGGGGGGGGGGGGGGGTTGCTGGGGGGGGGGCGTATGTGGGGGAAACCCATGGCAGTAAAAAACAGGAGAAAAACCACACTGTCTAAAACGTTTCCTCCACCTCGACGCGTTTTAGCATAACAGAGGAACGCGGTTAACCTCGAAACCATGGAAAAATGTTTAAGGCCCGGGTTGAGAAACAATGTCAATGAGGAGATGACAGTATGGGCTGTCCCGCTGGGAGACGTGGGGACACGGAGAGGAGATGACAGTATGGGCTGTCCCGCTGGGAGACATGGGGACACGGAGACATGGGTACACAGTCCTGTATGTTAACGTACAATGTGTTACAACTACAAGGGATCCCAGGCCGCCCACGATAATCACAAGTATCAGAGCTCTGTAAGCAATTATACTTTGCTTTTTAAACGTTTCAATTACTTTGCCCTTTTTGAGATCGACGAACAACATTTTGTATAATTTTATTAAGTTGTCGAACAGAGACGGAACACAGAGACGGACCAATAGCTCAAAACCTTTATTTTAGTGAGCGACAAGAAGGCCTTGTTACTTATAGTATGATGCAGCTCTACTGATGTTTTGCCCTGCCGTTTTAACAGCAATATGAGAAAAAAAAAAACATCTTTCCTATACTTGGCAGCAGTTCAGTGGAATGGTTCCTTTGAAAACTTTAAATTCTCAGTAAAGAGATGGTTGTCCAATAATATGACTTGATCAAGTACTGATCATTTTGATTTAAATTTTAGATTTCTTTGATGTTGATTTTCTGTTTTTTTTTTTTTGTTTTTTGTTCCCGTTTTGCATTTGTATTGTTGCTCCCTGCCCCACTTCCCCAAAAGGACCACAATGGAAACAAGCCTCCGGGCATTCTTGTGTACTTATCCCTTTGAATTCATCAATCAATCATTCAATCTACTGGATATTGTAATTGTCGCTTCTCGTATGAGAATTCAGGATGATGCTTGCAAGAGATAAGCATTAACTTAAACAATGGCCTGTACAGAGAAAAACTCTCACAATCTGAGAGGCGTAGGATCCATTTGGGTAAATGTTTTCACTGACAGAAATACATTTAACTGATTTGTCTGTGTGCTTACTTTGAACCTATCAAGTTAAATTCAGATCATTTCAACAAAGCCTTAGTCTCGACTCTGAATGGATGTTCTTTAATTCACATCTTGCAGTCACATTCACACAGCTCAGATCAGGAAATGTTAGGTAATACTCCTAAGTGTAAATACAGGAATGCAAAGATTTTTGAACTGTGCAGGAGGTACGGGAACCCCCCTGGCTGCTGCCAATTACTGCCTCTTGAGTGACATGGCCTGGGGTAGGTTTGCAAGACCACAATCCTACGGAAAAAATAAATAAACTTGGGGAAAAAATAAAAAATAAAATGTCTCCATTTGGAAAAACCTCTCTGTCCATTGAGCCATCCATCACAAGGATCAATCAGTGAAACGCAGGAAGAGTGTGTGTGTGTGTGTGTGTGTGTGTGTGTGTGTGTGTGTGTGTTGAGGGGGCTTGTTCTTCAAGGCCTCTCCTTCTGTTCCCCTTTCTCCTCTCTTGCATACTTGCATACTTCCTCAACACTTCAAACACCGGGGCATCAAACACAGTGATTAGTATTCTATTGGCTTCGCCAGCTGTCTACAAGGGCGCGTGTGTGTGCTCATGTGTGTGAGAGCGCACGCACGGTGCACGCACACACGCTCTCTCTCTCTCTCTGCTTCTCATTTAGAAGAGTCTACATCGCTTTTAAAGTGTAAATAGTTTTAATAGAAAGCAGCCTGTTCCCAAAGCCGAGCCGGTGGGGTGGGAGAGTGCGTGGACGTTCGAGCGCATGCTGTGCAATGGTGAAATGCTTAATTGGAAAAAGAAAGAAGGCAATCAAAAGGACAACATGTCTCGGCTGGAATGTATTCCTGAGTCCTTGGGGCATCGCCGATATCTGCCAGCGATAAACATCAACAGGCATCGCATTGGGGGAAGACACACATGGATGAAACAACATATCAGATATATTTTTTTAAATATGCACAAAAACTGCTCACACGGGACAGTTAGAAATGATCCGAAGGAAGTAATATATGAACCGAAAACCATGGGAACAAGAAAATGAAAGGCCGCAAGGTAGGCGCACACACACACACACACACACACACACACACACACACACACACACACACACACACACACACACACACACACACACACACACACACACACACACACACACACACACACACACACACACACACACACACACACACACACACACACACACACACACACACACACACACACACACACACACAAAATACCTTTTAATATTATTTTCTGTCAACTCAAAAATCAAGAGCTTATTATAATTGTGACACTGTAATTCAATGAAAACATCTAAAACTATGTGCAGACACACACAGGCACACGCATTTGTGATCATTTTTGATCAGTAAGAAGTCCTGCTGAAAGAGAGACCCTATACTGTTAACGACTGACTCCAAGCTGGCTAGACAAAACATCTTAATGGTTCCCTCTTCCATTCATTCACTCATTGTTTGGTCTTAGTTGCATTCGTGTACAGTTCTGCAGAGAATAGGCGTAGTTTACCAACAACAAGTGTTATGCTCTCCTTGTACAACCGTGTCAATGTAATGCTCTTTAACACCACCATTAACTGCTTAAATTTGTAACTGCTTTGACTGTCCTTTAAAATGTAGTACACTTTGAGCACCTTCAGTTGTACAAGGTTGTTATTAATTCGTGCATGATGGGGTTTTTTTCCCCCCATCATATTTCAATCCCTCTCCCTGCCTCCATGTTTCTCTCCTTCTACTCTGGACCTCTTCTCTCTCTCTCTTCCTTCATCCCAGCATTGCAGACCTCCATCTCTCCGTATTCTGTTTCAGTGGCCCCCGCCTTTTCACACTCAAATTAAGAGGGAAGGCGACAGGATGGAGTCGAGAACACGAAGGAGCCAAAACAAGACAATATAGAAAAAACAAATGTGGAAGTCTTGAAACAGCACCTCAGGCAAAACGGAGAGAGAGAGAGGGGGGGGGGGGTGGTGGGGGAAGAGAAAGAAGCAGACCAGAGCCGACATGAGGGCCTCCTGTTTGACCCTGGCGTACAGAATGTAACGCAACATGTCTAATTCTGTACCGTTCACAGCTCATATGACCGAGGGGGGCTTCTTTGTTGTTGTTGTGTGGTGGTGGTGGTCTCAGCTACCTAGACATAACCATTTAAGGCCCTGCAAAGCGACCCACTTTTCACTGCATGCTTGCTGGATTACAGCAACGATTGGGCCTCCTCCTCGATTTGGAGTTATTTTCAACAGCAAAAAAAAAAAGAAGCTTTTGTTCTGCATTTAACTGCCAGTATTTTGTATCGGGGACCGGGGTCTGTGCCAATCATGCTGAGGTTGGAAAACACATCTCACCTCTTGGAATTGATGGGCATTAATCTCTCACATCACACTTGGGAGCACACGACGTTAGGGCTACTCGATCAGGTTTTGTGTCGCGGTAGATTTATTCTTACCTCCCGTTGTTGTCGATCGCATCGAGAGTGGTTTGGCTACATCTAGCTGCTACAGCCACATCCAGAACAACATCCGGTCCGTCGGTAAAAGTGCTCCGTTGCTATAAATTGACTGGGCGCTATCATTTAATGGATTACATAACCGCGGGCAATTAAGGTGTTCATTAATTGTGTAGCAATAAAGTATCTATTCTTAACAGCAGCGTTGAAAACTAAAATAAACAGGGCCTCTAGAGGACACTCAAGAACTGGCAATAGATAACACCAAGATCAATGTTCAGTCAGAACAAACGCATATTAACACCTTGCTTGCCCGGACCTATTTAATCCATTACTAAAATGTGCCCATCATTTATAGCGCCCGGACCACTTTTACCGGCGCACCGGAAGTTGTTGTGAATGTCTGTGTAGCAGCTAACAATAAGCCTATCTCACAGAATTTCCCCACCCCCCTAAATACGCCCCCTTTCGGGGTTAGTGGTGATAGCGTGACGTCACTCCATAGACACTACATGTTAACCGAGGTAATTTAAGAAGTCTACAACTTTTGTTTTCTCAAGGTAAGGTTTGTTCTATCTGTTCGACCTGATTTACCATCTTGTTTGCTTCATAATAATATTGGTCTGTCACATTTTTACATTAGAAAATGTACTTAGATTTTCCAGAGAAAAAAACGTGTAAATGCTCATGTTAAAGACACCACTATTTACCGGAAGTGGGCGTGGAAAGCGGGCTGTGAGATAGGCCTATAGCCACACCACTCTAGAGTCGATCGACAACAACGGGAGGTAAGAATAAATCTATCGCGACTAGCGACTGGACAGCGGAGGGCCGTCAAACACAGGATATTATTTCAGAATTAGACGGGATGATTTAGATCGCGAGTTAACGTGTTAAGATTTTCGTTGTCGTCGGCTAAACAGGGGGGGAACATTTTCGATGACGTGTCACTCTTGCGCGTCATCGAGGATTGGGCAACAAGCACTCTAGACTGTGGAGCGATGCGATCCGTTTTGATATAATTAATCTCCGTCCTATTTATCAATCTCCGCCTTGGGCACTTGACCATGAACTTGAACTTGATGGAGATCTCCGCCCTGGGCCTCCATGGTGTTAACAGGCTAAAAATATGATTTAATCAACAGTGCTTGTAGATAGCAGATCTACAAGCTCATAGCGCGCCACCGAGTGGCGCGCTACGAGCTTGTAGGTTTGTAGGTTTTGAAAAATCGTGAAAATATATATATTTTTTTTTAAATAATTTGGGGACCCCCTAAAATAATTTGGCGACCCCCCCCGAGGGGTCGCGACCCACGGGTTGAGAACCCCTGTGCTACACCATAACCCTTTGAGCCGCGCTCTGAGCTGGAACCAAATCCACGTCGTCACCAGTGCTACACACCGGAACGGCGCTGAGTGGCGAGGATGGCCGTGCTCTGAACCAGAACCAGAGCCATGTCATCACCAGCGCTACGCTGTAACATGCTGCGCAGTAGAGGATGCCCACGGTCTGAACCAGAACCAGACCCATGTCATCACTGGCGCTACACTAACACGCTGAGCGCTGAGAAGGATACCCGCGGCGCGCTCACCAGACTTTTAACCCATTAAGTCAGATTAATGCAGTAGTTCTCAAACACTTTTGGGCCAAGTACCCTGCCAAATTGGTATATATTTGGCCGCGGACAACCCATCTAAAAATGTTGTTTGATAGAGAAAGTTTGTGTTTAAAATCTAAATTATTCAAGGTTTTTCAAACACTTTCAAAATGTGCAAAAATAGCAGATGAACAAGCTCGCAAGCGCGGCAAGAAGTGACCCGCTGTGAGTCTGTAGATGTACTATTTTTGAATAGCCAACGCTAAAATCTAAAATGATGCTTTCCCAGTTTTAATGAGTTAATAAATCAGGTAGCGTACGTGAGGTGAGCACGCACACACACAGCCCAAAATGTCATTTCATGAATTATATCAAAGGGAGCAGCATTAATAACAGCACAATTTTATATAGCATAATATGCCTACGTATGACATTATGAAAAATACAACAAAGACAAGCATCGACCGCGAGCCTTCTTATAAATGTTATTCTACACGAAACGAAAGCGCAGCGCTTATTCAGCAACGTCAAATGAGGGCAATTTAAGTTTTTACAAGACTTGTTCCTCAAGTAAACAGAGAACATTCCTTCAGTTTTGTGGTTTCCATATTCATTTTTTTTTATCTGCCAGACTTTTTTTTTAATATATTTGAAGTACAGATTCACTGGAAGAAACTTCCAAGCGAAACACAGACACGCACGCACACACATGTAAGCGTGCATACATACAAGCACACATGGCTATACAGTATGTTCACATTTACTCACTTGCGCACGCACGCACGCACGCACACACGCGCACACGCACACACGCACACACGCACACACGCACACACACACACACACACACACACACACACACACACACACACACACACACACACACCTAATTGATATATCTGAGGCTGTTATTACTAAATCAATGTGATTACTGAGGGATTAAATAACACGAAAATTTAATTATTCAATTCGACATAGAAAATACAGTAGGTTTTCATCTGACTAATAGAACAAACCCACATTGAAAGGTTTGATCATAAACAGCCCCTCTTTTATTAGTTCTGAGTGGAACCAAATGGGTAATGCTCAGAGAGAATACATACAGTCTCGTTTTTCCGTGCCACCTTTTTAGAGGAATTCGTTACGGACAGAATGTAAACTGGATCGCCAGACAAACCTTTATCAGTTCTCATCACCTGTGCAACGTGGACAATGACCGGAGATCCCAGAGGGACGACAACGTGAAAAATGTCAGAGAAGCAACAAAGCTGAGACGGGAAACTCCTTGTTACAAATACATGGGGAGTGATATGCGTGAAAATGGGATCTTCGAAAGAAAATATCAAGACAGCCAAATGTTTCCACTCGATGATTGAACTGAGACGTTCAGAAAAGCTTAGTCATTAGTCTACCTCTGAGACCCTCTGAGAAGGTCATCACAATTGATTTTACCATTCTCCATACAAACATAGCAGTGTGTGTGACGTGTGTGTGACGCGCGTGTGTGAGTGTGTGTGTGTGTGTGTGTGTGTGTGTGTGTGTGTGCGTGCGTGCATGCGCCAGGCTTACATTCTCAAAGAGGGCCTCAAGGGTCTCCAGATCTACCACTGTGTTGTCCAGGTTCAGAATGGCTGGATAGAGATGGGGAGAGAGAGAGACAAGAGACATGCATTTAAATATGCGTCATGTACATTGAAATCTGCTCCAGATCATAGAGAACACTGCAGCTCTGCTGAATTCAATGCATGTCATGGGCCTGGCCCCTCTGTGAAGTTATTAACCCCTTGCGAGTTTGTGCACTGTGAACTTTCGACAGCCCTCCTTTGGGATACAGACCTAGAGAGTGAGTAGACACAAATGCTACCATATTATAATGAGCATGAAAATAGGTGAAACGGTCCTTTAATATTGTATGTACTTACTTGCATTTTATTATGTACTGTATGATGCATTGTTATATTACCGTAGTTATTGTGCCGAATATAAGACTGATTATAAGACGACCCACATTTTTCAAGACTAATTTGTGGATAAAGATCATTGAAGACCAAATAGTCTAGTCCCTGATTTTAATACGACCCTGTTATTTAGCACAATAGGGTCTATGATGCCTGATAATGGTGCTTTGACAATTCTGTTCTTTGTTTGGTTTGCATTTCAATATTGTATACTTGGCTCTATCACCCCCTGTCCACCCTGAAAGGGGTTGCCCTCTTTTGTGAACATTCCCCAGGTTTCTTTCCTTTTTTCCCTGAACAAGGGTATTTTCTTGAGTTTTTCTTTGCCCTATTGAGGGTGTAAGGACAGGGGGTGTAATTTACTTTGTTTTTGTTAAATTCATGTCAGTGCTTGCTTTTGTTCAAGGACCTTTACATAATTGTAGATCTGATTTATCTTCAGTGTTATGTAAAACACTTTGTTTCTTTGTGTGTAAGTGTTTTAAAAATCCTGTTTATTATTATTACATTCAGCCATGTATGGTTTGTTAACACTTAAACCCTACTGTATACCGAGTCCCCAGGCGTGTATAATTGGTCCGAGAAATCCAGGGAAACAAAGATTTTGATTGTATGACCCATCTATGGTTCAAGAGTTGGCCAAAATAAATAGTGGCCTGTTAAGGCGCCACCATGAGGCCAAATATTGAAATATTTGGAGAAGAGGTTCTTCCTTGGTCTACTGGCAGTGTACTGTGCGTGCAAAGTGTCACGGCGAACAATGCCGGAGATTAGCTGTTCACATACAGACGGAGAGACACCCAGACAAACTCACATGAGCAAAAACATAATCCCTCGCCTAAGGCCGTTCCGGCAGGGATAATGAGAATATTCAGAGGGGAAGAGGGGGAAATAAAAGACAGGTGTAAAAAAAAAACGAGTGAAATCCACAGTGAGATGGACAGAGAGAGAGGAGGAGGAGGAAGGGGTCAGTCATAGGTTGAACTGGACACCATGTACCTAAAGGGATAAGGCTGATGGTTAGTGCTAGTGCTAGCCCCTGGTCACAGGGTTAGAGGTTGATGGGGCTTTATTCATGTGCTCATCACAGCGTCACAGGGCCATGGAGGGACGTGGCGCCAGTCCACTCCTACAACATAGCGCAGACCCGGTCAAAGCCGGGCCATGCCGCGCCGTGCCAAGCGAGACCGCGAGGCGCCAAGCCCTGTGACGCCAGATAGTCGCCCTGCCAGGAGGCTTAGCGGACATGGGTGGTGAGAGAGAGAGAGTGAGGTGTTTGTGTGAACGGCTAAAGGGGGTTAGAGATGGGGGGGGGGGGGGTATGAGGTCAAAGTTATCTTTCTAAGACAGCTGTGAAATACTGTCCTGCGTTGTCATTTTTCGTATATTGTTTTTACAGTCATGCAGATGAAACACATTTTCTACACACAACTGGAAGAGTGTGTGAGAGAGAGAGAGAGAGAGAGAGAGAGGCGGGAAACAAAGGCAGTAATGGTGAGGCATCCAATAAGCTCTCTCCCGATACGTGCTCAGTCCATATAGCAAACACATGAATACTCCCTCTCTCTCCCTCGTACACACACACACACACACACACACACACACACACACACACACACACACACACACACACACACACACACACACACACACACACACACACACACACACACACACACACACACACACACACACACACACACACACACACACACACACACCTAATCCCCTACAACTCTCTCCCGCCAGCAGAATTAACCCTAACTAGCGACCCCAACGTGGGGTCAAACCCTGTGTGTGTAAAGCTGACGGTTTAAGAACAGATTTGGGACAGATTTCTTTCCTGTTCACACACCTTAAATGTCTACCATGCCACCCACAGCTCTCACACACACACACGATTCCTGTCCTTTCTCACAGCATCTAGGCTTCGTGAGTGAGAGGATAAATGTGTGATTTTGTGAATGAATGAACACATTAGATTTCGTACAAACTGGGTCTGAGTCTTTAGTCAGAAGAGCTTTTCTCCAGAGTTCCAGGAAGCCATTTGTAGATGGTCTTGTCTGAGGTGTTCGAGTGTCTTTAATGGGAGACAACTGTTATCCTACTTATCTGATGAATACAAGACTGCTTTTTTTGGCGATGTGCAATCCCACCACCTGACTCCCTGCCGCACGCACACACACACACACACACACACACACTCTTGAGGTTAGCCAAGCCCGACACCCGTGGCATTAAGCCGCTTAATGCGACGTGAGATGAGAATGACAGCCAATTAACTGCATTGGTCTGTTGGGTGATGGGACCTCCACTTAGACAGACAGATAGACAGTCTCTCTCTCCCTCTCTCTTCACACACACACACACGATCTTCAGTTCTGAGTTTGTTCAGTAAAATGTTGACTAATAAAAAATCTCCAAAGTCAATCGAATATGAATAAACCTCTTGGTGTATGGTTTCATCTGTGACACCATTACTTCTGTAGAGAACAGAATTACTTTTAACCATACAGACAGACCATCATCAACACATAACCATATCAAAGCTACACGTGTGCATACACAACTGATTAGGAAGACTGTTCATTAAAATCAAGTGGTACAATGATCGACCGCACGCACGCACGCACGCACGCACGCACGCACGCACGCACGCACGCACGCACGCACGCACGCACGCACGCACGCACGCACGCACGCACGCACGCACGCACGCACGCACGCACGCACGCACGCACGCACGCACGCACGCACGCACGCACGCACGCACGCACGCACACACACACACACACACACACACACACACACACACACACACACACACACACACACACACACACACACACACACACACACACACACACACACACACACACACACACACACACACACACACACACACACACACACACACACACACACACACACACACACACACACACACACACACACACACACACACACACACACACACACACAGTGTATAGCGTATGCATGTGCACACGATTGGCAACACACACATGCACACAACACATTGCTTAGCACTGGGATGAAAGCAATATACCTCAAAT
Organism: Electrona antarctica; assembly: GCF_951216825.1. Lineage (NCBI taxonomy): Eukaryota > Metazoa > Chordata > Actinopteri > Myctophiformes > Myctophidae > Electrona > Electrona antarctica. Next base: position 12,985,935 of record NC_136805.1, read on the forward strand.
CAGTCAGAGAACAAAGGGAAGGAGTTGTGGCTTAAATTCCTCATGTCGCCTTCTTGTCTCGGCCTCAGCGCTGAGATCTGGCGCCTAACTCTGTAATCCTTAAAAAGTCAATGTTTGAACACAAACACTGAGCGAGTTGTCGATTGTTTAATTTAAGCTATAGTGTTACACAGAGCCGAGTCGAGAGAAACAGGACAGAGAGGAGGGCGCGTACATACATATGTATGTATGTAACATAATGGGGTGTGTGTGTGTGTGTGTGTGTTAGTGCGACTATATGTGCACTAGTTCAGAGGTATGTGAGGTTTTCCCCCACAATGTTCTGTGTTCCAATAACTGTCTTAAACTATTAAAGCTGTGCCAGTAATTTGTGAAACAAAAGCCTAAAGCCAGAGTTATACTTGAGCTTCGCACGGGTGTCACACAACCACGTATGAAGTACCTAATAGGACAGTGTTGCTTAAATATCAACAAGAACTTACTTTCAAGTTCAACACCTCACACCATCACTCGTTGGGGTAGAAATTAAGCTGGAGTTAACTTACTCCAAATATATCAATATGCACTGCAGAGGCCTTGTGTATCTAAAAAGCCACTTATCAAGGACAATCAAGATTGTAACTATCTTGACAGAAAGAAAATGTTTACTACGAACTGAGAAAAACTGGTCCATGTCTAAAACCGTTCAACTGGCACCTTATCGTGCCCGCAGCACTCAAATATTTGTTTTTCTCCATTTGTAAGAAGGCCAGATCTCTCAGGCCTGTTGCCGTGTTGTCTTTATGCATGAAAAGCCATTAAAAAGGATTGCCCTTGGGAACCCCCCCCCCATCAGAAAAATAAACTGGATATTGGATACATTCACTTTGAGGTTGTGCACTCCAATTCCTTCACTGTAAATACATGTTGTGTGCACGTACAGTAAGAGTGTGTGAGCATGAGTGTTTGTGCATGTGGTGTGTATACAGTATGTAATTGGTCTTGTGTGTGTGGTTGTACTTCACATGTGCACATGTTCTGTGTGTGTGTGTGCGCTTGTGCGTGTGTGTGCCCGCGCACGTGTGTGTGCGTGCACGCAGTTCTTAGTTTATTTGTACATTAAAGACTGAATAAACCTACAAGTATAGCAAAATTTGATCTATTGAAGTTGTGAGGAAAATGTTCCCCGTCGTCAATAGGCAATTTCATGGCGAGTAAAAGTAAATATATTTAGAGTTAAGGTTACAAAGGTTTAGGGTTAGGGGGCGTGGCTAGCATTAGTTCTAGTAAGTGATAGGTTCAGGGATTTTGAGATTATAGTTAAGATTGGGTTATTGTTGTATGTTTTAGGGATAGGGATAGTGTTAGGTTGGCCCAGTAGGTTTAGGCTTAGGGTTAGGTTAGGATTGGGTTATTATGCTTTAGGGATAGTGTTAGGTTGGCCCAGTAGGTTTAGGTTTAGGGTTAGGTTAGGATTGGGTTATTATGTTTTAGGTTTAGGGATAGTGTTAGGTTGGCCCAGTAGGTTTAGGCTTAGGGTTAGGTTAGGATTGGGTTATTATGTTTTAGGTTTAGGGATAGTGTTAGGTTGGCCCAGTAGGTTTAGGCTTAGGGTTAGGTTAGGATTGGGTTATTATGTTTTAGGTTTAGGGATAGTGTTAGGTTGGCCCAGTAGGTTTAGGGTTAGGTTAGGATTGGGTTATTATGTTTTAGGTTTAGGGATAGTGTTAGGTTGGCCCAGTAGGTTTAGGGTTAGGTTAGGATTGGGTTATTATGTTTTAGGTTTAGGGATAGTGTTAGGTTGGCCCAGTAGGTTTAGGCTTAGGTTAGGATTGGGTTATTATGTTTTAGGTTTAGGGATAGTTAGGTTGGTCCAGTAGGTTTAGGGTTAGGTTAGGATTGGGTTATTATGTTTTAGGTTTAGGGATAGTGTTAGGTTGGCCCAGTAGGTTTAGGTTTAGGGTTAGGTTAGGATTGGGTTATTATGTTTTAGGTTTAGGGATAGTGTTAGGTTGGTCCGGTAGGTTTAAGAATAAAAATAAATTGTTATGTACTCACAAATACAGTAAAGGGAAGGGCACACTGAGCACTATAACTATAAAAACATAGTTTTAAAATGTGTTCTCACGTCAAATGGATAGCAGAGTTCATGCAAACTATATAAGAAATACAATGGTGAACAATAGTTATAGTGTTCAGTGTGAATGGCGCTTAAGACAGCTATGTGTATGACCTGTGTGTGTAGTAACATTCTCGTAATGTGCTGCTAGCTAAAGTGTCGACACTGGAAAATCCAAAGCGATACATACAGACTTAAGGAGTTGGTATATTGTTTTACTGTGACTTTTGAACCATCGGTAAACAGGGGTTTTGAAATCTAAACGCTTCTGGCCAAAACCTGGATCTTGTATTTAATGTCCCCATTAGTCTGCAATAAAATATGTTTATTTCCGACCGCACCAATGGTAGCAACAAAAAACACAGCAGAGAAGGTGTGAATTAAGGAAACCAGACTCATGTATGTGTGGAGTATAAGCTACAGTACCCCCCCCCCCCCCCCCCCCCCCACACACACACACACACACACACACACACACACAGTAATTAAGACCTAATCCAGGCATATTTGCTCTAACTAAGGAAAATCCATGTTTATCATTCTTTGCTATTTGCAGTGTAATCAAACCTCCATATTAGACAGTGCTAAACTGCCGCTGTACTAAAATGTATACAACACATTCTGCACACAAAGAACCAAAGTGTTGGGAAAAGCAATATCCCACAAACAATCACTGGAAAATGTTTTTTTTTGTCCCGTTGGGTTCACTACATAGTCTAGTCAGCAAAATATGGCCCCATAAACTGCATTAACCCTGGTGTCCTTATTTTAGGCAAAAAAATATATATATATATCCTGATTGTTTAAAACAAATGGCAGATCTACAAGATCCCAATGAGTTTGTTGAGACTAAGTGTACATAATTGACAACTTCAAACTGCCCAACAACACAAAGCTGTGTCCAAAACCCCTCGATGCAGCAGACAAACACAGGGCGTAGGAGCTGTTGTGACAACATTGTACTTGTTTTAATGGTTCCCCCAGTCTGAATTTTGGCTTATCCGGACTGCAATCAGGTTGTTTTTTATCTAGTCCGACAGCAAAAAAAAAAAACACATGGATACTGATTGTTTTGCAAATCAGATTTGAAACACATTCCTAGGTGGTTTGAAATGTGATTCAAATTTGATTTGTAAAGTTGTGTCTCTGTCTGGATGTTCAAGCCACTCAAGTTGGCTTAGGGTCAACAATCAAACTGCATCACTCGCAGTGCAACACATCCTGATGATGTAACACAGGGGTTCTCAACGTTTTTGGCCGGAGACCCCCAGAAATGCTTTGGCAATGTCTCGGGACCCCCGCCCCGCCCCCTCGCGACCCCCAATATAAATTGACTGCTACAATAACCTTAATAATAGAGACAATACACCATAAATAAATACTGAAACCAGATATAATCATTAGGGAAGGTGTATGCATGTACTATGTGTACTATATGTAAACTCTTCATTTCCTTTTTCCAGCCATTCAGTTGCAAAAAAAAAAGAAAAAACTTTTTTTCTTTTATATAATTTGGAGCCCCCCCAAAATAATTTGGCGACCCCCCGAGGGGTCGCGACTCACGGGTTGAGAACCCCTGATGTAACATACGGTAAGTGACATAACGCAGTCGTTCTCAGACGTCTTTGTGCCAATGACCCCCAAATTGATATTATATTTGGCCGCGGTTTAGTTCAAAATGTTCAAAAAATCTTTAAAAAATAAATAAAATATATTTGAACAAATGTTCACGATAAAAAAAAATATATATAGACCTACAAACTCATAGGGGCGGCAGTAGAGCAGACGGATGGGAACCGCGAGTTTCAAAGTTCGATCCCGGGCTCGCCCAGAGTTGGTGTCGAAGTCTCCTTGAGCAAGACGCTGAACCCCTAATTGCTCCCGATGTGCAGGTCGGTGCCTTGCATGGTTTCCAACGCCATCGGTGTATGAATGCGAGCGTGAATGTAATGTAATGCACAGTCTATGTAAAGCGCTTTGGATAAAAGTGCTATAAATTGACCATTTCATAGTGCGGCACAAAGTGACACGCTATGAGCTTTAATTTATATCTGCTATTTTTTAATAGCCAAAGTATAAAATATGGTTAAAGTGGTGGAATGTATTGCGACGATACATATACATATTTTGCTGGGGACCTCCTGGTGTTCCGGTTACAATTGAGAGCAGATAGGGGTTCAGTATGTTGCTCAAAGACTAAGAGGATGTGGATCGACCTAGCCTAGGAACCTACAGATTCCCAAGCTGCAGCTCCAACTCCTGAGCGACTGTCTGCTGCGACAGTGTGATATGGCAGGATGCTATTTATGCCAAATTGTACCGACAGTGTTCGCCTGTTATGTCAGAATAGCAATGCTAAGGTTCATGCGGTTAAGAAAACACAAATTGCTCTTTTCACTTTGTTGAAAACTGATTGATGGAATATATCTGTAATGAATATATCCATCCATAAACATGCTGAAAACATTCTAAATTGGGTTGTGAGAACCAATAATGATATTCAGTGCAGGATATGGGATTCAGGCTGAAATGAGTAATGTTGCATTCTTCAAGTGTGAGACTTGATGAAAGTCTCACTGTTGACTGGAAGTGTTTAGATAAGACATTTTATTGGAAATGCAAACAACTTCCAGATTTAAAAATAAATAAATAAATAGAAACATTGCCTCAGACCACCAGTACAAAGCTTTCGATGAGGTTTCCTTAAGAGCATCGTGCGTTCCCTACCTCCTACTCCAAAAAGTGACAGCTCCAACAGATTTAGAAAAACCCTAATGACTGCAAAGAATGGCCAAGGCAGCGAATGGCCCATACTCTTCACCTAGGTCAGCAACTACTCAGTTGTCAGGGAAGAGGCGCTTACATTACAAGTCACATGAGCGTAGGATCAAGTTCATTAGGGAGGACAAGTTGAGCCAAAGAGTGTGAATTTGAGCTTGATTTTACAGCTTCTCTGCAAGATGCTAGCCATCTATAATAGTGTGTGTGTGTGTGTGTGTGTGTGTGTGTGTGTGTGTGTGTGTGTGTGTGTGTGTGTGTGTGTGTGTGTGTGAGTGAGAGTGAGAGTGATATGCGTGTCCACATCTGTGTACACTGCTGGCCCATTTAGACCTGGTGCAACCTATACGTTGTTATACCTTTGAATCGGGGAGCTACCTCGGTGTCTCATTAGTTGTTGCTATACTAAAAAAAATACGAATTTTAAGGTTTCTTAAACCTTAGGCTAGGTTTTAGAAGGCGTGTAGAATCGGCCTCAGGTCTAAATGGGCTAGACAAAATAAGTACTGTACACACTACACCTTAACACAATAATTCCCGGGATTCCTTCAAAATAGCAGCTCTGGGGTGCCGGAAAGACATGGCCGCTTTTACTCTGAAACGTTTCCAGACGTCCTACGGATGGATTGTGTTAAAAGGTAGTGTAAGTGATTTTCTTTGGTTAAAATAAGTGTTAAAAAGCTCTATATTGTGATAGTACTCATTGCTATATAGTGTTTGTTGCAGTAACTCAACATGTCTCTCCAGCTTTTTATTAAACAGAATTTTCAGAAACCGAAACTGGGATACCAATTTTATCCAATCAGGATTAGGATAGAGAAAGCAGTCAACTCAAGACACAGATTAAACAAGTGGAATTGTTAAGTGATGACACAAAGAAATGAGCACTGTGCAGGAGGATGCTAAACGCACACCAGTCTTGGTAGTGGTGCCAGCTCACGGCAGAAACATCTAAAGAGTTAAGTCTTAAAAAGACAAAAGAGTGGCCGCACACACTGATAGCCAAAGTGCCGATTATTGGATGCAGAGTAGAATAGAAACCAACGTTTCGGCAGGTACAACTTCATACCCTGAAGAAGGCAGTTGTACCTGCCGAAACGTTGGTTTCTATTCTACTCTGCATCCAAATAAATAATCGGCACTTTGGCTATCAGTGTGTGCGGCCACTCTTTTGTCTTTTTAAGACTTAACTCTTTAAAAAAAGAAATGAGCAGACAAAATTGGAACTGGAACACTATAAAAATTAAGCTCATAAATAAGCTCCAGTTAAGCAGTTCAGGTCAAGTGCAAAGACTGTAATGGGCAGCTCCGATGTGTCAATGTGTGAGACTAACATCAAGCTGAGCTGTGCTGTGCTGTCTCGTCTCCTGTGTAAATAAAGTTTTACAAAACAAAACATGGCTGGTGCATAGAATAGAAAGTGGGGTGAGATCTTCTAATTCTGCGTGAACACAGCATGGTATTACATAATGTGATCCTAAACAGGCCCCTGGTGGTTCAAAACAGTGAACACGAATGCCAATGATACGTTTTTGTTTTCGAGGAAGGAAATTATGAAAGGAGGCGGGAAACAAGACAGCCAGAAAGAAGAGAGGAGATGGAGGGACAGAGAGGATATTTAAGGATAAAAGGATAAAAGAAAGGTAAGGATATTTTTTGAAGTTGTATTAGTCGGGTCAATAGTGCAGTACCATCACACAGTACATGGTCATCCTTAAAGCCGCATAGTGTACATGCCGGGAGATTCCTAGGCCTCAACCTGCCAACGGAATCCCAGGACGTGGGACTGAAACGCTCAATCTCCCTGCAAAATCTGCGACTGGATGTTTAACAAAGGAACCTCCTAATCCCCCCGTAACGGACACACAAATCCAGTGTGTTATGGACCCCGTGTCTGTGGAGCCTAGCAAAACGTATAAACACATTGATTACATGAAAATTAAGTACAAATTCTTCTGGCGCTGGCATAAAATATACACCGACATTCCACCTCAATAGGCCCCTATGGGGCTTGGCTGAGCTAAGATAAATGGAGAAAAAGCCTCTCTCAGCCACCCAACCCTCCACTCTTACTTCTCTCTCCCACTCTCTCATCCCTTCATCCGTTGCTTTGACCAAAATTCAGCATACACAGGTAGGATGGAGGTCAAAGGTGGAAAAAAAAAATATAGAAACCTTCATAAGTATGCTGACCGCCACACACCATTTGATAAACGGCCTACAACACAGGTTTTCAAAATTTAATTATTATTTTTTTAAAGCCGTTTCGCATTAGGGGGGCTGTAGCCAGAGGCCACAGCTATTTTTGGGAGCCACGTTTCGGAACCCCTGGATTACATTATTACAAGGAAAAGTGTGAAGCGCGTTGCTCCCCCGGACCCCCTGGTTGAATTAATGGTGTTCCTATTTTGTGACACTGAAAATATAATATATTACTTTATTAAATATATATATAAAATGAAGGACCCTGATGTAAAAAAGTATTTGCGCTTTTCATGGTTTTGTCCTCAAAGTAGCAGTTTTTGTATTGACTTGTGCTTTCGGTTCTTCATTCTGTGAAATACAATTTTCAATCAATCAATCAATCAATCATATGGGCATACCTAACAATCTATGCCAAAATAGGGTCACACATGTAGCAGAGCTACAGTACGATCCCATATAGCCTGAAGGGATGCAACGCTCTGATTGGTTAAGAAACGCACATCTTTCCGCTTCAGAGTAGAACTTCAAAATAAAATGCCCCAAAAAAGCCATTGCACCCGTCTTTAATGGTGGGAGTGTTTCATTTAGCGTAAGTGTACAGGTGCTGTTCACGCAGGCACATTTTCGGGCCTGTTGAGTACTCTAGTTTTCACCGGCTACTGGGCTGCACTAATAACTTTTGGGCAGGCCCATCTAGAGTTTGAATGGACAGGTATCAGTCAAAAGGGAGACATCGAAGAGGAAGGGTGGATGGGGAAGGATCAACATATGGAATGTCAGAACCGGTTCTGACATATATCCATATATGGAGAATCTACGTAAGGGTTTGAGATTAGATGTAGAGTTGCTGGCCAATATTGATGACATCAGGGATCTCCATATATGGGCTTACATCACTGATGATGTCACGTGATGTCACGAGACCTGGGCACCATATATGGGGGCTTTCCCCATGTATGGAGATTTGGAGTGATTTTGAGTGACCGGCAAAAAAACTCTTTTTTAAATGCGACCTGTGGTCGCAAAAAAACATGCACACCATTAATGTTATTACCTTCAGCTATCTACCAGTCATAATGTCTGCTGTGAAAAGGGTATGATATTAAGAAAGAGTGCTTAATCACTTAAACCCTATTATAGTCGAGCGGAGTCCCTCTGGGCTTTATGCCAGTGTCTTTTCTGATTTCTGTACTTTTGGGGAAAGATTTCCCTGCCAATAGCCACAATACGGATGCTGGGGTTTAAGTGTTTAAGGTCATAACTTAGGTTAAAGGACCACTTTGGGTTTTTTTCAACCAAGGTTCATGTTTTAGGTTGTTATTAGAGAAAGTAAAATATGAGTGTTAATTAGTTTTAATTTGCTACTTTGCTTTTTTTTCGTTTTAACGATTTTAGCTATTTTTGACAGGGGAACAGTGTCTAAATATGTATTTTTTTTATTCTTTATTATTATTTACTATAGTCCTACTAGACCCCAGGAAATTACATCTGTAAATTAAACATTTAAAGGGTGTTTCTAAAAGCTGCTTAAGAGAAACAAAGTGTACGCAGTACGTACTGTACATGGGAACACAATAATACAATCACGGGACCAGTCTGCCTGTTCCTGTGAATTTGACAGCATTTTTACTGGTTGAGTAAAGTCAAAACATGCAGTCTCTATAGGGATTTGTGCAACCTCAAACAATCACTAATGTACACTCCAGCACATGGAAAATGAGAGCGGGGGTTATGTAAATGTGAAGTGGTAAAGCATTGCAGGGAAGAGGACCAGTCTCAAAGGGATAGCCTGCGTTACTCATGCAAATTGTACAGAAATCTGCAAGCGATTCGTCCTTCTCTGTTTATAATTTAAATATGGAGGGCAAACAAAGCCACGGCAGGCAAGGCCTTGAGAAATATGTCAGAGAGTATTCTCCCCACTTGAGGTTATTTGTGAGCCAATATGCAACGTGTGAGACGGAGCTTGAAAACATGGAAAAACTCAACATACAATCTAATTAAGATTTGTTCTACCATGTCGCACTGTTCAAGTTCAAATGTAATATAGTCATTTATACCATAATTTTCCCCAAATCTTTGCGTTTGTGACAATCGTTTTCTGTTCTGGTCTAGGCTGACAATTGTTCTGGGATAACATTTCCACAACAATGCTGTTTGTTTACAGATTGCTCTCTTCACTGGGCTGTGATAAACAATGAGCTTCAAATGTGGTGTGTTCATGCAACTTTAGACCAGGTCATTTCATAACCTCTCCAACACATTTACTATATTCTGGACAGTGTTTACTGAAGAATGATATATACGTATAAAACAAATGTTTTGTCCCAGCGGGGTTCATACTGAATATGGACAGGAAAAACCTCATGATTTCATGCTGTGGGACAATTGTCCTGTTCTACATAAACAAAGCTATATTAATTAAAGGCCTCATTAGATATATTTTTTATTTTGTTATTCATTGTGCCGTCAAAGAGTTCCTAAAAACGACACTGAATTAGTTTTATTTTCTTTGGGATTTCTTGGGATTCCCTTGAGGAGCTAAGAGCATCTGTGGGCCACGCTGCTAAAATTACATTTTATCATCATGCCAAGTGGTCCTATAAATGAATCTCCTTGTATTCGAGTTGATTCGGTATGAAAGAATAGGCAGATTAAAAAAAACGATCCTTTCATTCAACCTGTCCGGCCCTATTTTGGGCACGCGTTTATAGGCGGAATTATTTTTTAACAATTTTCAATGTTGTGAGCTTATACTATAGATTGGCTACTATATTTTTGCTATTCGTCACACAACAATAGGGCTTACTGTACAAGTGGTTAATATCTCCTATGGAACATTAATCATAACTTTTTCATACAGTACAGTGTCGTGTCCTTTTCAGTATTTTGTCAAAACAAATTGAGCCCCCCCACCCTATATATCGTGTGTGAAAACTATTGTTCCCCGCTGGGAACCTGGAAAACCATTGTTCCTCGCTGGGAACCTGTCAAATAACTGTCACATAAAACTGGGGATGGGCTGTTTCCCCAATCTGTCGCTGTACAATGATCTTACCACATGAAGACTGTGTGCTTGCAATGTAACATTTGATGCACAGCTGTGCTTGGATCAGTTTGTATTCCCGCTTTGCGTTGAAAAGGAACTATTTACATTTTGGGTTTTTGTCAGAATATGTTCCTCAAATTATTGATGCGGTCACTGAAAGGTTAACCCTGTCCTGACCAGTCACATTGCAAAACGTTTGGAATGTGACCTGGGTAGCTAAAATGTGCCGGTCAAATGCACCTTGCACAACTTGTATCGTCTGTCGGGTGGAAACCTCATATGTCCAAAACTGTTACTTTTCATGATTAAAAAATGGCAGATCTACAAGCTCAAAACGAGCTTGTGGCTCTGCTATTTGATACTTTTGTGTGACACTGTAGTAAGATCAAGTAGCACATTCATTTTTGAATAAACTTAATAGACATAAAATGTTTCTGCCCAACATTATTTACATTTAACCCATTCAACCCTATGACCAGGGCCCTTCCTTTCTTCCCTCTATACCAATTCTCTTTGCCAAAACTAGCGGACGCAACGCCAACGCAACGCGTTGAGAGATTGTGGACAGGTTATTTTGGCTAAATGTTAGCAAATTATGACATGCTAAGAATGTGGATGCTAGAGTTCATGTGGGTAAAGAAATCTGTATTTCTTCTTTTTACATTTCGGTCTCATCGATGCACAAAAACGAAATTGACACAGCTTAGCAGTGGTTGATTGAGGTGATAATTACCTATTTGACACTTTTTGATTACTCAACAGGGAGAGCAGCTGTTACTGATTAAAAGTTACAAGCTGATTACGGAAAGTGTTAGGACGGTTGGTGGATTTAACTCAAACAATAATTTCATAATCCAAATTAAGCTCAAATTTAATTAAATTAGAATAAATGTTGGTGTACCACATTCACCATTATTCATTTGTTGGATAAAGTTGTTGTTGGTAATTGTCACTGTATATTTGCACATACGGGAAATATGTCCTCAGCAATTAACCCCATCGTAATATTAAATAAATATATCATAATAAAGCATAAATTATCTTTACAACAATGTTATTTTGAGCTGAAAAGTGTACGAATCTGTGCCAAAACATTGAAGGAGTGTTTTCTCAAAAGCTGTTATTATTTCCAAAACTGCTGGGTGAATCCAAGCAAGAGTCAGCTCATTGTGTAGCTCTGATTGGCTAATGTCTACATTCCTATGAAATGAAAATAAATAGCAAAATGAAATGCAAAACCTTTCAATGGCCATCTAGTTGCTGCGTTGTGCCAAACATGTGTAGGCTGTCATGTCATGTAAAAGTTGAGGTCCTTCAGTAGATTCACAGCATTGTTAGTTAGTATCGTTGCTGTCGGGTGGAAACAAACCTTGTATGTTTTTAAAAATCAATTTAAAACTAGTCCATACCCGACACTGTACACAGCCAAAACACCATATGCAGACGTTTGGGTTATGTGCTCGGTATGCATAGTTTAAGTTTTGTGCAGTGAACAGTGATTTTTTCGTGTGTGTGTGTGTGTGTGTGTGTGTGTGTGTGTGTGTGTGTCACAGTATCATCAGCAATATGGACCGTAATCTACAGTGAGTAAAAAGAGAAATGTACAATCTATCTACAGTGAAAAGCATTTACTGCAGTTTGCCTTGGCAGGCCTCTAATTATGATAATGCCAGAAATCCCAGTAGTCCCTGAGCGAAGGCGCCAGAGACATGCGAGAGAGAGAGAGAGAGAGAGAGAGAGAGAGAGAGAGAGAGAGAGAGAGAGAGAGAGAGAGAGAGAGAGAGAGAGAGCATGAGTCATTAATCTGAGGACAAGGCGGAAGGCCTGGTGGAGGAACGTCCACAAGCGTCAATGTATAGTTTCATGGCTACCACTAACAGCATAGGATCAACAAGAGTCGGTCCTTCTTGTGTGTGCGTGCGTGCGTGCGTGCGTGCGTGCACGCACTCAACTACCCCGGTATATCCCCACTATCACCTTATGGAGGGGTTAACCCATTAAGTTAACCTATTAAGACCTGAGGCCGATTCTACAAATGCCTTCTAAAATTAGTACATCTCACTTTGCAAAATAGTTTGTACAAACTCGCAGCGTGGCACAAAGTGAATTGCGCTGAGCTTGTATATATGCTATTTTTGAAAAGCCAAAGCAAATATCTAAAAGGGGGGTGAAATGAGGACTATTTAAAACATGCTCAAAGACTTGGGTTAAAGCTTAAAGCTTATAGATTGTCTATTTTTTTGTATTATTATTATTTTTTAATGTCGACAAAACATTATCCTCTCCCGGGATTTTTTATTATTATTAGTTTTTTAATGTGGTCCTCAGCCAAATGCATATCAATTTGGGGGTCTTTGCAATGAAAGTGTCTGAGACTCATTCATGGTGATCAACAAAGCGTGAATATTTATTCTGTATTTGTGAGATCTTGGTGACGTGCGTCTTGGCAGGCATGGACATCGTTACAGGGCTCAAACCTGGGACATATTGACGCAATGGTCTGTCTAATGCCTGTGAGCTACTGTATACGGTTCCAGGGTCCTCAACTTATATGTGACATGACAGGCCTTTCCTGCAACGTGTCTGCTAAACTGAAATGTCAAAATAACAGCTGTGTCCGTTTCAATTGACAGTAATAGTTTTTCCTATCGTTCCTTTGTTAACCGGTTATGTCCGGGACCGCTACGCCAGCGGGCCCGGGCACCTAGGCTGCAATGCAGCCCGACAGCGAGTCGCTGGTTCGAATGCAGATCCCGACTATAGAGTTATAAAATAATAGAGACGTCACCGGATTTCCCCACCATCCACTTGCATTGAGTTGCTCACCCAACGCATGAGGCGTTTTCACCACTTCTTCCGGGTTGGAACAGAGTGCATTCTGGGTTGGAATTGGGCCATATGTAAACGCGCTGGGCCGAAAACATGAACGAGCACCATGCGTGCGTGCGTGTGAGTCATGAACGAGCACCGCCATGTAGGCTACATGGCTCGTGCTCACCTATGGATCGTGTTCACCTATGGCTCGCACTCACCTATGGATCGTGTTCACCTATGGCTCACGCTCACCTATGGGTCGCGCTCACCTATGGCTCGTGTTCACCTATGGCTCGTGCTCACCTATGGCTCGCGCTCACCTATGGCTCGCGCTCACCTATGGATCGTGTTCACCTATGGCTCGCGCTCACCTATGGCTCGCGCTCACCTATGGCTCGCGCTCACCTATGGATCGTGTTCACCTATGGCTCGCGCTCACCTATGGCTCGTGATCACCTATGGCTCGCGCTCACCTATGGCTCGTGATCACCTATAGCTTGCTCTCACCTATGGCTCGTGTTCACCTATGGCTCGCTCTCACCTATGGCTCGCGCTCACCTATGGCTCGCGTTCACCTATGGCTCGCGTTCACGTATGATAATGAACTTTATTTATATAGCACCTTTCAAAACAAATGTTCCGGTGCCGCTTGAAGCTGCAATACCACTTTCGGCCACCATGTCTTTTTCGCTTCAATGCTTCCTCTCGTTGACGTCTTTATTATATACAGTATATACTCTAAGATCCCGACGACCTGCGTGTCACTCCTCAGCTCTCTCTCCACAATTTCCTGCCAGCCTACTGTCCTATCAATAAAGGCATAAAAGCCCCAAAATATAAGTCTCTTGTTTTGTTTGTTTGTATGTTTCTGCACATTTTTTGACCAATCTGTAACTTACTGGTTAAACATTATTGAAATGCTTGTATACCAAAAATCATAATTAAAAAAAGCCCCAAAATAAATCTTATAAAATGAAAAAGTCTATTTCGTACTAGGGGAAAATAGCTGAACTTCAAGCGCAGTTAACATACTACGACTGCTCTAATGGAAAATCAATTGGGCTCTGAATGATTGGGCTGTCATACATAATGGATGTGTCATAGATGACTGATGTCACAGTCTGGTGACATGAAGTTCCAGAACCACATTGGAGCCACGCCGTTCCCTTGTGGATCCCGAGATCCACATTATTACATTAGGTTTTTATTTGTAAACATAAAAAAAAATATTCAATTCCATTTTTTTTCCATGCCCAAAATAGGGACGCCTGGTTTGGGTGGCAGGCACATGGGCAGTTAGTTTACAGTGTGCAGTCTTTGCACAAAAGCAGGGGTGTTCAATGTTTAGCATGAGAGAGAGGAAGCACTACATTCTTTTTTTTTTTAAATTGTGTTGCAGATTTCATTTAATGTTTTGAGATTTAAATGTGACTTGTTTGACAGCACTATCATCAGTGTTGTGCAAATTAATGCGTGGTTTTTTGTGAGGCTTTTTTGGCTCTGTACTTGGTCTGCTCCCTTTTCCCTCTACACCACTACTATTTTTTTGCTAATGTTCCCCTCAGAATAGGGATGCTAGGGTTCAAGTGCTTCATGTATAAAAAAAAAATCACACCCGTGCGAAGTGAGTGGTGCAACTCCGTGTGGGGGTCCCCGGGGGGTCCCCGGAAGTTCCAGACCCCAGGCACGTGCCCAGGGGGCCAGGCCAATTCCGGCGAGCCGCCCGCGTCCGAAACGGTTGAGAAATGACAGAGTTACCGTGTGGGGGCCCCCAGGGGTATTCAACTAGATTAGGTTGGGGGCCACAAGTGTAGAATGATTGTGTGTGGAGGGCCACACAGCGTGCACGCGAAGCGCGATTTTCTTTTGGATTCTACAAATGCATTTTGTGTTCAAACACAAAGATTTATGTAGGCTAATACATTTGTGCACAGTATGAGCACAGGGTGATATATGTCTATACAAGTATATGCTATACCTTAGAATAGACCTATTTGACAGAACGAGCGTCAACGAGCGCCAACGAGCACTATAGCTGCGCAACAGTGACACTTGGTTGTGAAAACCAACCAAACGCTATTTTCGTGCTTGGACACAGGGACAGACCCAGGGACCCACATACAGTAGCTACTTAATGGAGTGGTTGCACCACTCAAAAATAAATCCTATCACACAAAGATTTGGCAGCCCCCTGCAGTAACTGAGAACACCACACCACACACAGGGTCCTAGACCCCCTGTTGAAGACCCCTGCACTAAAGCCATCGCGGCATCAGAAGAGTCAGAGGATATGACGTTTGGGTTACGATATAGTTGTGCGATAATTGTGCTTCAGGTCTCAAACTGGTACTAAAAACAATGCTATCTGCATGAACTTCCAAAAGGCCAAACAAAAAAGACTGCAAAGAACAAATAGGGCGAGAACTGAGAAGGAAAACAGTGACGCAGAATGCTTAAGACAAGATCTGAGAGGAAAGCCCCGGTTTCATACGTTTCATTTCAACCCTTTCTCTCCGTCTCTTGTTTTGGTCTCACGTCGAGGTGCAGGGAATGACATGAGGACAGCCTGCAGCCATGAGTGCATGGAATGTTTCATCTGTCAAGTAATACGCCCATAAATAGCCTAACAGATCGAATCCATTAAAACTCTGATGAGGTTTGCAGCCGATAGAGCCGATATGTTAAAAACAAAATAAATCGGCCTGGGCCATGGCTCAATGGTCCAGGCACCTTGGCTGGTAATCCAGTCTGGCAGTGTGCCACGGGTTCGACTCCCGATCCCGACGGCCTTTACTGCATGTCTTCTCCCCATCTCTCTCCACATTTCCTGTCAGCCTACTGTCTGTCCCTCCATAAAAAAATAAAATAAAATAAAGGCGAAAGCCACAAAAACAAAAAAACATTTAAAAAAAAAAAAAAAAAAAAAAAAAAAATCTCTGATCTAAATGGAAAGCCCCAGTCATTTAATTCCGACCTCATTCCGTGTTTCGCCTTGCATCGAGGAGGTTGCAGGCGCGACACACGAGGACACCCTGCAGCCAACGAGTGCATCATGGAATGTACTCGTGTTCAAATAATTAGCCAATAAATAGCCGCGCTAACAGATCCAAGTCATTAAAAATGTGCAGTTCCTTACCATGCTGAATGTCTTTCATGTCCAGGTGCAGGGAGGACATGAGGATTCCCACTGCCTGAGAGCGCTTGTTGTTAAGGAGCTTCACAACCTGCGGAGAAAAGAAACCCAGTGGAAATCACGTCAGGAACGTCTGCCTTCACGTCATGAGCCCAGGAAAGACTAAAGTAAAACACAAGTCGAATCCTGAGTGTTCATTTTAATTGTTAAAAACATGGAACCAAATGGATGTCACGGTGTTGGGTGGCTAATGGGTAACCTAATAAAAACAAACAAAAAGGAACATCTTCATAACATCTACAGTGGCGTACTGAAGAATAACCTCATCTTTTCACAGCTGTATACAGTATGATCAAGGAGCTTGACAAGGAGAGACACAGGAAACAAACAGGATTATCACAACCTGGCCAAACCAAACTGCAGAGGAGCCAAGAGAATGCTTTCTAGAACAGTAGAAAGCTGTTTTCACTAGTGTTTTTTCTACAAGCTCACAACACATCGTGAGCTTGTAGATCGGCTATTATCACAACTTAATTTAATGTATTTAAATGTTGTGAGTTTTTATTTTTTTAATCTTTTGCAAAAATAATTAAAAACAAAATGTAGGAAATTAAAAATAAAGGGATATTTACTTGTGAACCATGAAAATGGGCATGTGACCCCAAAATGGGTTTCCGAACCACTTTTTGGGAACCACTGAACTACTGTAAGAGCTTTAACGCAATGCCTTTCAAACCTTTTGTGCCCAAGGTACAGCAATAAGTAGCCTTGCCGAGCCATGAGGCCCATAGGGCAGGAGCCTATCTCCTGTTTCTGTAGCGTGAGGCAGCTTGGCGTACAAGTACACCCCCTGGACATGACGCTAGTATGTCGCAGGGACTTACCCCCAATCCAACCCTTGATGCTGAGTGTCAAGCAGGGAGGCATTGGGTCCCATTTTTAGAGTCTTTGGTATGACCCGGCCGGGGATTGAACCCCGACCTCCCAGTCTCAGGGCGGACACTCTAACCACAAGGCCACTGAGCTGGTAAGGTACAGCAATGGGTGAGTCAAAATCAAGACACACCTACTGTATGTTCATAGCAAAAAGAGCCGATCTACAAGCTTACAATGGGTCGTGATGCGATGTGTTGTGAGCTTTGTGTTTGTAGAGATAAAAAAAAAGAGAATGCCTTTGTACTGAAATGACCGCACACAAGGTACTGATGTAGTCAATTAAAAGTGAAAACAGCAAACGTACTCACATGTTGCGCAACCGACCTTGTCATTTCAAAACAATTCTTTGAAAATGTAATAAAAGTGAAATATTTTAAGCTACGAATTTCCTGTAAGGAAACTGTTCCAAGGGGTGACCTCATCAGTAGGGTCATGCACAGACGTTTGGGAGGGAAGCAGTGATCAGGATAAGAAGACATGGGATCCCCTCAACACACACACACACCTAGGCTTTGAAGTATGAAGTCATACAAAATATCTCATACTGTACATACAGGCGCATTCCAAACTATTTTAATATCGTGGCAAAGTGCATTTATTTATTAGAATTACGCCATACAGTGCTTGAAAAGAAGAAGAAAAAATCAAGTATCCCAAAATAGATACACTGACAATTATGTTTCTGCACTCAATATTTCTGCATAGCCCATAAGGGTCCATTGGCCATAAAGCTTTTCAGCAGAAAGAAGCATGAAATGCTCCACTACTCCTGATACACCACTGCGTTGACTCTGGACTTGATGAAACACAGTGGACCAGCACCAGCAGATGACATGGTGGCAACCCAAAAAACATCACCCAATTCACAGCAGTCTACCAGGAGAATTTAGAGCACTTCATGCTTCCGTCTGCCGAAAAGCATTATGAGATCCTGATTTTCCAGCAGAACTTGGCACCACAGTTCCAAAACCACTAGTAACTGGTTTGTGAACCATGGAATTACTGGGCTTGACTGGGCAGCCAACTCGGCATGCAGACCTGAACCCCATAGATGTTATTATTGGCCTCATGAAATATGCTAATATTATGAGATACTGGATGCTGTATGCTGTAATCAACAAGAAGTCTTGAAATATTGCACTTTAAATAAATGTGAAGTAATGAATCTACAATATATGAAGGTTTCACTTTTTGAATTGGATTACAGGAAAAAAAATCCACAATATAAATGTTTTTGGAATGTATGTGGCTGGCATGTGCTTTCAAGTATCTACCGGTAATTGAATTGAATAATTTGAATTGAATGACCACGCAGTCACAGTGCCGATGTGGTTCGGTTCAGCAATAGAGAAATTATGTAGGCATAAAAAAGGCCTTCTATTCTATGCTTACAAATGAAACCAAACATGTGGTTCCATTTGTATACTCTCAAGAATTATGGTGTTCCTTGAAATTAAAATGTTTGAGAACCACCAGTATTGGAATTTTATAGCAGACGTGAAGTCTACATACCAGATCTGACAGTGTGATAAACTGGTTCGGGAAACGGTTCCAAATGTGATGGAACCAATTCCAGTTCCTCAATGTTGGATCTGGTTCCTTCGGTTCGGTGCGCGGCAATTTGACAACCAGGTCTAAATTGGACTTAATTTTCTGTACAGCGTGCAAACTCAATACCTGAAATGCACTGTTAACACTACCGAACGGCACGGGATGCGTTGCGTTCCCATGTCCCAAACCAGTGATCCAGGGCCGATCAAAAGCTGAGGTCAGTGTTGGCCGATCATTAAAAACACGGACACAACAATAATTCAAATGTAAACAGAGATGACAGCTGGAAACCCAAGACTTACGTCTTGTGATCGTATGATTGCGAGTTTTAATAGAGTCCATTCGCACATCAGCCAGCAGCTGTTAGATCTCCTGTCTGTGAATGAGTGAGAATGAGTGTGTTTCTGCGTGATTAAATAATTAGCTTGGATTTCCATGTCAGAGCCGGACAGGCCGAATGGAAAGGGGAACATGAGGTCAACTGAACTGCAGCGTGTGCAGTGCATGCTGAGTGAAGCATCGTGTGTATGTTGGCATGAGTTGCATCTATGCGTGCAGTCGTGTTGGCCGAGGCGTGTGCGTACTTAATGTGCTTGCATAGGTCACGGACGTAACATGTACTGTAAAAGCGTGTGCGTGTGTGTGTGTGTGTGTGTGTGTGTGTGCGTGTGTGTACACTACATAAGCATAACCTTCCTCTCTCGGTGTAGAGAACAAAACCTATTGTCTCTCAGTGCAAGCATGTTTTCAGATGTCTATCAAAGCTCTGGACAATGGTCATTCTGGCACAGAACAACCAGACCTTCATCATCACCACAATGGGTTTAGTACAGCGTGATGGTATTCTTAACCATATGAACTGTAGGGTCCCTATCCTGGGGGCACACCTGGTGCATGATTTTGGAAACAAAATCAAACAAATAGGGATTTGGTTCCTGGTTTGATCCGCGGCTCAGTGCAGCAGTGTTGGTATCATGATGGAGTAAATAGGCTGAAAACTGCTCCCGTTGAGCAGGATGGTGCCACTGCCTTGCATGGCTTCGGCTGCCGTCGATGTGTGAATTTGTACCACGTGTAACATAATGTGTGACGGTGTTTGCCGTTGCTGCTGTGTGCGTTAAATGGGTACATTGTGACTGGTTGGAAAGATTAAGAACATGTAGTATAGACTACATCATCACACAATCTGGATTAATTATGAGTTGGGTTTATATACACAGACTCCAGCTGTATGCTTGACCCAATCCAACTGATAAACAGTTGGACCGTAGCACCGGATAAAAATATTTATGAGAAAAATCATAATCACTTTAAATTGTCAATCTGGTCGGAATGTCTCTACAACAACCGGCTGTTGTGGGGAATCCGACTGAGGACCTTTCGCTTGCACAGCAACAAGAATTTGACCAACCTTCCACTTTCCCACCCATCTAAGACTGCTAAATGACAGACTCATAGGCGGCTATTAATGGTTATGACATTATTTCCTCTAGGTTAACCTGTTTCCTATGGCTGCAGTGCCCTGTACAATGACAACAAAGAGAAGCAGCATTATTTTTCCACTATCAAAATAAAAGTCTTCCTGGTAGGAGCAATTTCAGTGGAAAAAAAGAAAGATTTCCAATTATTTCAATCAGCTAGCGTCAGAGGGAAAAAGGAAATACATGTGTGCCCACGCATGAGAGCACACACACACACACACACACACACACACACACACACACACACACACACACACACACACACACACACACACACACACACACACACACACACACACACACACACACACACACACACACACACACACCTCAAAGTAAGCCTTTTACATCACAAGTAGAGCCTCTCCACCAGGCTATTCACAAGGTTAATCGCCGAAACAACTAGAAATTCCTAAAACACAATTTGGCAACTCAAAATTGCATCCAGATTTACCACACACAAAAAAGAGCAAAAAACACCAGTCGGCATAAAAAGACTCCGGCGGTGGGACGACGATAGTTCAAAGGAGACACAAAAGAATGCTCCCAAACGCACGCGACACGCTAAACCACTGACTTAATGAAATGTTATAAAAGTTAACTGCAGCCAAATAGCCCCATAATCAGATAATAATCATGAAGGAAACAAACAATACAGAGTGGGCTGAAGAGATGGAGGGAGAGAGAGAGAGATTATAAAATGGATAGTGAAGAAGGCAGGGGGGGCGAGAGAGACGAGCAGAGAATTGATAAGTTGAGCAAGAGAAGAGAAGAAAGAGAGAGAAGATGGCAGGGGGGGGGGGGGGGGGTGTGGGGGGTAGAGATAAAAGTACATAGAAAAATACAAATTGAAATTGGACAGAGGGAGAGAGGAGAGGCAGAAAGAAAGAGAAGGCAAAAGTGAGGGATCAGCAGAAAGTGAGAGCGGGTGACTTGAGCCCAAATTATATTTTGTTGGTAGACTGTGTCGCCGGGTAAAATATAGCTGACCTACAAGCTCACAATGTGACGCGGATGCGATGTAGTGAGAGCTTGCAGGTCAGCAATTTTCGGCCGCGTGACACCCTGCCGTGCAACGGAGCATGCACCTCTAAAAAGGGCAATTTTAGAGGTGCATGTGTTGCGAGGAATCCAGTGAAACCGCGTCGTGTTTAGGAGAGCCTTGTAAAATAAATAAGCTCTACATTAGTGGAGACCCTGGTCTGTCTGCCATCTCCCACCGCAATGCATCATGGGGGGAGGGGGAGAGCGCTTTTAAATGTGCCTCTCTGGCCCCGTTTCACTTAAGGACTCACAAATATTATGAAATAGACTTCAAAGTTGAAAACCTCCCGTGCAACCCCCACCCCTCCAACAAAGAAGGGAAAAAATAAATAATCACATACATTGAAAAAAAGAAAAAAGAAAAAGAAAAGTACCATTCCACACTGCAGCCTTTCATAGGGAGCAGTTTACCCACTTTTTTGCCTTATTTAAAATGACATTCCCACAATAGGAAGACACCAGGTTGAAAGTGTTAACACGCCAAGTAGAGAAGGTGAGAGGTTCGAGTAAAAAGACTAAAGTAAAAACGTGATGGTGTCACTAGATCGATCCCATCTTTAAAACCCAAAACCATTATACCGTTTCCGTTAAGGAGTGCACGGCTGATATGAAAGCAACGTTTCAGAGTTTATGCGAATGTGTGCATGTTGACGTGTGTCCCTGTGCGAGCGAGAGAGAGAGAGAGAGAGAGAGAGAGAGAGAGAGAGAGAGAGAGAGAGAGAGAGAGAGAGAGAGAGAGAGAGAGAGAGAGAGAGAGAGAGAGAGAGAGGATGCAGCTGTAGAGCGAGGGGAGGAGGGGGCGGGAGGGTGTCGGGACGGATGGAAGACTTTCTTCTGTGTAGCAAAAAGCCACAGACGCCAAAACACCTCAGAAACAGCCAGCATCCCCCCTCTCCCTCCTCCTGTTGCTCGGTCACAGGCACGCAGATATATACAGAGAAAAGCAGACAAATAGGAGACCTGGAAAAGTGCATCCATACAAAAAACACACACACGTGTGACACGACATTGGTTGAAAAGTCTATGTTTGCAAGTTCAATCTAGTTCATCTACACAACCAGAACAACTCACGTCACAGAGACCATAATTCATATTATTTTCAATTGGGAGATTTTCCATAACAATAACTGGATTCAACAGTACTGCTGTGGCATTTCACAGGTTCCTTGGAGACTAGGATAGACATTAGATGTCAGCCTACCTGCTTTTTATTCTCTCCACCTTTGACAATCTGTGTGTTGTCGGGCAGAAACCTTGATATGTCCATATTTCAACATCTTACTTGCTTTCACAGATTAATACTCAAATTCATGCAAAATGTCGCCAACACGATGCGTTGCGAGCTTGTAGATCTGCTATTTTCACACATTTTAAATTTTAAATGATAAAACGTTTTGGAGATACAAGGTTTCCACCCGATAGTGACAACATGTATGTACATCATGTCAATAGAGGCAATGAGAGGCTGACAAAGGATGGAGATGAAAAGCGAGGAGTGGAAAACAAGGGGAAGGAAATGTCTTATTCCCTTCTGAGTTAATGGAATAAGAAAGAATGAGGAGAAAGGGAAGAGGGAGTTGGAACAGAGAGCAGGTTCTCACACACGCTGACCTGCTTGGCCTTGGACTTGGTGATGGTGTCCGAGAGCGGCTTCTTCTTCTCCTTCACCGCCGTCTTGCAGAAAACCTTTGCAAACTCCTGGAAGTCCATGTTGTCCGGCTCGTCGATGTCCTCCCACACCAACGAAGTAGACACCTCCCTGAGACAAAGCAACACATTCACAAGCACAAACTGAAGTTAAAAATAGCCATGATACATAGAACATGCTATGAAATTAAAAGGATTACAGTGAAATAATTAGGAATTAAGATTACAGTGAAATACCACCACTACTAATAATATTAAAACGTATTTATAAAGTAGGGGTTAACTGAACGCATGTGAGATTGTAGATATTGTAGCTATTTTCACAATTTAATTAAATCTGTCGGGTGGCAGCCTCATATATCCAAAACTGTTACTTTGCAGGATTCAAATTTAAAAAATAGCAGATCGACAAGCTCAAGTTTCGAGCTTGCAGATCTGCTACTTTTGATGCTTGTGTGTGACACTGTATTATGATAAAGAATGGGTTTATTTTACAAAAAACACAAAAAGTTAAAATATGGAGATAAGAGGTTTCCACCCGACAGCTACGATCCAGTAATTTACTTTATTCATCTATGTTTTGTTTTCTTTGTCCCCCCATTGTACATTGTTGATGTGTTGTAATCTCGGCACCACTGAAAAAGAGGGTCTCAGCCCTCAGTGTGTTTTCCGAGAACTAAATAAAGGTTGAAATGAAAAATATGATCAATCAATGTAGACATCACACATCCCCCACACAGCGACATGGTCAAACATGCTGCGCACCTCTTGGTGTGAAGCTGTATCCTGGTCCAGTAGAGTGGTTTCATGGGGGTGGGCGGCTCCACCACGGCCTTCCTGGGGGGCTTCTCGTGCGCTGGGACGCCCAGGGCATAGAGTCCCAGGGGCAGGGGAGGAACCAGGAACCCCAGGGCCCCGGGGGGTCCGAAGGCACCCCCTGGGGGAGGAGGGGGAGGCGGGGGCCCACAGCCAGGTGGTGGGGGAGGAGGCGGTGGCGGGCACCCCATTCCAGGTAGCGGAGGTGGAGGAGGAGGTCCGGGAGGGCCGCCCGGGAGAGGAGGAGGTGGTGGTGGGGGTGGAGGTCCCGGCATGCCGGGCAAGGGAGGAGGCGGAGGCGGGAGGGCTGAGCCCGGTGGCAAGGGGGGCGGTGGAGGAGGGGGAGGCATTGCACCCCCTGGTAATGGAGGAGGAGGAGGAGGTGGTGGCATTGTGTGTCCTGGAAGCGGTGGCGGGGGAGGGGGTGGTGGCATCGCTCCTCCGGGTAGTGGTGGTGGTGGGGGAGGAGGTGGCATCCCTACCGGGAAGGGCGGAGGCACGTGAGACTGCGGCTGCTGTTGGCACACGCACTTAAACTCCGCCTGCACCGCTTTGGGCGAGGTGGGAACGGGCACGGGGACGCTCAGCTCGCCAGTCCGATCCGCCGCGTCCGCACAAGGCACTCTGAACATAAAGCTCTCGTCCATGGGCGAGGTCTGGACCGACTTGGTCTCGTCCATGGGCGAGGTCTGGACCGACTTGGTCTCGTCCATGGGCGAGGTCTGGACCGACTTGGTCTCGTCCATGGGCGAGGTCTGGACCGACTTGGCTTCCAGACAGTCTGCCATGGCCGTTTCCGTCTGCAGGTGCACGTCACACACGACCCTGAGGAGGCCATCCTCGCCTCCGCACTCCTGGTCCCGGGTGCTGGCGGTCGCAGTACTTTCCCTGTCCAGCAGAGGGGGAAGATACTCGAGCTCTGCGATCTTGGTCCTCAGGTCTTCGATGGTTTGCTCTAGCTGTAGGATGACGTTAACGTGTTCCACTTTCAGTTTGACCGTCTTTAGCGTGCAGTCGTTCTGGAAATGGAGAAAAAAAGAGAGAGAGGCGATATCACGATTTTGACAATCTGATAAATCTTTTTCCTCAATAAACTTGATTCATACGTCGGTTTCTGGTTCTAAATATTGGTTTCGATACATTTTCAAATTATGTCCTAGCCCTAGAACTTGCATAACAAAAGTTTATTTAAAACCTTATTGAATACATTCAACAATAACCTCTTCAAAACAAATAACATGAGCAGACAAAGAAGGGATAATACGATCTTGATTTTTGCCTTTTTGGTAAGTTGTAAGAAATGCTTTAAGGCCCAAGGGCCAAGCCACTGGAATACAAATGTAGTGTACGAGTATAACGTCCCAAAGGATTTATGGGAAAATCAACTACATTTTTGCAAGACTCTGAAATTTCACTTTGCAACCATGAAGCTAATCTGAAAGGGGGGCATTCCATGGTTTTATAAATGTATTCCTTAATTCTGGGGCTCAACATAATGAAAACCATGAATCATGAACCAAATCTTAATTTGCTCATACATTTTTTAACATCCGCATCCATCAGCAAACAAGCGTGCTGTGACAAATTTTGGATGTAGACTCATAGTCATAACGTGAGAAGCACTGGGGTACAACGAGGAACAAACTAAGTAATCAGTCATAACAATGTACTTGCTCGTTCTGCCATTTAAAAAAAATACCCCTCTGTTCTGCAAATCTATCCAAACATGACGTTTCACAGGAACACAAGATGACTTCAACCCTGGTCACCAATTTGAAACCTTCACAGCAGCTTGGAAAGTCTGAACATGTAAACTCCTCAATCCTGTAAACTAGAGCTGGGTGTTCTAGAATACGAAGTAAAATCTAATGAATTTATTATAAAAAAAAAACATCGATAATTAATTTAATAAATAATTTGAGCCCTATTGCGGTCATGTTATTATAGGAACAAAACTCCAAAAAGTGAAAATAGACGATCTACAAGCTCACAATGTGTTGCACTGCAAGGCGTTGTGAGCTTGTAGATGTGTTAGTTTCACTATTTTTATGTGCAACAAAGTATAAAATGAAGTGGTTAAACGATTCATTTAAAATTCCACTTATCGATTATAATACGACCCCGTTTTTTGGGGGGATATTTCCATTGGAAAGGAAACGTAGTCTTATATTCAGCACAATAGGGTAATAATCGCTAAGAACGTAAACGATAGTTGCAGCTCTATACTAAATATGATCTTGGACCATGACTAAATAATATTCCAAGCTTAATTGAACTGGTCTTAACCCATTATGGGCGGGAACCCCTTTTGGTGTTAGCATTATGTTATACTTTAGCTATTGGAAAATAGCAGATCTACAAGCTCATAGCGCGTCACCGAGTGGCGCGCTACGAGCTTGTAGGTCTGCTATTTTTGAAAAATCGATGGATGGATGTAGAAGACATTTTTTGAATCTGATCTCAGGTCAAAATGGTTTAAAGGCTGCATTATAGAGCAGCGAAGTCTGACGTAATTGAGAAATCGTTATGTTACCGCTGCCAAATTAATAACATTTTCCAGAAACAGACTGTATCAAATATGATTGACTGACGATACAGAGCCACCTCCCTGACAATATCGCCTGGACAGTTTGTTTATTTTTGGACCACGATTCGTACATGAGACAAAGTCTCATGTAAGACAAAGTCTCATGTACGAAGTCGGACAAAGTACCATAGGGAAAATACTTCCGTGAACCAGGAGATGAGTGAGTGACTTCAGGACTTCGGTACCCGAGTGAAACGAACAACAAAAGCCTCTACCTGTTTGGCCATCAGATCCACATGAATGATTATTAATCACTAGTCCCTCAAAATATACTTGATATAAATATCTTTGAAAAACCTTTGTAACATTATCGATTATAGGTCATCGGTAAACAATATTGTGTATTTGATTTTGATCAGTCACAAAGCCATCCTTCCTTCCTCCAGGCTGTTGGATAAATAAATACCAGGGTGTGTTAGGTCAACTTGTCCGCTTAAATAAGGTTTAAAAACCAGGAAGATCAAGAACATTTGGGTCATAATTTGTGTTGCCAATAAAGCACTGGTGTTGATTTACAAGCTGGGGTCATGATGGTGTGACTACATTTTTCCACAGCACTTGATCTACCACATGACTGTTTATCAGCCCACCACCTCTCCAACAAATATTATGTGCCTTTGCTGCCACCTGCTGGTTATACAGTAGAGCACTCAGAAACGGAGCTCTTTAATAAACAGAAAATAATGATTTTCAGGTCGGGATACGAATTTCATCAATCAAAAGCGCCCCCTGCAAATTGTGAACACTAGTGTATCCCTCTAGCATCTTAATAGTCAAATATATTAGTCCGGCAGCCGAGGTGGACGGGTGGAAAATTTATATTTATTTTGTCTACATACATCATGAATCCACTTGCTGACCGGCTGTCATTATTGAGCAATCTTTTGTATAGGGGTTTCTTGTGACCCTCCCATTAACATCCTGTATAAGGCCAAAATCTCAAAAATGTCAAACTTTCCTTATGCTTTAAGTAGCATGTGACATGTCAAACTAGGGGGTTTTCATGATTATGAATCCATTCCAAGCATTAGTTTTGCACAAAAACACTCCTTGGGCTAAAAAACACCCATAGCCACTTGGCCAAATGTGCCCAAAATGTGCTGACCTCCTCACATTTGTGTTGACCTCATAACATTTGTCATGACGGCTATGGCCGTTTTTAGCCCAAGGAGTGTTTTTGTGCAAAAACGAATGCTTGGAATGGATTCAGAAGCATGCCGGTCAGCAAGTGGATTCATGACTGTATGTATATAGACAATATTTTAGGCCAATAAAAAAAATCCTATATACCAAAATTCCCACTTTAAAAACAAAAGAAGCCTGTCGGCTGCCAGACTATATGAAGAAAAATGACTGACCTGCAGTTCTTTGAGGTCTTCTTTCTGTTGCCGTTTAAGACCCAGGAGGGCTGACTGGTATTCTAGAGAAATACATGGAGAGACTGTGTAAGGAGTAACACGGGTACCATTATGAACTCCCAGGGTCCTGGTTAGATTTTGCACCACCACCAGCGGTCCAAATAAGACCCTTGAGTCTGTAACTTCGAGAGTGTGCAAGTGGAACCAAATGGACCCGTATGTATACACTCTCAAATGCATTTATTTGTTGCAAAGCCTAAAAGCAAAACAGTTTTTTTTTAATCAATCACGTTCAATCAAGTTATTTGTATGACAATTAATTGTCAAGTCTTTTCAAAGGAAATATTCACATGTAAACTTAGATGCAAGGGCGTTGGACAGTATAAAATTACCATTAAAGGGATAGTTCAGATTTTTTTAACTTAAGTTGTATACTTGCTATTAATATAGTAGTTGCAACTGTATTAATTGATTGCCCGAGTCCCATGGTGGGAGTTCTGCTCTGGTTTTGGTCAATATTAAGTAGTTCCGGCCATTTTGTGGGGGGCACTGGGGCCACGCAGTAAAAGTATGAATCCACAAAACGAACGTAATTTGTATTGTTGACCTATTTCTAAAATATTAGCACGACTTTCGTTCAACTTTGACCCCTCTATCACATGGAACTATTTTTTGGGCGTAGTGATATGGACACAAAAAACATAGTTCTGTGTGATAGAGGGGTAAAAAAAGAACGGAAGTTGCACTAATATTTTAGAAATAGGTCAACAATACAAATGACGTTAGTTTTGTGGATTAATTTACTTTTATGCGTGGCCCCCAGTGCCCCCCACAAAATGACCGGAACTACTTGATATTTCACCAAAACCAGAGTAGAACTCCCACCACAGGACTCGGGCAATCAATGAATACAGTTGCAACCACTATATTAATGGCAAGTATTTCATACAACTTAAGTTCAAAAAATCTGAACTATCCCTTTAATGAAGAAAAATCCCTCATGCTGCTCTTGCTGAGCAACAACAAATCAAATGTATTCAACACCTAACGCTGAAAACAAAAAGACCTAGTTGTCAAATGAACATGATTCACTAAGGAAACACTTTGGTGAGACACTGAACACTGAACAGATCATGCTTCACTCACAGAATGGAACCTAACTGCAATGTTTAATTAGTTCACAGAGTAAAAATAAAAACATTATAGTATTTGGATGGTTAAAACGGTTAAGATATCTGAAAATGAGATGGCATGCATGCCAGAGCTATTTGCGTTGAACAGACAGATGGATGGATGTTAGGATCTCACTGACAACAGCAGGGGGGGGATAATGTGGGAACAAAATGCCGTTGAGTCAAGTGTTTGAACCCATCTTTAGCTGCTGCCCTGTTGGTGACTCATTCACTGTCGCTATGCGACCATGCCCGCTTTTATGCAATGTTGTTGTGGCACCACACACACACACACACACACACACACACACACACACACACACACACACACACACACACACACACACACACACACACACACACACACACACACACACACACACACACACACACACACACACACACACACACACACACACACACACACACACACACACACACACACACACACACACACACACACACACACACACACACACACACACACACACACACACGGGTGTAAAAGAGAAAAAGAAAAGCTAAAATAAAATAACACAAATTATTACTCACCTTCGGTGTCCTCTAAACATGTCACAGCATAAAGAAAGAGAGATTCCATTCAGCACAAAAGTAAAAGAAAACTTGTGAATAAATAAAAGTCCTTGCACAACATTCACTGAGAGTCAGTGAGCATCCATATAATATTTTGTCTTCGATGCCAAGCCACAACTTGTTTTGATTGTTTTTTAAAGGGAGAGTATGCATGTGTGTGTGCTCTGTTCTGTCATTAAACTGCATCCTGGTTCTAATTCCTTTGCTTTAGAGAAGACGAGGTATACAGGCCCTGCATACATTAGCACCATTTTCTCCCTTTTGTGTGCATAAATCTAAGAGGAAACCAAAAAAAAGGCCCAGAGTGTCCTGGATTCTCTTGGGCTCTCTCTCTCTGGGCTGCAGAGAAAAAGGTTAATCGAGTCGGAAAGAAAAGGAAGACATCAAAGCAAAAACAAATGGCCGGAGAGAGAAAGCACATTAACGACAGCGAGAGGGGACGTTTTCTCACAAAGCAATGCTCAGCAGTACTGTGTGACATCATAGCTGTGCTGTTAGATTCCACATTGGAAATAGAATAAGAAAATAAATATAAAATGTTACCCGAGTTTTTCAAGCCCTTAATGTATATAAGCTGCTTAGTTACAGTAGCTAAGTCATAAAAATGGACTATAAAGAACAAGCTCATCACCAGAAGGCAGTTCTGGGTTGCCATGGGCTTAGGATGTTTTAAAAAGAGTTCTGTTTGGCCCGGACCACCGACGTGGTGGTGGTCCGGGCACCCTAGGCTGAAATGCCAGCGTGACAGCGTGTTGCGGGTTGCGGGTTCGAATCCCGACCCGTGTCACTCCCCATCTCTCTCCTCATTTCCTGTCAGTCTACTATCCTATCAATACAAGGCATAAAAGTCAAAATATTAATCGTAAGGAAAAAAAAAGGTTCAAAGAAATAACCCTAAAGAACTCAAACTTTTACTGTTACATTGTTTCCCTGGATATCTGGTAGTTATGCTCTTACTATTTCCATTTGTTGATTTATCAGGGCCAACACACATTGTCACACATGTTAAAAGCATAAGATGCAGTCTTTTATACTGACATCTTTACCTTTAAGTTTGACCACACTATAGTTCACAAATTTTAGATTTCATTATTCTATTCTAATATATGTCCCCATGTTGTGAAAAATTTAAACCATAAGTAAGCTTATTTGATTTAAATAACGTATACTAGCAAGGACTATTAAGGTACTACAGTATGTCATGTTAATACATGTTGTATGTACACATGCTCAGTCTAAATCCAATAGGATTAATTTCTTGCACAAAGTCCTTCATTCCGTGTGTACGATCTACTATCCCATAGACCTTGTCAGTAGAATTGCATTGCTAGGAAACAGCTTGGGTCCAACTATATTTCTTGCCATCTATCGACACAAACACTGCAACAGGAAACGGCGTGAAAAAAGTAATAGTGGAAGACATCCATAGACTATTAAATGCCTTTTAAGGCCTCTTATCCTCTTCCCTTACCTTCGAGGGCGTTCTAATCAATTCAATAAACGGTACAGCATACAGTTAAGTGGATATAAAGCCAACAATCTCCAATTGTTTTCCAGGAGAGCACAGGAGAAGTGATAACTGGGCCAATCCATTCTGGAGTCTAAAAATAGAGCTTCTAAATAATTAATTATTAATCTAAGGGGTAATTGGGACAACGTACATGCATTATAACTTTGCCCCAAAAAGGGGGCAGTCTCCCCGTTATGTCACATTGAGTGCACATATTTACGTGTCGGTTATATGTTTATGTATTGTTACCGTCAGTGGGTTTTCGTACCTCAGAATGTGTTCCTGTATAGAAACAAAAAAAAAAGTGTCTGTGCCCTTCGGTATGTGATTCATCATCCATCTATGGGCATTAGAATTTGTGTATCGCCCTCATTACCAGCCTGGATGCAGAGACGCATTCATGCTTTTGTTTACTTTAACTGGATTTCATGTGTTTGTGTCTCTGTCCCTTTGAATTTCTACTGCACCTGTGGTTCTGTTCTTACCAGCCTCCGTGTATTTGACTCCAGACCGGTCCTCTATTCCAGCCTTCGGTGGAGGCCAGAGGCCCCTGATCTGCCCCGGCAGTCTGCCCTCAAAGTGCTCCAGGGAATGGGGAGGCTGACTGACCGCTGCCCATGTGTACAGCTGATCTTGCTGTGGAGACAGGGAGGACAGGAACAGAAGAGAGAGGCGGATGAGAGGCAGAGAGAGCAAGAGAGAGAAACAGAGAGAAATAGAATAAATGGACAAATGGGGTGAGTGGAGTCTGTTAAATGGTTTTATTTCCAATCTTACATTCTTACTGGCACAGACACAAATTGCTTTCTGTCTATAGGTCAATAATGTACTGATGTCAGCTCTTAAACATAGCTAAAGGAACGGGATGTCAAAGAAAGTGCAATGATCTTTAAGGGAGCAGCCTGATTATATAGTATGTGGAAGTACATTATTTTGCATAGAGTTTGGCTGTACAATATCCTGTGTGGTTCTTTAAATCGTTTCCTATATTGATTTCACGAACAATATAAATCAAACATTTTAAACCAAGTATCTGTTCATACCATACATAACTTATTCTTGATTTTGAGAGAGTACAAAGAACATTAAAACGTTCAAAAACACAATCACAATACCAGTAATAGGATCGGAATTATGGAAACACAGAACTGAGGGAGATTGCCACAGACACTTGCATTTATGTCTACTCAAATGCCTAATTTATACTCAATCGTACGTAGTGTTCCATGGCGGAAATAGCCAACTTAAAAGCTCACAACTTATGGGACAACGACGCATTGAGAGCTTGTAGATTGGCTATAATTGGACACGTCATGCGACAAAGTATAGATCAGGCTTAATTCTATGACAGTGGCATTCAGTGTGTGTACCTGCAACTGTTCAAAGAGGCACTAAAGCGTTTTGACTAAATGAGAGATGTCCACCTGCAGGTATTCAAAGAGATTGCAATTCCTGCGGACAGTCTGTGTAAGTTTAAGCAATGCCAGGTCCAGCAGCTTCTCTCTGTCCTCGTCATGACAGTGACCGATCACGCCCAGCAGCTCCTGGACAAACTGGGGCACCAAGTCCGTCCGCTTTTCAGTGACGTCCCTTCTGTCACCCGTCTTTTCCTTTACTTCTCGACCGTCGCTCTTTCGCCTGCCTCCATCCCTCCCCTCCTCTTGGTCTCTCCCCTTCTCCTGCTCCTCCTCCTGGTCTCTCCTCTTCTCAAACTCCTCCTCATCTCCCTTCTTCGTGCAATTGTGCCCATTACCCAAAAATACACCCCGACCATTTTCGAACACTGCAGAGTCTTTTACACCACGGTCTGGTGCCAAGTCAGCAGCAGCGGTGATGTTATGCCCAGTTGCCATGGTTACACTCCCGCCTCTCTGCACCGTGTCATCCTCTGTCTGTGACGCACCGGTGGGAACCGGCTCTTGGGCTGGCAACAACCTGGAGATGCAATCCACATGCAGCTGTGAAAGCAAGCAGGACGCGGTGCCAGCCATCGCTGCTGCCGCCGTCATGATACCGGTGGTGCATGCAGCTGTGGGTGTGGGCACATCGTCCGGTGATGAGGCTTCCATCAACGTGGCAGAGGACTCGGTGTCTGGGTCACCGTCCGAGTCGGATTCAGACGTATCCATGGTTCGCTTAGATTTAGCACGGCACCATTAGATTACATGCACCATTATGGCTGGCCTGCTGTAGTGGACATTTGTAACGGGTGCCTCATCGCAGTAGCTGTTTTAATAGCTGAAAACTGAAAACTGATTACAAGATTAGTTTTCTTTGCCAAGTCCGTGGAATCACATGGAATCAGCAGTCTCAACTGCTACTGTAGTCCACATTATAGAGTAGCAGCTACACTGAAGTTTCATTCTTTCAGGCCAATTCAGCGTTTCCAAAGGAACAATAATTCCAGTTCCAGTGTCGGGGCCAACAGTCGCAAGACTTCCGCAATAATGTCAAGGAAGATTCATTGCTTTGCAGTCGTTTTCTTGGAACTTAGTCAAGACATAGAGCTGGACTGAAACCCTGTGTATATCCGGATATCTTCCAAATCCAAAGGGTGTGACAACACTATACACTGAATTAGTTGTATCAGTGTATCAGTGAATTAAATGCTCAACATGAAAGAAAAATCAGCGCTCCACCCACCAAATGATGCCATGTTTGTATATGCGAAAAGCATTACGATGAGGAAACCGACATCTCAGCTACTGTATGTGGCTTTCACCAGTGTGATATTATCCAGATATCTTCCTCCGTTCAGGCAGGTCTGCTTTTGGCGGACCGATGCTGCATGTTTGATTTCCCATGCTGATGAACCCCAGTGCATATGGTAGCCCCTCACACTGAAAACACTGCATTGTATTCTATTGACTCCATGCAGAATTCAGTGGTTTGTACATCCGTCTTCCCAGCAAAAAGAGATGCAGAGTAAGATGTGGCAGATTTGATCCGTTATGCATCGTGGTCTTTACTAAGTATATCCATTTGGCAAGTCAAATTAATTTAAACACATCAAGGCAGTCAAAGACGAATCCATTATTCTGTAGGGGTAGACAAAGCAGCAAAATGCCATCCAAGATTTCTCCATAGTTACAGTATTCCATCATGTAGTGTCTCGACTTCAGATATTGATACTTGTTCCCACCTCTTCCTCGCTCTCTTCCATGCTCTGCCTCTTTAAATGATTGACACATCTTGGCTACTGTAAGTACTGTATCCATGCGGCTGTCTCGTGGTGGTTGGGGCTCATCACTCAGCCTCTCAGTGGTTCCATTTCTCTGGACCCCCACCTCTACCAAGGGCCGCTGCCCCTGTAAATCATGTCTCCATCACCCATTCATCATTTCTTTCATGCCGTCCATTCATCTATCCTTGATCTGGGCACTGATATCCTGTATCCTGTGTGAAAGGAACATACATTCCCTACGGCACTGTCCTGTGTCCATCACAAAAATGTCCACAACTGTGTCCCCTGCTGTTCCTCCTCAGGCCTTCATCGAGCCATCAGCCCTGTCCGGTCCTGCATGTCCTGAAAGCCTTCATTTCATGATGCCACCTCCTCCTCCTCCTCTTCTTCAGCCCTTGCTCCGCCTGCATCTCTCCCCCCCTCCCTCTCTCTCTATGCTGGGGTTGCAGCTTTCTCTAACAGGCTGCAGTATGCAGTCAGATCGGGTTCTGCTGTGGTGACGAGGAACAGGCTCTGGGTGGGGACATAGGGATGCAAGAGAGAGAGAGGCGGGTGGAGGGAAAAGTGTGCATGTGTGTGTATGTGTGCAGGCAACTTCGGTGTAGGGTGAGAGTTTGTGTTGGGACCTGTGAGTGAGTGAGTGAGTGAGTGAGTGAGTACATTTAGGGTAGAATCTAGAAGGGAGGCAGAGTGTGTGGAGTAGAATGTATAAGTGAGCAGGTAGCGAGAGAGAGAGAGACAGACAGACAGACAGACAGACAGACAGACAGACAGACAGACAGACAGACAGACAGACAGACAGACAGACAGACAGAGAGAGAGAGAGAGAGAGAGAAAGAGCAAGAGCAAGAGCGAGTTCAAGGTAGAATCTATAAGAGAGACAGAGTGTTTGGGCTAGAATCTATAAGTGAGCATCTCTATCACGTACCAACGTGATAGAATGTGTCCGTGGCAGAGGACAGTCAGGTCGATGGTTGGCATGCAGGGCTATAGTCTGCCTTGTAGAACATCTGCAGCTTGTTTTAGCTCCAAAACACACATGCACCGTCTCAGGTTTCTCTCTCCACGGGCTGTCATGTGACGCAGGTGACATCAGAAAGGTGCTGAAGTCAACCGTTTTAACCGAACCCAGGTCTGCAGCATTTATGCTGCATCCTTATGCATTTACATGACTTTATCGAATTTCGATGCCATACTGTACATCTCAGAGTTGGGCTACCTGCAGTAATCCGACATGGGAATATATATATGACCGAAGTCCTACAGGGCTCTATAGTAGATAGATAGATAGATTCTTTATTTTTGTGTCATGCACCCAAGGCGCCCAGCCCACATGGACTTATAGGACACGCCATACAAATCATTGCGTCGTCAGTATTGCATTGTGTACAAGAAACAGTTTTTCTTTTTCTTTTTTTAAACAAACAAAACATTCTGCCTTTTTTCCCACGCTTTGCATAAAAAGTCTGCTAAAGCAAAAATACCTTTCCTAAAACAAAATTCAGCCCGCTCCTTTTCCCTACCTCTAGTCTTCACTGAAAAAAGCTGATCTACAAGCTGCAAAATGTTGGCCTATTATTATTATTATGACATGCCCAGAAAACAGATGCTAGCGTTCAAATGGATAACATCAAGGACAAGCAGCCTTCTGTGCAGCCTCTCTGAAACGACTCCCAAGTTGTGCTGAGAAATGTATCGCAGTGATGCAGTGAACTCCCTGAGGTGAAATATGTGAATGTGAAAATAACTCTTTACTTGCTAGCCTGGTTGCTCATGATATTGTCCTTGTTCCCAAAATATCCAGAAAGGGAAATATTATTTGGGTTGTATCATAAATATTATATAAATATTTTATAGACCATGGGTCTTAAACAGGGGATCCTCAGAGTTTCTACAGAGGGGACAACAAAACTTTTCTTTTTACATGAAAATAGCCAATCTACAAGCTCACAGTGCATTGTGAGCTTGTAGATCGGCTAAGTTCAGCAAAGAGGTTTGGTTTAGACTAGAGGTAAAACAGGGCCAAATGTCAAATTCACTAAGTATTGAGGGTTTAAATACACATTAAATAGAAAAGATAATGTGTTTACAGACGTTTAAAAAAAACGTAATTTATTCAAAACATCAGTGTTGAGTAAATTAAGTAGATAGTGTTGTAAAACAATAGCCCTGGTCTGGAAAACGTTGAAGACCCCTGCTACTGTATAGACTATAATTAGTATCAACAATGAATTGAAATGCAATGCAATGCAATCAAAAGAGCATGAGTTGTTCTGTTTAAGGGCACTCACTGAAAAATAATACTGATTTGCTGGAGACTCCCTGGGGGGCCGACTTTGAAACCGAAAGATTTAAAATCCCTGACGCTAGTCTGTAAGATCAGTTCCAGCTACAGTATGACGACACAGTGAGGGCTAATGGGAGAGGTACAATCTGGACAGAATCTTGCACAATGCACAGATGGCCTACTCACACTGGGAGACGCACACGCAATGAAACGCACACAACTGAGGGGTGTGTTGCCAAGAAGCAAATTACATCGAGCCAAAAACGCCAATCATCACCTAACAGATTGACCAATCATCTCCTGAAACAAGCATCATATGTGATCTCAAGCATCTCTCACATGATCATCAGTACCATAGCTCCATAGAAACCACAACAATATACCATTACAGAGCATGCTGAAAGAGGGCTTGATACTGAAAATACAAAACAGTTGCACGAAATGAAGTGCATATAACTGTTAATATCATAATAAATGGAGAATTAATACATGGAAAATTACATTTTGGCTCAATAGTCTCTTTTCCAGACGGACTCTCTCTACCTGAATAGCATCATGAAATCAATAATCAGTATTCATTCCAGTGCTAATATTTGCTATCTTCAATCTGTGAATCATGTATTGTACTGAATAAAATTGGTGTTGGTGTTGGTGTTTTGCTACATTGTTTTATGGTCAATAGTTGTGTTTCAATCGCAGTGAATTCTGTGGGCTGTAGGGCCTGGGAGGGAGGCTCACAGCTTAAGGCGATAACAATCGGCGGTAGCTGCTCAGACAGTGTGTTAGCAACATAATCTCAACATCCTCAGTTTGACTCTGAGACAAGTGTTGCATGTCCTTCACCCTCTCTGGGTTTCCTGTGTCTCTATGATCCTCCCATCTACTACATACAAAACAGAAGTTCCCAAAAAGGTAACAATCCAAGCAACATCGGATTCGGATTAGCTAGATGCCCTTATCCACAGCGATTTGCTACATTACAGTGGTTCTCAAAGTGTCTGGGGACCTCCAGGGGGTCCCTGAGGGGTTCCAAAAAAGTTCAAAGCGCATTGTGATGTGGCTTGTGGAGCTTTTTTTATGAAAAAGGTGAAATAATTTAAAAACATTATCCCGCAAGGTCAGAGTAAACACCACAGAAAATCCAGAGAGCAACTTACTGTACAAAGTGCAAGGGCAGAATACACTCCATGACC
This sequence comes from Electrona antarctica, assembly GCF_951216825.1. Lineage (NCBI taxonomy): Eukaryota > Metazoa > Chordata > Actinopteri > Myctophiformes > Myctophidae > Electrona > Electrona antarctica. The sequence continues at coordinate 13,023,372 of NC_136805.1, forward strand.
CCAAGTCAACAAACAATGGGGAAGTGGTTGAAAAAGTGTGCAGAAAGAAACAAGAAAGCGCTACAAAGGAGAGCAAGTAGACATAAACCTAGCATCCGACTAAATAATATACTTGGCACAGTAAATGGAAAATGGTGAATTTATATAGCGCTTTTATCCAAAGCGCTTTACATAGATTGCACATTCACCCATTCACGCATACAGTACATTCATACACCGATGGCGGAGGAAACCATGTAAGGCACTAAGTTAACTTATACATCAGGAGCAATTAGGGGTTCAGAGTCTTGCTCGAGTACACTAACTCTGGGGGAGCCCGGGATCGAACTTGGAACCTTGCGGTTCTCACACGGCTGCTCTACCGGCACTGCCGCCCCATAAGATACTTAGCATAGTATCAAAATAACTAAACAACAAAATGACAAATCTGCTACTGTAATAATGGATTGCCTATTCAAAGCACTTACAATGGTCCATTCATTCATTCATACATTGGGAGGTTCATGAAGCGGCTACAGTCAACGCCAGCATCCTCACTTCCCACATTCACACCCCAATGGTGGCAACCACTGGAGGCAATGCGGGGTTCAGTGTCTTGGACACTTCGACATGTGGACAGGAGGAGCCGGGACTCGAACCGCCGACCCATGGATCATTGGACGACCCTGTTCTACCTCCTGAGCCACAGGCGCCCCCTTTTTGTTGTGTACTGTAGTATAAAACAAAAAGAGAAAGCTCTGTTGCAGTGCCGTTGCAAACCAAAAACACAAGGACCGGGTGATACAAGAGTACTGTTCGATACTAACATCAAACTTAGCTGCAGCTGTGGTGTTGATCTGGACGGCGCTGCCTCCCAGCTGCTCTCTGAAGCAGTCAGTGAACGGCAGCAGGAGGCCCATGGCCAGGATCCTGGAACACAACCTCTTCGCCGCCTCTGGCTCCGTCTCCTCCTGCTGCAGGAACAGCTTCTCCAGCAGGGTGCGGCCTGGGCCAGGACACACAGAGGGACACAGAAAGATACTAGATGTTAGAGATGTCAAGACGCCATTATTCAGCTTCTCCAGCAGGGCCAGGACACACAGAGGGACACAGAAAGATACTAGATGTTAGAGATGTCAAGACGCCATTATTCAGCTTCTCCAGCAGGGCCAGGACACACAGAGGGACACAGAAAGATACTAGATGTTAGAGATGTCAAGACGCCATTATTCAGCTTCTCCAGCAGGGCCAGGACACACAGAGGGACACAGAAAGATACTAGATGTTAGAGATGTCAAGACGCCATTATTCAGCTTCTCCAGCAGGGTGCGGCCTGGGCCAGGACACACAGAGGGACACAGAAAGATACTAGATGTTAGAGATGTCAAGACGCCATTATTCAAGCTGTGAGCTCACAGATGACTCATTATTCTGTCTGAGTTTGAACTGTTGCCCTCAGGTCGTCGACTGAGGGTGCCCACTGCCCGCTACAAAGACTAACCGGTTCAAACTATCCTTTGTCCCGGCTGCTATTCAGCTGCTGAACAGCAGATAGCACTTTATCCTCGTCTCTTTGCACAGTTTGCCCACTAATGCACTTTTGCTGATTCTGCTACTATTGGATTCAATGTAATGAAATGATTCTGCTACTATTGGATTGCATGTAATGAATTCTCTGTCTCTAGTGCCCTGTTCTTAGGTTTTAGTCTTCTATAATTAGTGTTTTGAATGTTGTTTTGTATTTACTATTATCTGGCTGCAAACCAATAGGCCTATCTCACAGCCCGCTTTCCACGCCCACTTCCGGTAAATAGTGGTGTCTTTAACATTAGCATTTACACGTTTTTTTCTCTGGAGAATCTAAGTACATTTTCTAATGTAAAAATGTGACAGACCAATATTATTATGAAGCAAACAAGATGGTAAATCAGCTCGAACAGATAGAACAAACCTTACCTTGAGAAAACAAAAGTTGTAGACTTCTTAAATTACCTCTGTTAACATGAAGCGTCTATGGAGTGACGTCACGCTATCACCACTAACCCCGAAAGGGGGCGTATTAAGGGGGGCGGGGAAATTCTGTGAGATAGGCTTATTTGCTGCAAGGGACAATAACGTGAACCTTGAACCTTGATTTATACTAGAGACAAATATCACACACTGATCCCATTAAATGACCCCTATGAAAGCCTCAGGACTGAAATCAGTCCCCAGGACTGAGAACTTTAAGCCCTGAGATCTAGATTGTGGAGAGTCATAGCCCGCCATTTACCAATGTTTTGAAAGAGATTGTGGCAAAAAGTTCAACTTTTTATAAGCAATTTTATTCAAGGGCCACTCCACCCCTTTTGATCATCATATTTTAATGATGTTTGGGACACAAGAAACACTTTCCTGGGTTTTTTTATGTGGGTAATACTGTATGTGATTTTAGTATTTCAAAGTGTCTGTGATGTCATGGACACTGGGCTCACTTGTCTCAGTAAGACAGCCCTCCCCCTATCCACAAGGTGGGGCGAGTGCAGCAAAGCATTATGGTAATTGTAGTAACCCAGCAGTGAGACCAGTGTCCATGACATCAAATACTAAAGTGTCTAAAAACACATATTAACAACATAAAAACCCCAGGAAAGTGTTTCTTGTCTCCCAAACATCATTAAAATAAGATCTGGTTGCAAAAGGGGTGAAGTGGCCCTTTAAGCACCAATATTTGATGACCTCTGTTACATAACTCAATCAAGTGAAAACCCTTTTGATCAATGGCCTCAGGTGATTCCTTTGTTTTGACCAAGACGTTGGCTGGTAGTTGGTGACAAAGCAGGCCTCATAGCCCACGTTCTGAAATAAACCTTAGAGCTTTATTGTGTTTTTATCCTCTGTGACATTGTGTCTGTATAGGTGGTGGATATGCTGATGTACTCTTTTTAATCATCCTTAATTTAATGATGTGAGGTGCTCAGTGGTGTCAGTGCGCAGGTGCGCACTGACATCACTCCTTCAAAAGACACCGACATTCACAAACTCTTCACACTGATGAAGGCTGGATAGCCGAAACGTCTGCTCTGTGATGTAGAGAAATACACCATCTGAAAATGCTTTCTTGGTGTGTGTGTGTGACCCATTACCTATGTGTTGATACTCTTTTTAATCACAACATTTTGAAATGACTTAACTGTAAGAGACATGGAGAGATCTTTGGATGGAATGGGCTGAGAGAGGACATGCAAGGGTGAAGCCTTGTGAGGGGAAAATGCTCTCAACTTCCTTGATACTCTTTTGAATAAACTTCCACGATATGCATTCACCTGTATGTACAGTAATGAGTATATATATTTTCCAGTGCAGACGTAATAATTAACAATATGCATGACTAGTACGCTTCATCTTGAGAGAATAAGGTATTTCCTGAGAAACAGGGAGAGACAATTTGATAAGGTTTGGCTGCCCCTTGTCCATTACTTGAGTATAAACAATTAATAGACAGGATACCACTGATATGGTTGACTGTACGACATTTTCTTTCAGACGTTTTCCATTTTTCAAATTGCTATTTTATTCTATAGTATGCAGTGTCACTGAGCAGTATGGGTTGGAGGGTTGAGGGGTTTCTTTCTCTTTTTTGTCATTGTATTTTTCTTTTCTATAAAAGAAAAATGTAATTCACATCACAATGTTTAATCTACAACAATGTATAATATGTTCTCAATAAAAAAAATGGACAAAAAAAAACAAAACAATATGCAACTTTTACTACTACCCGTGTACAGAAGACGTAAAAACAAAGAACACTGAACCCTGATCTACATGCTTATACATAGTCTATTTTTGGTGTGTGACAACACCGCTCAAATAAGTATAAATCAGGCTTAAACTTGGCTCAGTAGTCTTGCTACTGTGCACAGACTAGAATCCTCTCCACTGCAGTGAGGTGCGTCACGCTCTCCTACTTCCATTCATCACCACTGCATGTATTGAGTTTATTACTGCAGCCGTTGAACAGCAGATGTCACTGATGGCTCTGTGGTGGTAGAGTTACACTACATTGCATGACCTTTTGGCATATGATGAATTCCTGTTCTGTTCTTTGACTATATAGAAGTGTCTATTTGTACGTCTCTAAATGTTTTGATGAATTGAACATGGTGGACCCTCTTGTAAACAAGTGTAATGCTTAATTGGGTCGTCCACTCACAGTTAACAGTCTTTGTATTGAGTTTGTGCTTGAAATGTACTGTAATTCTGCAAACTGTTAATAAACATTTCAATCAATCAATCAATATCAAGTAATTCATTCTAAACATAAAGAAGTCTCTGATGGCTCCTGGTCTGTGGTGGGTAAAATTAGACTAGATTTTTTTTTACGACCCCTCGGCTAAATGGAAGTACTTAATTTTAACCATAAAGAAAATAAACGCCAACCACTTCAATCTATTTATGTTGTTATTCCGTCAGGCGTGTGTGTGTGTGTCTTTCTTCTCTTGGGTGTTAGCATTGAACAGTGTTTTGGTTTCTTTTGACACCACTGATGAGTCATAGTCATAGTCTCATCTTTCTCCCATCTCTCTAGTTCTTGCACCACTCTTTTTCTTTTCTTTTTTTCCCCCATTCCGTTTTACATCCTGCCCTGCCTCTGCTGCAAAATATTGTGAAATATTGAATATCAGTGTCTGGCTCAGAAATATCATTAAGTCATACCATCCAGTTACACAATTACAGTATATCATGTAAAGTGGTGTTTGGACATACAGAAATGGCACATTTATAAAGCGTGGCCCTGGAGAGAGTAGAAGGCAGAGAGGTACTGTAATGAATTAACTGTTTACATTGCAAGCGTCTTTGTAGGATCTGTTAATGTGTTAACAGAAGACTGTACAATCCAACACTCATTCTCACAACCACTGTAATGCCCGATCTAGCGCCACTGCACGATGCTGTCGGACCACAAATAGCCCATCTAATATATATGCTCACACTGTTTTGTGTCCTTATAGATATATAGCTATTTTGGGTTTGTGATGGAGTCACACAAATGACCCACCCACACACACACACACACACACACACACGCGCACACGCTGACAAATATATATACACACTGAACGTATATGCACACACACAGACACATATCATGGGATTCCAGATTAGAGACTGAAAAAACTGCTTCTTTCCAAGAACTGTGCCAGCATTGATGGAGCGACAACTTCCTTCACACACACACGCTGACCATGGGGAGGCAGAATAGAAACCAGGATTACTGCATGTTTTATGTAAGGGTACCTACTCTAGGGGACATGGGGAGAACATGCAAACTCAGAAAGACCTGACGCGGAGGAGAGAACATGCCAAAGAGTTATAATATAGAGAGCGGATCATATGAGGAGCGACAGCCCCGCCCCCTGCTATTCACTTCAATGGAAGTTGCTCAGTGGCGTTTTGAAGGACCCGGAAGACTGATGAAGTCGAGCGTTGATATGATTGAACACGCCCACAGCGTCGCCGGTAGGGCTTTATCCGCTCGTCCATTTCCTTTCCACACTCTTCTCCCCATCTCTGATTCCCTGTCCTTCATCGCCCCATGCATAAAGGCACTCCATTCCTGTGAGCCATCAACTTGACAGGCGGTTAACTGGAGTATAATTGGAGTATAAATCTACAGTCTGAAGAATGAGCTGATCACACCGAGAGCAACTACTAAATTCAGCACAGATAAATCAGAAAACATAAACAGAAAAATCTACAAAATGTACATCTATTAAAATGTACTTATGGAGCACAGGCCTCAGACAAGGTGTCAGTCTATTTGTAAGGTATTGCCGTGCTTCTTTTGTATATAACTTCAAGACACATGGTACTGTAATGTTACTGTCACTCAGTGCCATCTGGAGGTCGCCAACGAAATGGTGTGACAAGTTTATACAATGTTCCTGAACCCCCCAAAGCATTGCCTTGTTATGTTAATCTGTTCATAAATCAATATGCATTTTGTGAAGGGCCACACCCACTGAAACACCCCCTTTTAGCCAATAAGTGAATCAGTTCTTCCTCGGGCCAGAAACCAACCTCTCCATACGTTTTGTTTTGTGCAAAGCTTATTAATAACTCATGTTAACAGACTGACAGATAGACAGAGACAGACTGGCAAGAACATGGCCTTGGCAGAGGCCACTTACAGGTATAGCTGTGAAATGTTCACTGTAAAGATGTGCACTAATCGGGTACAGGCTTTAGTTCCGACATACTATTGATCCGAAACCTCAATCCCTAACCTAACCATAACCGCAAGCACGGGAGCAGCGCATGTCGGACCATCGCATTTTCGCATCGCATCGCATGTCCCCGCGCTTCGGACCTTTGGTGTGTCGGATCTGTGTGTGCACCCCCACTAATCAGTAACCACATTCCTGGTTGAAACCTCTCCACTGTGTGACACCACCATTCCTGTTCACTTGAACAGGCTTACGGTTTTAATTCTATCCGCTTCCGCGCCATTGGTATCGTTAGTCGATACGAGTTAACAGGGATCACTGGAGCGAAGCAGGTCAGATTTTATTGATGAGAGTTTGGCCCGGAAATGATGGCAAGCAACTGCATTAGTTATCAAGCGCCAAACATTACTTAGTTAGGAATGTATGCTTTTTATATGGCTGCAACTATCAATTCTTTTCGGGGCAATTATTCTATTGATTACTTGAAGCACTTTTTTATGCGTTATAAAAAAGTTAATACTCAACAAATCAACATGAAAGATGTCAACCTTTTGTTTTTGTATAATGTACTAAATTGATTAGTCTGATTAACCACTGATGCCCTGTTTGATACTCGTTATTGCTCAAAATGACAGAAATCAGCAGATCTATGAACTCACGTCTCACACATTGTGATCAATTTTATTAAAATTGTTTCATGTATAATAATAAATTAAATTGATTAACAACAGTGTTGCACCCCTATTGGGATCCCAGTGAGGATTAAAGTCTGAAAAATGTAACATCACCCAAACGGTCCTCTCTCTCTCAGCCAAATCGGGTTAGGGTTTAGGGGGGATAGTGTCAATTTCCTCTATCTGCTGAGAAGTGGAGTTAAGCAGCTCACTAGGCAGGAGATTAGTATTAACTCCCGTTATAATCTGAACACCACTGCAGACCGAGTGGGGCTTGGCCGCGACCATATGACAAGTTAATCACATGATGCAACATGGCGTGAAGTGGACTTATCTTGGTGCAAACGCCATACGTTTGGTATATGTACACTGCTGCTCACGTTATATTAATCACAGATACACAAGGCATCAACGTCAAAAGTCGAGATCACAGATTGAAAGGGTCAATCTGTGATCAGGGTCCTTACTTATCTCACTTAACTAAAAAGAGCTGCCCATTTGAGATTAAGCAGGTGAAATGAGGTGAAATGTATCTCAATGACTCCATGTGACCATGTGGCCAGTTTTATATCAGGCCCTGGGGGGGGAAGTGCGTGACTCACACTCTCACAGTCTCTCACAATCATGCACACTTATAATGAGACAATCATATACAAGGCTGTTTTTTCTTTGCAGGGAAGCGGTTTTCTGCAGAGTGCAGGCATAGAGAGACCACAGCATACCAGCCAACAGTGTGTTGAAAAACAGAAAATCAGCACCCAGAGGGAATATGCATTTCCTATTTTCACTGAACAGCTCTTTTGCCTCTACTGTATATAATGGTTGGAAAAAGAAAAATATTGTTTATGTCTGTAGTTACAACATTTTAAATCCTCTTCATTGACCATCAAGTCCCTGGTTTCTCAGCCTATAAATGGTTACCCATATGACCAAAAGTAGCAACATATAGTAAACATAAACAGCCCAAGCCAATGCATCATTTAGGTTTGACACACACACACACACACACACACACACACACACACACACACACACACACACACACACACACACACACACACACACACACACACACACACACACACACACACACACACACACACACACACACACACACACACACACACACACACACACACACACACACACACACACACACACACACACACACACAGAGCTTGGCAGCCTAGAAAGCTGCCCGACAGCCTGCTGTCTAGATGTGAAACCTCAACACTTTCACAGTGTACTAAACCAGGTATAGTATCTATTTGTTATATGCTAATGCTATTGAATTAAGTGCACATGTGCGTGTGATAGAGAGGGTGTTTGTGGGTAAGGTTAAGCTCAATGTCTATTGATGAGATGCTGTGCGTTTGGCACCCCTCCCCCATCACAACCTCCTGCATTAAGCAGGTTTCCATGGCAATGTTCCCACACCATCGCATCCTGCCTCTTGCCTAGTTAGCAGCATCCAAAACCAATGCAGACACACACATAATGCCTTTCTACCCATGGATCCCTTCTGTTCTGTTCTCCAGGGCTTCTGAAATATTAACGGTGTCTCACCTCCCATGGGTGGCTGGGGAATTAGAAAATGATGTCATCAATCAATACCAAGTCTAAAGAATAATAAAGATCCACTCAGCCTGCTCAGAGCACGGGCCATCTGACAGAGGTAGCGGGATGGTGCTTCTCTCTCTCGGGGGTTGTGTGTGTGTCTGCCTGACCTCATGGCTCTGCTGTGAGTACACCAAGTACTCAGACAGTACGGTTTATAGTACACATGAGCGTACTCTTTTTATTGCAACCATTAGCCTGCAGGACGGTGAGCGATGGGGATGGCACGGCTAATGCAGAGATGGACTCACAACAGACGTAAATGCATAGTATTGAGAAAAAGAAAAGATAGGATCTACTATAAAGCTTGGTTAATTGTATATAATTGGTTAATTTATTGCTCGCCGACATCAGCTACAAAGGATCAGCTGCTTCTGGGCAAGCGACACCATTGTGCCATGAAGAGTAATTAGGCAAAATTATCCCATTTTGGGGCGGGAACCCCTTTTGGTGTTAGCATTATGTTATGCTTTAGCTATTGAAAAATAGCAGATCTACAAGCTCATAGCGCGCCACCGAGTGGCGCGCTAAGAGCTTGTAGGTCTGCTATTTTTGTCGAAGAACCACTGACATAGAAACATAGCTTTTTCAGAAAACTGTCAGGATGTAGAAGACATTTATAGAATCTGATCTCAGGTCAAAATGGCTAAAGAGAAGAGATCCACAATGAGCATGCTCAGAACGAAGACGGCCATCTGACAGGGGTATAGCAATGAAGCAACATTCTCGCTCTGCGTTGTGTGTGTGTGTTGGGGGGGGGGGGGGAGCGGGGGAGCGGGGGTAGTGTATCATGTGTACTGCACTGTGTCTGTCTGACCTCATGGCTGTGATGGGCTGTCAACGGCAAGTACACAGACAGTCCCAGTTACAGTACAATCGACTGTTGCATCGCTGTGTCGAGCCAAACCCAATCAGACAGCACTGCCTGAGGTCAGAATCTAAAGTGAACAGCTGAATGACACCACCGCCAACTGCAAAACCAGTAGGCAATGTGTTTTAAAGTGACCTCTAAATAAAAATAAACTTTAAATTCAATTAAATCAAGTTATTTATTTTCTAATGATGTAGTTTGTTAGGTTTTCGTCATTTTGCATTTTTCCTAAATTATTTTATCCTTTATTTTGTTCCCAACATTGATATTTTCATTGATTTTCCATTTGAGATGAGTGGAGGTTATTTACTCTGCAAGTTGGACTAGATTAGCAAATTAAATCCATACACTGCATTGATCATACACATATTTAGAGCAAATCTATACACTGCAATGATCATACACATATTTAGAGCAAATTAAGTCTATACACTGCAATGATCCTACACATCTCTAGATTATACAATATATGTAACAATCTATATTTTCCGTAGCAGCACCCCTCCCTTAACTCATCTCTGGTTAGCAGATATGAGTTAATGTTTCCAGAAAATACTATCCTTTAGCAGGGCTTGCGTGCCGAGTTCAGCAAAGCCACTCTTGGGGCTGCTACTAAAAATAAAAATGCTGCTTCTACTATTAGCCTGCCAGACAGTGAGAGATGGGGAAGGGACGGCTAATGCACAGAGAAGGAATCACAACAAATTCAGGAACAGTAAACGTATTTCTATTAGTGATGCATGATACTGGAGGAAAGAAATAAACAAATGTAATGCTTAATACTGTCACTGTAGCCATCTACAATATCACAATGAGTCAGGTTTTTGGTGAACAATGCCCTTTTAAAACAAAATATAAAAAGTTTAAGGCACTGCTTAACCCGATTCCTACTTCGTTATGTGCCCGTGTCTCTGTGGAATGCACTCCCTCCAGCCCTGAAATCCCTAAATTCTATTGCAAGATTTAGGAAAGACCTGAAATCATGGCTCCATCTACACACTAACTGGTCATAGTTAGTTTCCGACCCTGGATAGCCCATATCCCATGCTCTGGACTATTCTCTCAGGGTACCTCTTGTCCCATGTATATAGCTCCCAGCCTTATATATAAGGATTATTTATTATATGTTCCATGGTTGTTTTGTTTGTACAGTATGTTTGTGTATAGTTTCATGTTACAAAGTGGACCACAATGGAAACAAGCGAAGGCTTTTGTGTCTAAGTCCATTTGGCGTTTTTTTAAAATGTCATTTTCTGTAATTTTCTTAAACTGCCAATAAAGTATTCTATCTATCTATGTCATTATCATTCATGCCGCGTTGTGAGCTTGTAGATCTGCCATTTACGGCATGCAAGACCAGCCTGCAACTAAAGGCTCATACATAGTCTGGATTTTCGGTGGTTAGGTGACCACCGAACTACAACATGACGTCACGAGCCTCGGTGAAGAGCAAACCACCGCCACCGCTCCAGCCCTTCTCGCTGTTTTTACTCACCACCGCTCAACGTTATTTCAGCCCCGGTGGTCAGCTCACCACCGGAGCGGTGGTCACATCACCACCGAAAAACCAGACTATGAATAGGCCTTAAGTATAGTAGCTTTTAGTCCAGTCCACTCCGTGATTCTTGGCTGTGGCCTGTCTGAATGTTGACTGACTGCGGGCTGTTATCTGTCCTCTGTCTCTCCTTTGTATTACTGCGCATCCCCCACACTCTTTATTCATGCAGTCTATTTCTCTTCCCAACAGTCTTGTCCCTCATGTCTCACACACTATGGACGCATTTTTACAGTACGTCTCAATATGTGTGTGTATAGTATGTGTACACAGCAGTTTGTTAGATCCAAAGCAGTTTTCAGTTCTTAAGCCTGATTTATACTTGGTTGCATGCTGATGTTGCATGCCGTAAATAGCAGATAAACAAGCTCACAATGCGTCACATTTGTGACACATTGTGAGCTTGTATACCTGCTATTTACTGAGCAAGTGAGCATGACACCGGCACACAACTAACTAAGTGTATATATATATATATATATATCAGGCTTGTTTCACGGAAGACATTGCTCAATAGTTAGACGTCCTCTGTGCCTCTGTTCATTCTGTGTCCCATCACTCCAGCTCTCTTTCCATCTATTGTACTGTATGGCTTTAATATCTATCTCCTTCCTTCTCTCTCTGACAATATTCACATGGTTCTATTCCTAACTGGTTTGTTAGCCTTCCATGATGTTTTTCTTGCCTCCTTTGCATTTCCTGCACCCCATGCCCCTTGTCTTTTGTCCCTCTTTCAGAAGTAAGTCGGCCACCGTTAACTCATGAGTCAGTGAGTCAATGCGTTTGTTTCTCTTTCTGTCCATGAGAGAGAAAAGCTGTTCTGTCTCGCTAAGTGAGAGAGCCTTTGAAACAAAACGGTGCGTTCTTTTTCAGCCAGTTCACGCTAAGCTCAATAAACGTCACTGCTGACTAATGTCGGCCGATTATACTCGCCATTAAAAGAGCCAGAAACTCGCCTCTGTTTTCACTTCTAACTTGTTATGGGCCGAGTTGGGTAAAGAAACTGCCAGATTCACTCTTGGTCAGAGTTGTGAAGTTATACAGTGTGTTTCTAAAACTGCAAGAAAGTAAAGAGAGCATAAAAAAGACGGAAAGACAGGGTTTCGTTCAGTTGTCAATCAAACAGCGGCAGTGGCAGCGGTGGCCGAACGGATTGAGGAGCGGTCTTGATACCGGAAGGTCGCCAGTTCGAATCAGCGGTCCGACACGTTAAAATGACCACCGCTGAAGTGCCCTTGAACAAGGCATTGAACCACTACGATGAAATGTTCTATGAGCAGGGCCTGGCTGGAAACAAGTTCTTGAGCTTAGCCCAGATACCCTGGGTAAATATAGTAATCATTTCATTTCATTTCAAACTGCAAAGTGGGCAATAATGAGACCAAGGCTACAAGCTACAAGTGTTACTTGCATAAATTGTGCTGTGCGTTTACCGTTTCAGTTTTACTGTTATGGCTCCACCTTGCACAGATGGTGTCCAGGTTGCGTTATAATGTCATGGTGCTGAGTAGGGGTGTAACGATATAGTAACTGCATCGAAAGATCGATTTTAATTTCAAGAATCGAAGTATATCGAAATGAAAACAGCAACATTGACTATGTATCGTGATACGTATCGTATCGCTGTTACAATGTATCGTTACACCCCTAGTGCTGAGTGCTGACCCCTTTTCACACATTGTAGTAAAAATGCCAGCCATTATCACCTTCACTTCAACTATGATGTGATGAACATGATGTTCCTCCAGCCTCCACCTCTCCAGTCCACTGGGGCTGACGTCACCTCAGTTTCAATTTAACCACATGAACCCAAGTGTCCCTATATATATATATATATATTTGGTATAGAGGGGAAAAAGGAGCTGACCTACATTTGTATAGAGCCCTGGGGGACCCCAGTCAACTACGTAAATAGGGTTTACGTAGTTTAGAGGCAGATTCCCAATAACCCCAATAAGTAAACTGCGTTGACATTTTGAGTCGAGTGAGCCGGGAGAGCGTACTCTCTACTCACCAGTGAAGACGTCTTGAAACGCACAGGAGGATCTCCTGGTGGCACTGATGGGCTGACTGCCTCCTCTCAAACGGTCCTGGGAGCCACCAAACCCGCCGCCAAGGAACTCCCTCGACTCTGCCCCTGACCATCCTCCGTCGTCGTCCTCCCTGTTGCGCCGCAGCCTCCTCTCCGGTTCCACCTCGTCCGTCCAGTCGGCAGAACGGCTTAGAGGCCGGGTCAGGGGCCCGCCGAGGCTCTGAGACCGCTGTCTCCGCGCCCGCCGATGTTCGGCGACAGTTCTGACGGATACACATTTTTTTTTGCTTCTTTACTAATTGCATTATGCAGTAAATGTGCATCACAGAAGAAAGTAGAGAATAAAACTGATTTAAATGATGATTTAAAAAAAAAGGTCAATCATTATCCCAACATGCCCTTTGCCTTCACAAATGTACACTTTAGGATTCAGTAAAAACGTTATTTTTGGAAATCAAATCTGAAAATATGTCTGTACACACTTACCTGTAAACCTGTTCGTGCACCCTGTGGCGGGAGCGGGGGCTCATGGAGGGAGAGAGCGAAGGGGAGTGCCCGGGTGAGCTCAGCTGCCGCGTGGTAGTCTTGATGTAGGTAGGGAATATGGGGGGGTAGGGTTTCACCGTGGGGCTAGAGGAAGATGTGGTGTTGGAGGCCGTGGAGGACAGGGCAGACTTGAGGAGGCGCGTGGCCAGCGTGGGGCTGTCCTGGGGCGGCCACTGGTTGAATGTCACGCTGTTTCTCCTGTGCTGGGGGACGGCGAAGGAGGCACTGGTGGCGCTCGAGTGGTCCGGTTCTGACTCAGCACTCAGACAGTCCTCCAGGGACTCAGCGCTGGTGCCATCGCCCAGCCTGCCCTCACCTTCTTCAGATGCGGCCTGTGAGATCACCTGCAGTCTTGGTTCATGACCCCCGGAACTCCCGCTGAGGCTGTCTGTAGAAGGAGCAGGAACTCCTCCCTCCGTCTCCCCCTCTTCTTCACCTCCTTTCTCCTCCTCCTCATCGGGGGGCTCCACGGCGCTCTCGAACGAGGCTGTGAGATCGGGGAAGCTGTTAGTGCTGGTCGTCTTGGCAACAGGACTAACAGCCACCACAACCCCATTGGTCACCGTGGCAATGGCCGTATGAGGAGGTGGTGGTGATGGGGGCCGTTGCAGCACCGGAGCATGCTGGTCCTTTGTCCCCGTGGTAACACAAAGAGAGGCCTCAGAAGTGTGCTCCTCGGGCCCTGCGTGCTCGCCCTTCTCCCTCGCTCCGTTTAGCTGCTTCACGCGTGCGTCCTCCTCCTCCCGCAGGACCGGGGCCAGGCCGTTCTGCCGAAACGAGCCGGAGAGCTGCCCCGTCTCCAGGAACGACAGTGCATCCGATCCCAGCTCTAGCTCTGGGGTCAGCGCCAGCGGCTCAGGAGGGGTCAACTTCAACCCTGCTGCTCCTCCCGTGATGGAGTCGACAATACCTCCCCCCTGCTGCTGGTGCTGAAGTCTGATGGCCAGCTGGATGTCCGCCAACAGGTCCTCATGGTCCGCTGCTGAGTGGAAGCTGTACATGTCCGTATCCGACCCCGAGCTGCCTCCCTTGTGACCTCCTGACTCGGCGGGGGATGTGGCGGTGGCTTCCACCGGCACCGGATGCTGCGGCCGGCCCTCGTCTCTTCTCAGCCGTCCTCCGTTCTGTTTCTCTCCGTCCGTCTTCTTCTGCCTCCTCGTCTGCTTGTCGGCCTCCGTGTCCGACTGGCCCAGCTCGTCTGCGGACAGATCCGGCGTCTTGGTCCCCACAGAATGCGTGCTGTCCAGCTCGTCGCGCTGAGAAGGCGCCAGGACATCCTCCTTGGAGCCGTTGGTGGAGGAACAGGCGCCTGCCTTCCCCTTGAGGTTGCTCTTTCGCTTCCGTATAGAGAAGACTGAAGACTTGGACTCAGACTTGTTCTTCTTCTTGGCCGGCAGTGGCCCGGCGTCGTCGCCTTTGCCCCCATGCTTACCGTGGGACTTCTTCCCTCCCTTCTTCATGCTCTCCATCGCACCATCTCTCCATCCCTCGTCTGGAGTAGCGCTGCTCCCGTCGCCCGACGCCGCTGCAGCGGCGGCTGCCGCCTTTCTTAGCTTAGCCTCCTGGTTGCCCATGTCGGCGGAGGATATGTGAGCGGTGCCTCCCCTTCCTCTCAGGCCATGGCTGGCCGATGTGCCGCTGTCTGGACAAGCTCGCAGGCGCTTGTGCCCGCAGAAGGCTGATTCGGCGTGCTCTAATCGCCGCTTCTGTGCACAGGAGTCAAGGAGGTGGGGGGGAGGATGATGAGGATGCTCTTGTTGTCGTTTGGCTTTGTGTGCAAAAGGCAGCAATTCTTGCTCTTCCCTGCTGTCGCTTTCCGGTGACGAGGGCCCGATCAGCAGTGATGGGGACGCTGATGCGTATGAGACGTACGGATGCTTGTTGTTTCTAAAGCTAAATGCTTTGGTTTTCCAACCCCTCTGAGCCCTGGTCTCTCTACTCCTCCTCCTCCTCCTCCTCCTCCACTGGTCTGTCTCGCTCTCCTCCCCTCCTCCTCCTGGAGGTGTGACGCAGGCTGCAGCGCGTGCCTGCGGGGCATGCTCAGTAGAGCTCTCCGGTAGACAGGGGCCGTGTGCGGCTGCGCACGCGACAGAGGGAGAGACTGAGGGGGGCTGGGATGACAGTGGCAGGGGCTGATGGTGGGGCGAGCTCCATCGGGAGGGCTGAGGCTCCGAGAAAAACATAGACATGCTTGCCATGGACTGACAGAGAGGAGAGAAGCCTGGCTGGTACTGTGGCTGAGGCTGAAAGGGAGACAGAGACTCAAAGGGAGAAAACAGGGGCTGATAGGAATAATGATTACCGCCGCTATTGTGATGCGTGTGTGGCTGTGGCAGGGGGTGGGGCTGGGGAGTGGGCGGCAAGGCGACCCAGGGGTGAGGGTGGCCCCAGGGGTGAGGGTGGGGGCTAGACAGCGGCTGTGGATCGTTCTCTTGGGAGTGCGTCTCAGTGCTGACATCCTCGGGAATGCTGCAGCTGTCGAGGATATGTTTCTTCACCGCATCTCCCATAAACCGCAGACTCTTGCTTACACCTCCCAGTGCACGTGTTGTGGTGTGGAAAGCCCCCTTTATCGCTCGATCTCTGAGGGATGCCCTGGGTATAAAAGGGCTATGGATGGAGGTCTCCTTCATCAAAGACCTGGGGGTCTTAGTCTCAATCGTATGAAACGCCTTCATCTTCTGACATCAGGGCAGAAGATCTGTCAAATCTATTATGGGAAGAGAATACTATACATTAACAGTTAACACTACAGTCATGTGACAGAAGCTGGTTGTTTAACCACTTTCACCCTGGGTCACTGGTGTCCCTATTTTGGGTCATTAATGGGCGATCTGCAATTACTGTATGAGCCAATCTACAAGCCAATCTACAATCTCACAATGTATCAAAACACGCTGTGAGTTTGAGAAGTGGCAAATACTAGGGCTGGATAAAGTGGATAAAGCTGTAGTCTCAGAGTGGTTAACAACAATGGAAGGTGTTGAAGGTCCATTAACTTGTTTGTGTTTTATTAAAAATTAAACCACATAAGCACATTGTTTTACCATGGCAACATCATTATCATGCTGCAAACAAAAGCAATGCTCTTAGAGATGCTGGTTAACTTTTAATCTAGGCATAATTTCAGAAATGTGCTTATTTAAAGTAGTGCTGATCGTGTTAATTTAGGCAAGGCATACATGTTTTTAAGGTTCTGTGTTGGCACTCAGAACTGCAGTTATTCCTGACTGAAAGGATTCCTCAAAGCAATACTGTATAGGCCTATATGCTGTCTACTATTTGTGTCTTTAAATGCTTTGATGAATTGAAAATGGAGGACCCTGATGTAAAAAAGTCTTGTTGTGTTTTTTCTGGTTTTATCCTCTTAGCAGTTGTTGTATTGACCTGTACCTTCCTTGGACTGTAGCCTACCCATTCTGCAATCTGTTAATACAGTTTTCAATTAATCTATCAAACAAGTAAACAACAAACATGTATTTAAAGTAGCCTACTACTAACTACTGCTACAATAATTGGTTACTGGCATTAGAAATATTACGCTTTCAATCGATAAGCTTTTGTTTTTAGTTGTTGACCTGGTGGACATATCATAACATAACATTCTCTATACATTTAAGACCAGACAATTCTAGGCTCAGTGGTTTAGTGTTTTGTTGTCAATTAATTAACAAATAAGCTGCCAGCTGTAGCTCCTTCGATAACTATGATAATGTAAACGCTTTCAGCTTCCAGCTCCATGACAAAAACATATCCAGAGTGCATACCGTCGCCTATCACGGATATTTTATTATTCAGTTTTGAAGTTTCTATAGTGTTGTTTTAGCTCACCATGTGTGTGTGTGGATATACTTGTCTTAACGGTTCGGTTCGTGGCGTTCATTGAGGGCACCTGTGTTCCCTGCAGTGCATCCGGGCTGTGCGACCAAATGTTTGAACCCCGTGTAGTTTGTTTATTTATTATCCATGTTACCCTGGACGTTAGGTCCGTGTTTATAGTCTGTCTCTGACAGGTTATTAACCTGTTGTGTAATTGCAATTATTTTTGTAATTAGTAGTCGCACGCAGTTCCAAGTAGGCCTGTATCTGTAGTTCTGTACAGCTCAGCTGCAGGAGAAAATGCTCATAATTTTGAAAGAAGAGCGCCATCTAGCGACAGCTAGACATAATGCATTCTGGTGCGTGGAAACCATACTCTATGGTGGAAACCCAACTGGCAAGTGGCACTAAGTGGCACTGCCGCACCTATGGAATAAATACTAATCTACTAACTATACTATATTATCACATAGTACCAACTACATGTTATTGTTCCTAAGCATTGGAGTGGATGGGGATAATCAAATATTTCAGTATTTTATTGTAAATTATTGGTACCGTTAAACTGCTTGGAAATAATTACAGAGGTACCTGTGTACATTAAGAACAATACATTTTAGTTGGTATGTGATAACAATTTGTTTAGATCTTTTTATTATTATTTTTGCATTGGAGTTGATGGGGATAATCAAATATTTCAATATTGTATTATAAATTATTGGTACCGTTAAACAACTTGGGAATAATCAGTAAGACGCCTGAGGGCGAGAAGCGACATGCACTGGCCATATGGAGCGTGTCTTGAGTGTACAGGGTTTGATAAGGTCAGATCAACATATGGAATGTCAGAACAGGTCAGCTCCATTTATGGAGATCTAAGGGTGGCAGCGGGGGCAGTGTCTTGAGTGTATAGGGTTTGATGAGGGCCCAGGTAGGGCTGGGCCTTAATTTTCGGACCTGTTCATTTTCGGACCTCTAGCTGGGCGCAGCTGCACAAATAACTTTGGGGCAGGCCTGTCTAGAGTTTAAATGACAGGTATCAGTCAAAAGGGAGACATCGAAGAGGAAGGATGGATGGGGAAGGATCAATATATGGTTCTGACATATATCCATAATACTAATATTGATGATAGCTGGGATCTCCATATATGGGCTTAATTGCGACATCAGGTCGCATTTACTATGACATCAGGGATCTCCATTTATTTATTTATTTATTTGACAGGGACAATGCTCATTAATCAACATTTAAGTTTTCACTTCCATGTAAATGCGCCAGAGTTAGCTAGCCATAAGCTAATTTACATCTGTAGTCCCTGAGCAGGCTCTTAAAATGGTAGTAAAACTAAGCATACAAAGACACATACAGTACAATACAATGCAATACGAGAACAATAAAACATTGCACAGGGGACAAAACAACCGCATCCCTGAGGATGTTACGTGTCACGAGACCTGGGCACCATACAGGTATGGGGATTTTGAGTCATACACTGAGAGGAAATGCACGATTCCATAGTTAACTAGTCACAGAGGTACATGTGCACATACCAACAATAACATGTAGTTGGTATGTGATAACAATTTGTTTATATCTTTTTGTTATTATCTTATATTTGCATTGAAGCGGATGGGGATAATCAAATACTTCAATATTTTATTAGAAATAATTGGTACAGTTAAACAACTTGGGAATAATCATTAAGGTACATGTGTACATTAGGAACAATAGCATGTAGTTGGTACTGTATGTGATAATAATTTGTTTAGATTTCCACCCGGGCAGGAAGCCATCACAAAAACTGGTAGAGGCCAAGTTCGTCTGGCATGGCCTAAAAAAGGATGTACGGGACTGGGTGACCACCTGCGTGGCGTGCCAACGCTCAAAAGTGCACCGCCACACCAAGGTCCCCTGGCACCGTTCCTGGTGCCAGAGTGGCGTTTTGACCACGTCAACGTGGATCTGGTGGGCCCTCTGCCTCCTTCCCATGGCTTCACCCACCTTCTCACCATGGTGGACTGGACGAATACGAGACATCTCACCCCGGTGAGTTGTCTTCACTTTTTGACATGTCGGGGTGAGATGTCCGGACAGCTCACCCCGGACAGCTCACCCCGGAAAGTGAAGACAGCTCACCCCGGAAAGTGAAGACATCTCACCCCGGTGAGATGTCTTTACTTTCCGGGGTGAGCTGTCTTCACTTTCTGACATTGCGGGGTGAGTTGTCTGTACTTTCCGTGGCACCCATTACAGTAGGCATAATTCAATTTCGGATCTAACTATCGGTTCCTACAGACGTGCGCAGTCACGGCTAATTATTTATTTATTTAACAGTAAAATCCGGTGAAACACTTGTAAGGAGTAGAGCGTCTCTCTCTCTCTCTCTCACAATGATGTCGAGGGGTGGCATAACCGCCTAAATCGGAAAGCACAGCGAGCAAACTTGCCGATTTATTTGCTCATTGATTTGCTGCACAAGGAAGCTACCTTGATCGACTTCCAGCTGCGTATGGTGTCAGAGAACAAGTTACGCCGCTACCAGCGAAAGCAGACCAAGGCTACACAGGGCAATCTGGCCCAGTTGTGGAAGGACTTGGAAAGGAACGATCTGACCATCATGGACATGCTAACTCTCGCTTCTGAAGTGAATGCCCCAGTGTGGAGATGAGCACACTGCACTGCACAACTTTTGACCAAAATGGGACAGCACACTGCACACTGCACTGCACACAGCACAACTTTTTTCTTTCTTTTTGTAGATATGACAACTTTTTAGTGCACAACTTTTGACCAAAATGGGACAGCACACTGCACACTGCACACAGCACAACTTTTTTCTTTCTTTTTGTAGATATGACAACTTTTAAGTGTTTTTGTAGCAAACTGATGTTTGTTTTGTTTTTTTATGACAACTTTTTACTATATTTTTTTGTTTACATTTTTTCTATATTTTTTTGTACAAACTGATGTTTTTCTAAACTTTTGATGTTTACCTTTTTTTTATATTTTTTGTACAAACTGCTGTTTGAACTTTGTTTACAATGTTTCTATATTTAAATAAACTACATTACATTTGACCGTACATTTGACTCTTGTGTTATATTCTTGTGAAATATTCAGTAAAGTATAGCTCAAAGGCTACATATTCAGTCAGACTTTTGGTGAGTTGTCCTGACAACTCACCCCTAAACGTGAAGACATCTCACCCCGAAAGTGGCCAAAAGTGAAGACATCTCACCCCGGAAAGTGAAGACATCTCACCCCTAAAAAAGCAGGGGTGAGATGTCTTCACGTTTAGGGGTGAGTTGTCTGGACAACTCACCAAAAGTGGCTTTAGGGGTGAGTTGTCTTGTTACCGTTTGGAATATCTTCTCAGAGACTTCCACCAAGAAGGCAGACTGGTATTTGCATTGGCTCTTCACATTGTTGTCAGTGAGGCATTCAATCAAACAGGACACTGTCATTTACTTAACAACCTGGACATTACAATCTGAGATCATTAATGATATCTCATGTTAATATATCCTTATGGACCGGGGGAGATATTATACTGTTGAGGCTCTGAGCCACTCTGCTATAGCCTGGCTAATAAGCCAGACTCAAATCACACTGTCGTGTGGTATCCGGCAGGCAATTTTCTTTTTGCCAACGGCTGATTCGGTCTGGCTTATTAGCCAGGCTAACTCTGCTATACACTCACCCCCCTAGCCTGATTATCAGACTGTAGCTTTCTTAGAGTGGGCGGGATCTTTGGGCTGGATCCAGGCTATCACCCCCCTATTGACCTCCTCCCACGGGGAAACCCGATCCGGGTCACGGCACCAATGTAACACCCAGGATTCGAACTCGGGTCTCCCGCGTGAAAGTCCAACATCTTAACCACTAGACCAAAGGGACGTCCCTATGGACTGGGATTTTGTCCAAACATCACGCAAATTGGTATACAGTCTCTAGAGCCATTCAAACGAAACTGGTCATTCAGATTTTTCAGACTCCATCTTGATTGGCTAATATTGGCTTCCAAAGTTCGCAGGCGTGCGCAGTTTCAAACAAAATGCCGCAAATCATGAACACATCGTGTGATTTACATTGTGCACGCATATTCCCACTAGGCCGACGAAGAAATGCCACTGGAACATTTTCAACTCAGCCTCATCACGCTATAACTGGCCGATTAGTGTTTTTACCTCTAACTGCACGGATCTGTGTAAAACTTTGTATTCACACTCCCTAGAGGCCAAGGAAAAACCTTTGCCTGGAATTTTTCACGCAAATCGGTACACATGCTCTCCATAGTCATGTTTGTTTGATTTCTCATAATCCATCCTGATTGGCTACGATTGGCTTCTAAAGTTTTCAGGAGTAGCCCGCTTTGTACAAATCGCCACAACTCCTTAACTCAGCGTCCGGTTGCGGTGAAACTGCATGCATATTTCCACTATAGGCTGAGGAAGAAATGCCACTTGACCGTTTTCAAACCAGCATCATTGTGGCGCTACAACAAGCCAAGTCGCGGCACGCACGCACGCACACACACACACACACACACACACACACACACACACACACACACACAAAACATGTTTATATTACTCCTAAACATTTTGCCAAACATCACACACACTCCGATCCTCACGGTGGAGACCTGTGCCCAGAACTTAGTCTCGTCTTTTGTGCTTGCGTATGGCCTTTGGATTGCCCCAATTATTTATAATTTGTTCTATCTATCTGGTCTGGTTTAGTCACAAGTTCTGCTATTGTCTCACTGTGGTATCTGTCTTCTGTGTAGTAGCTACAGAAATAACTCGGGGTGCTTGCATATGTGACCCCTCACAGTATTTTCAACCACAAGTCGGCTCTAATGAAACTCCACAATAGACCAAAATAGCTTTTTTTTGTGGTTTTCGTTTTTGCCACATCAACACAGTTGGAATGTTAAAGAATGTTTTTATTCCATCAGAAAGTTGTTTTAGTGTCATTAAGTCGTAGTAATTACATTGCAAAAATGTCTCTGTAATGAAAGATTATTTGCGTATTTGGGGGGTGTGAACATTCCTGCACGTATTTACATAGAGTTGTTTCGATTGGCCATACCTATGTATTGTTCTCCAGTTTCACGTAGCCGATCACCGCCCATAAGTACCATGTGTTCACGCTGTCAGTAAACACAACATCATTCTTGACTTGTTGTTTGTGATGGCTAGTAACTTTGAATCAGAACGCTTGCTTAACGCTTTAAATGGACATGCAGAAGGAAGTCTCCTGGAAGGATTTATTTTAGATTTCCTACACGGTGGCAGTGACTCGGATTTAGAGCTCACGGACGAATCTGACGCTGATGATGAAGACCCTATGGAGGTGGAATCCCTGTTGCAGCGGTTCATCGGTGGGGGCAGCGATGACGAGGAGTTGGACATTCGGGCCATACTAGAAAGCCGCATGCCCAAGACGGGCGTAAGAGACTAAGGATTCCCTCAAGAAAGCCTACGGGGTTGACCTGTGGATGTGGCCTACGAGGGGTGATGTTAATCTCCTTTTACGACGGTGATCACATTATTTTATAATCAAAATGTTTGATAATCAATGTGGAGATGAGCACACTGCACTGCACAACTTTTGACCAAAATGGGACAGCACACTGCACTGCACACAGCACAACTTTTTTCTTTCTTTTTGTAGATATGACAACTTTTTAGTGCACAACTTTTGACCAAAATGGGACAGCACACTGCACACAGCACAACTTTTTTCTTTCTTTTTGTAGATATGACAACTTTTAAGTGTTTTTGTAGCAAACTGATGTTTGTTTGTTTTTTTTATGACAACTTTTTACTATATTTTTTAGTTTACATTTTTTCTATACTTAACTTTTTTCTATATGTTTTTTGTACAAACTGATGTTTTTCTAAACTTTTGATGTTTACCTTTTTTTTATATTTTTTGTACAAACTGCTGTTTGAACTTTGTTTACAATGTTTCTATATTTAAATAAACTACATTACATTTGACCGTACATTTGACTCTTGTGTTATATTCTTGTGAAATATTCAGTAAAGTATAGCTCAAAGGCTACATATTCAGTCAGACTTTTGGTGAGTTGTCCTGTGTAGTGACTTTCTGGGGACATAATTCACCTTAAGAGAGTGGGCAGGGTTTTGGGGAGACAACAAGAACGTGGGGGTGTGTTGTTGTGTGTTGTGCTGTCAGTACGACCGAGTGTGTGAAATGAATGGGACGTGTCGTTCTGCACGCCCAAAGAGAGAATTAGCAATTCATTATTTCTTGCTATTCCTACACCCATCACAATTTGTATATAGCAATGCAATCATGTAATCTGCTTTTGTATTGTTTAAGTTGCCTGATGAAAGTGTAATCATACTTAATATTTAAATAAAATGATTCCAATTCCATGTAAAAGTTTGAGAGATATTTGAGATATCAAACATGGGATTGTATATTGGAGTTGTAAATTCCAATATAAAATGTAACATTTACATTCCAATATAAATGAAACTGGATAGGACTGACCTACAGTACTACAGTACAATCATTAACCACTTATTTGTCTCCCTCCCTGCTCTTCTACTGAGACATATTCTACTGATCCTGTGATAGAATCCGAGTCTGACCACTATAAAGAGTAGGCCTACTTAATTAAATATTTGAGGTATACCGATATGTTTACTTTACTGCAGTATTAACAATTTTCAGTACTTTTTTACTTCTACTCCACTACATCTCAGAGGCAAATATTGCCTCTGAGATAGTTTTTCTCCACTATAATTATTTTCTATTTTCAAAAGATTTTTTATACATTTTATACATTCTGCATACTGAATACTTTCTACTTTTGGTATACTATTACTTATACTATTTGATGTCAATACGTATTGACATCAACGTACGTTTAATTCCGGACTTTTACTTGTAAGAGAGTATTTCCACAGTAGCCTACCTTTTCCACCATTGGTACAGAGTGCATTTTTAATATCACATCGTTATTTTGTAGGTAAATTAGCAATTAGTTATTGGAACCTTGTGTGTCTTGTGTCTTGTGTTGAAAGAGTGGGAAATTAAGGGGAAAGGAGATCCAAATAGCCAAAACACCACACAGTAATAATGAGAATAAATTAGACTTCACAATTTGACATTTATTTATTCCTCCTTTAATACACAACACTTCTAAAAAATAAAAATAAAACTCCCCTTGTTCTGTCAACAGTAAAACCATAATTCTATCATGCAGTCTGTGTCCGCTATGTGATAAACCAATACAAACAAACTGAACCTGCCTTTAGAAACGCAAAGTTAACCATACATGTGTCAAAAATATAAGATTTTAAAATTAAAATTGCCAAACTCAAAGCTGAGGAGGCTGAGAACTAGTTTATGAGAACAATAAATCAGTATTGTTTATAACCTACCGTACATATAAATATAATTTTAAGGTGTGTGTGTGTGTGTGTGTGTGTGTGTGTGTGTCTCCTTTGTGCATAATTTGTTCTGGACCCAAATCATATCAATGCACTTCATGTTTCAAAAAATGTAATAAACCACCAGGTTACGTTACGTTTCTCTAGGCGTAACCACCTCGGTTACGTTTTATGTATTTTGGACGGCGTCCAAAATACAGAAAAAGGTAACAGAGGGTCCCGAAAGGGGCTACAGGTTCTCAAGTCATTGTAAATACCTGAATATCAGAAATCTATCTGGGTTTGTATTTTTATTTTGTTGCCACTTGATGGCGCCATCCTACCATCATTGTTTCCACAGAGCAAAGCTCTGTTTAATTGATCTCAATATTAAATTCTAACATTTTTTTCTTGTTTCAACATTTCAATATGCCTTCATCCCTGGATAAAATGATATTCAAGGCTATACGTTTTTATTGCAATTCAAACTCGTCTGCGTACATGTGAAACCTTCAAAGACACATCATCAATTCTTTTTTTAAGACAATAATCTTCTATTGAAACACTGAGTCGCACACATGATAAACACATCAATTCAAAGTGCACACACTTTATTAAACATTTTTTTAATAACATGTACTATACTTATAAGTACAAACTCCCTCTGTAAAAGGATTGAATTGGTCCTCATCACAATGTCAGTGCTCACAACACCTATACAGTAGATGAGCATTCATTTCAAAATTGTTCTAAAATAGCAAAGAATAGCAGCTCTACAAGCTATAACAGCCGAGCTTGTAAACCTGCTACTTTCATGTGGTGCCATCGTCGTACAACGAAGTATAAAATAGGGTCGGTCATATGGACAGTTGTGTGATGTCACAGGGCAGAGGGGCCATCCAGGTCGAGTTATCTACTGCATGAGGGATGTTTGCCTTTTGTTCAATTAGGCAAAATCAACAGAGCGCGAAAATGGAAAGGACTTAAAGAAGCACTGGGGACCTGTAGCTGCAAAGACCGTATAAGACCATTATGATGGTCCTCATGTGTAAAAAAAATAACAGCACATGGGTAGCCTGGGTTCCAGCATGAATCGCTGCATTCCATAATTCTGAATTGTCACTCGCCAAGTGACATTTTCAGATCCACGGAACGCAGCAAATCAGGCTGGAACCCAGGCTAGCACATGGGCCCTTTGTGTGCAGATCTATACGCACATGCACCCCCCCACTTGACAGCAATGTAACAAATGAATATTTCACAAACTGGGCTTAATAACACAAATTTACCATACTTTAAATAGCCCTTTCATAAACTAAACGCTATACGCCCATAGTGATAAATCGTTGTTTTTCATCAATTCTGTCCCTTCATCACTGTTGGGATGAAGTACAGCGTGTGACATAAGGATGGGTTGGAATCATCTGAGGGGTTTTAAAAGTTGAATCCCTGACCTTTAGAGCAGAAATTTTCAACCTACAAACCATACAAGACTTAATCCTCTCCCTCTGTATCGCTTGTAGAAAAAGTCGGAGAACCACTGCTCCGCTGTGTAATCCTCAGATCAGAAACGAGCAGAGCAGATCTGCACTATGTTGACAGTATAATGATATTCTCATGTTTAGAAGACTCCCCACTTTCCATTGATTTCACGCGGCTGGCTTTCTTCTTTATAATAGTGGATGTGTAACAGTAACAACAGTTCTCATGGAAATCTCACTGATGTGTTGAAGTGACAGAAGAATATTTAATGAGAAAGAGTCAGTCAGAAATTCAGGCTTGCTTTTTTTTAAACTGTCCTAATAATGACTTACAATATCACCCATACACAGATACAATACGATTATTTTGTTCATAGTTCTGTATAAACACAAATATACACTTTGAGACAAATTCTTCTTATAGTGCTATTACCAACCAACCCCATCCTGACACTGAAGTGCTGTCAGAAAATTTGTATTCACCATGAGGGATTTTCTTTAGTTCCCTCGCCGTCATCTCTCAGTTCATTTCCACTTGACCTTTAAGGTGAGCTTGGATCAAATCAGTTCCGCAAGCTCAGCTAATTAAAAAAATCCCGAGGCGTCACAACGTTTGCTGAAAGTGGGATTGTGTGAACTCAACTCAATATGCCGCAGTTAAAGTCTACGGCTACGCATTCATTTTCAGTGTAGACCTCTTTGATTACGTTGAGCATAACACGATAAGGCTCCTGTAACTGTAAAGACAGTCATTTTCACTGACTGACAAAAGGCACCCTATCATAAGACCTTTCAAGACAAGGACAAGACAAGAGTCTGAAACACGATGGGTGACACCAAACTCAGACTAATAAAAGCTCTGCCCAATCCTCTTTTATGTCCTCATGACAACATCCTGAAAGGCTATCACACTATTTAGGGGTTCTTTCCATTCACTGCAGCTCAGCATCCTTTTCCTGAATAAACATACAGTATAGGCTACTGTACTTCCAGCATTTCCTGCAAACGCAAGAAGAGCCTAGCATACTACGAGCTCCACACAGTTCTGATCAGGAAATAATCCACTTTTAAAAGCATAAATCCATCGCATGATCTCCCCTACAGCGGATCCTTCTTGCGGAAGGCCACGGCCTGCCTCTGCTGGAACTGAGAGTTGCTGTTCTTCTTCTTGTTCTTGTCCCACTGGCACATCAGGATGTCCCGGAAGGTGTTGCGGAAGTTCTGGTTGCACAGGGCGTAGCACATGGGGTTGACGGTGCTGTTGACGTAGCACAGCCAGTAGCCCAGCATCCACAGCTTGGCGGGTATGCAGTCCTGGCAGAAGGCATTAACCAGCACCATGATGTTGTACGGCGTCCACGTGATGATGAACGCCAGCAGGATGGCGCTGAGCGTTTGCGCCGCCTTCTTCTCGTTGACCTTCTTCTCATTGACCTTCTTCTTGTTGACGGCGTGCGTCTTGGTCTTGTAGGCGAGGCGCTTGGCCGCGGCGACGTCCGGGGTGGCCGCGGCGGCCTCGGAGGAGGCTGCTGAAGAGGCGGTGATGTTCAGTTTGGACTCCGTTGGATTTTTTCTGGACGGCGACGGGCCTTTGTCCTTGTTTCTCTTCACCTTTCCGGACTTTTTTCCATCTAGAAACAGGCAGACAGACAGACATATAAATAGGTATTTTTTTTTTTACATATCACAGTGGTTCTCAAAGACCCCCAGGTGTCCTTGAGGTTGTTCCCAGGGGTCCCCAGTTAAAATTATTGATATTAAGAACCAAATGGACCCTTACAGGCCTTTAACTCTTAGAGTGTTCCATTTGTACATTCTCAGAGTTAAAATAAACTAAGGATTTTACAATGTAAATTGGGGTTCCATAAATACAAATGGTGTCAAATGGGGGTCCTTGAAGGTTTGAGAACCACTGACATAATATGACCTTCTGGCTTCTGCACACAATATTACACAGATAGGGCATTATTATCTGTATTATTCTTTCAACCTATAGACAGCCGTAATGGGTCTTCTTCCGTTACATCCAGCTGTGGCTCATCTCCCGACCTTTGACCTTTCCCACTGATCGAGTAGATGGCCTTGGTGGACCCTTCACCTTCATCCTCCGACTCCAGCTGGTCCATGGAGGCGCCCGTTTCATTGTTGTTCCAACTGTCGCTGCTGCTGTGCTCTGCCTCTCCGACGGTCGTTGTCACCGTGGTAACGGACCTCTTGGACGAATGCCGGCCTGGCAGCAGCGACGAGAGGCGGAGCCAGAGGCCTCCCCACCTTCCCCCACGACCTCCGCCCACCAGCTCCTCTTTGGACTTCCCCGCGGCCGCCTGGCTTAGTTCGTAGCTGCTGCAGCGGCGGGGGCTGGCGGCCTGGGGGAGCATGGCCGAAGACTCCCCCTGACTACCTCCGCTGGCTTGTTTCTGACACTGGTTTCGGTTACTGCTCGGCGCCGATGCCCGGAGTCCCGCCAAGTCTTTGGAGCGGTTCTGTGTCTGCTGGTATATCTTCCAGAATAAAACGGTCATAATGGTCACCGGCAGGTAGAAGGCTGCAATGGCCGTGCAGAACGTGATGATGGGCTCCGACAGGAACTGGATGTAGCAGTCGTCGGGCGGCACCGTCCGCTTGCCCACAAAGTACTGCCAGAACAGGATGGCGGGGGCCCAGAGGATGAACGAGATGGACCAGGCCAAAGAAATCATAATCATGGCCCGTTTGGTTGTCCGTTTGGCGCGGTAGGTCAACGGCCTGGTCACAGAGAAGTATCTAAGGAGACAAGACAGTGATGGGATACGTCGGAATGAGCAGGTCTGAAAACCCATAGGCAGCCAATGTTATTGCTATAAATAATAATAAAAGAGTTAAAACCACCAGATGGCAAAGACACTAATTCATGAATACATTAATTATGAATTTGTACAGTATACATTAAAAAGGTTACTAATCTTTGTCTTAACCTATTTTGACCTGAGATCAGATTCTAAAAATGTCTTCTACATCCTGACAGTTTTCTGAAAAAGCTATGTTTCTATGTCAGTCGTTCTTCGATTTTTCAAAAATAGCAGACCTACAAGCTCGTAGCGCGCCACTCGGTGGCGCGCCAAATAATGTCATCAAACGGGCCGGGGGCCGGGGGCCGGGGGCCCGTGGCGTGGCCTAATGCAAATCAAACTGGGGGTCCTTGAAACAGTTTGATTATCACTGTTACAGAGCAAACAATGATGCAGTCGACAAGCAGCAGAGTAAAAAAGAATACCTGTCGAAGCTGATGACCAGCAGGTTCATCACCGAGGCGTTACTGGCCACATAATCAATAGCCAGCCACAGGTCGCACACCACAGGGCCCAGCGCCCACTGGTCCATGATGATGTAGGTGGTGTACAGGTTCATGGACAGCGTGCCGATGGTCAGGTCGGCAAACGCCAGGCTGAGCAGGTAGTAGTTGTTGACGGTCTTCAGTGCCTTGTTGACCTTGAACGACACCAAGACGAGGATGTTGCCGACGATGGTGACCAGGGAGAGAGAGCCGGTGAGGAAGATAATGATTATCACCTGAGTAGGGGAGAAGAAAAAGAAAGTAGTGTATACGCAATAGCATCTGGAAATTAATATTTTAAGACATGGTCAAAATTGAAGTGCAATATCGCCCCTGGTCAAGAAGGGCATGTCTTGACTGAGTGGATGAAATTTGGTGGGAGGTGCAGGTTTAAATCACACCTGATAGGACATACACATTATGAATTTAAGCTTTAAAGCACTTTCTGATTAAAGGGGAAAACCACCCATTTTCAACATTTTACTATGTCATTAATATACCTTAGAGCTGTTGTGTGGAAATAATAAAAAAGTCCCCCCATTCTGTGTTTCCTAGAACTGTAATTATGAAAAAACTCATTAACATGGTGAAACACATCTTGATGACATCATCAAGATGTGTTTCACCATGTTAATGATTTTTTTCAGACCTCTAGTTCTAGGAAACACAGAATGGGGGAACTTTTGTATTATTTCCACACAACAGCTCTAAGGTACATTAATGACATAGTAAAATGTTGAAAATGAGTGGAATGCCCCTTTAAGTTGTTTCAAAGCAGCATGGTAGTCTTACTGTTACCTGCCATATAGTGTGATGAAGTTGTTTCAAAGCAGCATGGTAGTCTTAATGTTACCTGCCATATAGTGTGATGAAGTTGTTTCAAAGCAGCATGGTAGTCTTACTGTTACCTGCCATATAGTGTGATGAAGTTGTTTCAAAGCAGCATGGTAGTCTTACTGTTACCTGCCATATAGTGTGATGAAGTTGTTTCAAAGCAGCATGGTAGTCTTACTGTTACCTGCCATATAGTGTGATGAAGTTGTTTCAAAGCAGCATGGTAGTCTTACTGTTACCTGCCATATAGTGTGATGAAGTTGTTTCAAAGCAGCATGGTAGTCTTACTGTTACCTGCCATATAGTGTGATGAAGTTGTTTCAAAGCAGCATGGTAGTCTTACTGTTACCTGCCATATAGTGTGATGAAGTTGTTTCAAAGCAGCATGGTAGTCTTACTGTTACCTGCCATATAGTGTGCCCTCCCAAAGGGTCGTACTCCTTTGTTGGGGGCATCAGAGTCCCGTTGACTGGCGATATCGTAAAGTTCCCTCGCTGACCTGGTAGTACATGGCTGTCATTGTACTGCTGCCATCCACCTGTACTGCTGGATAGGATGGCAGACTCCTGGAAAGGGCTGCCTAAAGTTGTGAACGAAATTCAGATAATAAATGAAACAGGAAAATCAACCACCTTTAATAATGGCAATCGTGTTCTCATAGATTCAACGTGTTTAAATTAAATATGCAGACATATTGCAGAAAATATCCATCAAATACGCAATCCTATTAGCAGCTATGTTTACATGTTTGGGTATATTGTGTTTTTAAGTGTAGAGATACACTGTAGTGATAAGTGTTCTATACACAGTAAAATGTAACTCATCAACTCAATAAATACATTGCAGAGGCAAGGAAGCAACCAGGTGCTCAACGGAGACGTGCAGGTAGATACAAAATGTAAAAATAGTAAAACTTTATTAAACCAACATGTTTCGACCTATACCGGTCTTCATCAGGGCTGAATGAACGCTGCAGGTATAGGTCGAAACATGTTGGTTTAATAAAGGTTTTCCTCCTTTTGAACTGTTTTGTGTGCCCGGATCTCTGCCTTTTTTCAATAAATACATTGTTGGGAGAAAGAAAATTACTTATACATTTGTAACTCTACAATGTGTAAATGGAAACAATCAGTCCTCAGCCAATGTTAAATTAATACTGAAGATTTTACTGTGGCACTTCTCTCAACATAATTGAATCCTAGGTAGAGATTTCCTTTTCCTTTGTACCTAAGATGGCAGACTCCGGGTGGTTGCCCACAGCTAAGATGGCAGTGTCAGGGTGAACTCTCATTCCAGGAGAGCTGTTGGAGAGGAAAAGGCCAGGCTCAGAGCTGGAGTTGAGGCTCATGGTGGCCAAAAGGCATAGTCCAGGAAGATATCTGAGGAGAGGAGAGGAGAGGAGACGAGACGAGACGAGAAAAGGAGAGGAGAGGAGAGGAGAGGAGAGGAGAGGAGAGGAGAGGAGAGGAGACAAGAGGAGACAAGAGGAGAGGAGACAAGACGAGATGAGATGAGACAAGAGGATAATTTAGGGAATACAATGGGATTTGTACATCTTCGTTCATGTGGATCGGACGTACACATTTTGTTTGACATTATGTAAAGCTTGTGCTGCAAAGCCAACGCATTTTCCAGACATACTATCGTTCAAAAGTTTGACAGCGGAGCACTCAAGGGGTGCTGTGTTTAAACTGTGAGCACTGACACCCCGTGTTCCTTCATGTGTGACCATTCCTCTTGAAAACAGTGAGCTTAGCGTGTGCTTATATTTCCACACATCAGCACAGAATTAATTCACACAGTAATAATTCATGGACAAAGGTAGGCTACAGTATTAGACATGAACCTGTGCAGAATATGATTCACCATAAGCGTTTAAAATTGATATTTTCTATGCATCTTATTTGCAAAATAGACAAATGCAAATGGATGTAAATGTAAATGTAGAAATGTAGAAGTAGGACCCATGCACAGTTCACACAGCAACTTCAAAGCAACTTAAAGTGTGCTATAATTAATGCACATAATTTACCTTACCACTTGTTATTTTTCATTATTTGTTTTGTAATTGTCATTGCTTCTACTGCACAACTTTGAGGAACCAAACCAAAGCATTTTCCTCTGTGTACTGGTGTGTAACAAGTGTTGGAGTTGGCACATTAGAGTTTGGAGTTAGTGTTATGGACGTACAGTTAAGTAACATATAATAAACACACAAGTCCACTCTGTCAAGTTAGAGAATTACCTTATGGCTAACCTTAAACCACCCATGGATTGTACCATTTCCTTGTGTCCGGTTAAATAAACATACCTGGAGAATAGGCAGATGACAGACTTTAATACAGTATTGGAAAAGTAAATTGGACTTATACAGTAGGTAAATCCTGAATCCATGGTTCGTAGTACTGCAGGAACAGATTATTTTATGCACTTTGCGTAAAATTAACATACCACAGAACATCTCTCTCTCAGCTGACAAAATTATACGTATTACAAGGGACAGACATTTCCTCCTCGAGTCTAGCAATAGCTTGACATGTTTCCATATGTCAACAATGCAATCTTTTCTGATAAGAA
This sequence comes from Electrona antarctica, assembly GCF_951216825.1. Taxonomy (NCBI): domain Eukaryota; kingdom Metazoa; phylum Chordata; class Actinopteri; order Myctophiformes; family Myctophidae; genus Electrona; species Electrona antarctica. The sequence continues at coordinate 13,056,289 of NC_136805.1, forward strand.
AATGAATTATGTCCACAGCAAGAAGCGAGTAACAAGTGAGGTTCCTAGAAATGTTGACTGGATTAATACAAAAATATCACATTTCTTTCATGTCTTTCAAGTAAGAAAGACATTTCTTTCATCATGAACCTCATATTGGACTATGGTTTATTAAATTAATAAACCATAGTTTATTAAGTCCAGTCCTACAAGCAAGTCGTTCCCTGCTTTTAAAGGTAAGTGTAATGAGTTTGCATGCTTTTTTGATACATTTGTAACATTAGAGCTGATATTATGAATGGTGCTGCTAGCACAAACCCTCAGAAAGCAGCTAATGGTTCCAGGGTAGATCTCTCCAGGGGGAGCCTATTGTCATTCTGCGCAATTGATGAAGACGAACTCTGCAAAACCATATCACAGATGACATCATCCTCCTGTTCATTAGATACAATTCCCACCACCTTTCTCAGAGGTTTTAGACAGTGTGAGATATCCTAAAAATTGTAAACAGCTCTCTACAATCAGGCGTCTTTCCAGACTCACTGAAGATGGCTGTAGTTAGGCCCCTACTCAAGAAACACAATCTTGATCCCTCTGTGTTGGGTAACTATCGACCTATTTCTAATCTGCCCTTTCTCGGCAAGGTTTTAGAAAAAATTATCTTTCATCAATTGGATGTGTTTCTAAAGAACAAATTGCATAACAAATTCCAATCTGGCTTTAGGAAAGGTCACAGCACAGAAACAGCACTTGTAAAAGTAATTAATGATCTTAGGGTGTCTGCTGACAAGAAAATGTATCCGTTCTCTTACTTCTTGATCTAACGGCTGCATTTGCCACGATTGATCATTCAATTTTAATACAACCTTGACCTGTCTGTCTAGCATCAAATGCTGGATGAGAGATTTTAAAATTATTTTACTTGTTTATAAAGCTCTCAATGGTCTCGCACCTTCCTACCTACATGACTGCCTGCCTAAATATGTCCCAAACCGCCCCCTAAGGTCTTCCACTGCTGGCCTGCTCGCTGTGCCTAAAAAAATGGCAACTAAAAAACACGGTGAAGCGGCTTTCTGCTTCTACGAGCCGACGGCGTGGAACAAACTCCCATACCTTTGACAGGCAGCCTCTGTAGATATTTTTAAAGCACAGCTCAAGACCTACTTCTACACTCTTGGTTTTCATTGATATTTTAAATTCCTCGTTATTCATGTCCTCACTGTATTGCATTACTGCTATTATTTTAATGTTTTATGCCTTGATTTTCTTTTCTTTTCTGTCTTTTTTTCTCCATTGCTCTGTAAAGCACTTTGAGCTGCATTTCATGTCATGAAAGGTGCTATACAAATACAGTTGTATTAGTATTATTAAAACCACTTTCAATTCAAACAATCACACACACACACACAAAGGTTTAGTATTTGGCCGGGAATGGGTCCATGATCAGTCTCACATCATATCCTCTCTTCTGGTGAGACTGCTGACTCTGAAGCAGCGGGGCTGCCAAATGGAACTATAAATAGAAGGAGCATATACGTCAAGTGACAGGGCTCAAGTGTGCCAGGTTTACATAAAAGATATCAAAGTCATTCCTCTATTGTGCAGGGGGAGGGCAGAGTGAGGGAGTTAGGCGGAGAGAGAGAGAGAGAGAGAGAGAGAGAGAGAGAGAGAGATAGAGAAATGGGTTTGGAATGCACTGACTGGAGAGACCAAGACCAAGTGAGCAAGATGTGTGTGTGTGTGTGTGTGTGTGTGTGTGTGTGTGTGTGTGTGTGTGTGTGTGTGTGTGTGTGTGTGTGGGGGGGGGTTAAAGATGAATGAATAAATAAAAGCAAGTGTGGGTGATGTACCATTTCCTTGTGTCCGGTTAAATAAACATACCGGGAAGTCTCCTTTCATAGTGAATGAGACAAGTGAAAATGTGTGTGTGTGTGTGTGTGTGTGTGTGTGTGTGTGTGTGTGTGTGTGTGTGTGTGTGTGGCTTTAGGGAGCCTTTATCTTTAACTGAGCTGTACATACACTGTACATTTGTAAATGTATTAAATCCCATGCTGCGTTTTTTTATATATATATCTTGGGTATCCTGGATTTCTTACGTTCCATATTATTTTCTTTTATAATTTTTCTTTATACATTTTTCTTTTGCAACACACATAATGACAAACTGTCACAAATAATAAATCATCACCTACTATAAGAACATCACACATAACGCATGACCCCCACCTGTGGCAGTATGTCATTTCAACACCAAGTAAATATTTAGCAATTTTAAGAAGAAAATTCCATATTGCTACACTTGGTCACTACACTATCGATAAATGTGTGTATTTCATGTCAAGGTACGGGTTTGTCCATATTTGTTCAAATATATATATATCCATCCACGTATTGCCCCCCCCCCCCCCCCAGTATGATGTAAGAACAAAATGGCTCATAACAACACATACCTGATTAGCGGCAGGTGGATGCGAGTATAAATAAATTATAATACATTATTTATGAATATTATGCAGAAGAGAAGAGAAGAGAAGAGAAGAGAAGAGAAGAGAAGAGAAGAGAAGAGAAGAGAAGAGTTTAATTCAAGTGTCAGTCAAAGTTTCTATCCTGTGTTGGGACCTGGCTTTCCTTTTTGAGTTCCATAGCCTATCAATGATATATTATATTATAAACGCAGCTCATTAATTTGCCATGGATCACACTAGGGGCTGGTTATAGCGAGCTTCGGCCTTTATAGACCCTGACCTCTGGCTGCTGCCCTAGTGCAGTGGCTTTCAACCTTTTTCATATCAAGGTCCATTATTTATTCGACATTTGAGCCACAGACCACCATTCGATGAGATTTAGCCTGTCAGACCCCAAACTTAGAATATTTTATTGTTGGATAATATATATTTTTTTTTTGTTTTTTTGTTTTGTGGCTTTCACCTTTATTTTTTTATATTTTTTATGGAGGGACAGACAGTAGGCTGACAGGAAATGGGGAGAGAGATGGGGGAGTGACATGCAGTAAAGGCTGTCGGGATCGGGAGTCGAACCCGCGGCACACTGCCAGACTGGATCACCAGCCAAGGTGCCTGGACCGCTGAGCCACGGCCCAGGCCTGTTGGATAATATTTAGTTCACATTTCCATGCTGAATTGACGTTGGTACCATAAGGAGAGATAACAGGGAAGCGTTGATGAAAATAATTATTCTACATGCTCTAATAATGTAAACTAAGTAGTGCAGATGTTTAACAATAATTTAACTCTTGAGAGCATACAATGGAATGGATGGTTTCATTTTACACTCTCAAGAGTTAAAGATCTATAAGGGTCCATATGGTTACCAACTATCCATCATGTAGCTGGGGACCACCGGGAACCCTCTCAAAGACCACTGGTGGTCCCCGGACCACTGGTTGAAAACCACTGCCATAGAGGTTGTTTTTTGTTTAATGCAAGCTTTGCATGAAAAACCTGTATCTTAGTCATTCAAGGTCTTGCAGAAAGGAAAACCGGTAGCCGCAGGTGTAAATGTAAAGGGAAAATGTCCATCAAATGCTACATTCCAGGTAATGAGTTTGGCTTTTGGCTGTGTGTGTGTGTGTGTGTGTGTGTGTGTGTGTGTGTGTGTGTGTGTGTGTGTGTGTGTGTGTGTGTGTGTGTGTGTGTGTGTGTGTGTGTGTGTGTGTGTGTGTGTGTGTGTGGTGTGTGTGTTCGCGTAAAGTCGCGTGCGTGCGTGCGTGCGTGCGTGCGTGCGTGCGTGCGTGCGTGCGTTGACTTTACTTTTTTCTTTAAGGCTCTGAAAATAACATCTATGACCAGGACTACGTTAGCCAGGATTTTAGAAATACTGAGGTTGTGACTGGTATATGCAAATTATGCATGTGCATAAATATGTATCCAAAGTGCTTTACAATATGCATTACATTGGCACAAACATACTGTACACACACCGATGCCAGAGGAAATCATGCAAGGCACCGACCTCCTCATTGGGCGCATTTAGGGATTCAGTGTCTTTCTCAAGGACACTTCAACACTAATCCAGGCAGAGCCAGGGATCAAAGCGGCCGCTCCTGAGCCACTGCCGCATCTATTTAGTTGTGAATACACACTGTAGTAAATGGTAAATGGTGCATTTATATAGCGCCTTTATCCAAGGAGCTTTACATAGATTGTGCATTACATTCACCCATTCACACACACATTCATACACCGATTGCGGCGGAAGCCATGCAAGGTACCAACCAGCACATCGGGAGCAATTTGGGGTTCAGTGTCTTGCACAAGGACACTTCGACATGTAGCCAGGAGGAGCCGGGATTCGAACCGCCGACCCATGGATCATTGGACGACCTGCTCTACCTCTTGAGCCACAGTCGCCCTACTACTGATGTAGTGCGATACTGTGGATGCCCTTAGGCTAATAAATAAATACGTTCAACCAAACTGATGTCTCCATCAGTGTCTCCACAGCTGCCACTATAATGCTGCGTTCAGGGCACGGTGGCACAGTTGGTAGTGCTGTCGCCTCACAGCTAGAAGGTCCTGGGTTCGATTCCCGCTGGGGACGCTGTGGGTGCTGGGGGCGTGTTCTCTCCTCCACGTCATCAGTGCCCATACCCGAGGCGGGGTTGGCGAAAGGGCCTTTCTGTGTGAAGTTTGCATGTTCTCCATGTGTCCCCTAGGGTAGGTACCCTCACAAAAAACATTCAGTAATCCTGGTCTCTAAACTACCTCCCCCTGGGGCGCCTGATGGAGGGGAAAGGAACTGGTCGGAATAACGTGTTCCTTCCACGCGCTACGTCCGTCCGGGGAAACTCTCCCCTGTCAGGTGAAAAGAAGCAGCTTGGACTACTCGTGCATAGAAGGAAGCATGAGGTCAGTCCGCTGCCCCCCCCAGGTTGGCAGAGGAAGTGTAGCGCCCAGGATTACATTTGACACTGGTTGAAAAAAATGGGTTGCAAAATCGTGGGATAAAAATAATAACGTTCACACGGGCAGATGCAAAGATTCACAGTATATTTGTTGCTTTGTATCTTTGTATCTGAGTTGAAGCCAGTTCATCTTTTTGTAGCTTTGTAGGTTTGAATCCTTTGCAGCAGCTACAAACGTCGGATGCATCTTTGCATCTTCATGTGGCTGACTTACATTGACAATGAATGGTAGACTGTATCTTTGCATCCCGTGTGAACGCACCATAACAGTACTGCATGTGTGAATATGTTTGTTTGTATGTACAGTATGTACTGTATGTGCGATTGTACCAGTATGTACATACGCGCATACGTACATAATTGGTAATGGTTGACATCTCTGCACCAGTGCAAACAAAACCAAGTTTATTTATTGCTTATTCTGATCCATACCCACTTAAACCCTTTATACTAATACTTAACTGACTGCATGGGGTCAACTCTGCTTGGTCCCCGACGTGTTGTGAGCTTGTAGGTCTGCTATTTTTCCCGCACAACACCATTGTGCCACGGAGCATGAATTAGGCTGCAGCTGGACAGCTATTACTTTGGTCCCTCTTTCAACAGCTGCATTTTAATTGTGTCTATTTTAATGTTTTTTTTTGTGGCTTTCGCCTTTATTTTATATTTTTAAGTGGTGCAAACCACTTCCTTAAGTGACAATGTGTGTGGGTGCACCCCGGGGACCCCCACACGGAGTTGCACCACTTACTTCAAACGGGTGTGATTTTTATAGAGGGACAGACAGTAGGCTGACAGGAAATGGGGGAGAGAGATGGGGGAGTGACATGCAGTAAAGGCCGTCGGGATCGGGAGTCGAACCCGCGGCACACTGCCAGACTCGGGCTACCGGCCAAGGTGCCTGGACCGCTGAGCCATGGCCCAGGCCATTTTAATTGTGGTGTTTAAATTCTCTGCCTAATTTAACACCATAAGAATTAACTACCGAGCTTTGCTTGGCTGTAGAACATCACTCTAACATCACTGCCAGATGCTGCCAACATATCAAGGGCTTTATACTGGCTGCGCTGCGGTGACCTACAAAAGTTAGTTTGGTGGCTGCAAAGTCATGGATAAATGTGGGTGGGAAATAAGGCTAGACATCTGAAAGTCCCACTAGCAGCGCCCCTATAGGCTATGCTGTTCCTTACACCCAACTGGAAATGTTGGCTAAAAGGTGACGCTAGCTAGAGCAATGGTTCTCAACCTTTTGGGGGCGAGAATCCCCCCCTCCCCACCCCCCATCCAATATCCAGGACCATTAACGCCCCCCCCTACAGCCCCAATTAAAGAATCTTTTATTATTATTATTGTTGTCGTTTTGTATTGTTATTATTGTATAGATTGTACATTAAACTGGAATCGTATTAATGGTTACAGAGCATATGAACTGTTCAAGTGATCTGTGGTTTATCCAAGCGAATCATTGTAAAAGAAATGTGTGGGGGCTGTTTGTTTTATTTATACGTTTATTTAGATCTGACAGCACATATTCCTGAACAAACACACCACATAAAGGGCAGTGTAAATACAGAAGATATAGCAAGAATCAGTCGGTTCCATATGAAGCTATACACTGACACCAAGCTAGACAGGAAGGCCCAAAAACGTCACATCCGGTTTTAGCCTGGGGTAAGAATTTTCTATGGCTGCCAATGCAACTTGGTCCAATCCTTAATCACATACGAACAAACATCTATGCCGATGCTATCTAACTTGCGGAGGTAGCGTGCCTTGTCCACGGGCAACAGATCTTTCAACGTATGGCATTGCAAATACGTTTGATAATCGCTTTCTCTGCTCAATATTGTTTTGAAAATGCCGCAAATTGCATTGCAATGAACGAGCGCAAATCACAACTTCCCCAGGGGGTGGGCGGAGTCACCGTTTGAGACGCTGATTACGCGCCGTGGTGTCAGTGTATGGAGTTTTGGGTCGATGACATGAAATCCTCATGACATGAGGGAAAAAAAAGTGTCTTGAACAATCTGTCAAAGTAATTGTATCCATCTACAGCAAGTCCCCAACATAGAGAAAGAGACACTGACAGTACTAGATGATTAAATAAATATTTAGACTCCATGCGATAATAGTGTAGAGTACATGCAGTCACATAATGTACAGACATTTGAATTGACTTCTAAAATGTTCTCATTGTCCAAGTTTTAGAGTGAGACTTTTCTCCAGTCAGCAGGGGGAAGAGGAATTGTCTGGCAATGTTAAGTAAATATAATATCACAGCTGACATACAGTATGACAACCAACCTGCTAATGTTTGTCCTTGCTTTTGAAAATGAATTGATACTTGAATTAATACTTTATATGGTGATTTGCATACCAAGAGCCAAGTTGGTGCAGTGCGGTGCACGTCTGATCAGCAAAGCCTTTTCGAGCCTTTTAACCCATTTTGGGCAGGAACCCCTTTTGGTGTTTCAAGCATTCTGTTATACTTTAGCTATTGAAAAATAGCAGATCTACAAGCTCATAGCGCGCCACCGAGTGGCGCGCTATGAACTTGTAGGTCTGCTATTTTTGAAAAATTGTAAAAATGCGGCACAAATCTTTGAATAGGTATATATTCTTTCAGAGGCCTTAATGGGTTAAGCTTGATGAAATCGAGCGATTCTGTGAATTGGCATCCAGAGGGCCATGTGGACCCCCGTGGTTCAGCCAATCTGGAATAGAAACCAGATAATTTAGAAAATGATGAACAATTTAGAACACAAAAAAACCCCATTTGGCTTAGATAGAAGACTTGGCTGTAAAATATGTGACTCTACTACAGTATGTGACATTATTCTCTGTAATATCTGCCATGGTGCAATGCCAAACTTTCCAAAAGGCAGCTGGCATACCATTAACGTTTTTTATTATAAAAGCCAATATTGGAGGATTAGATAATGGCTAGTGTACTGTACCATAGTCGCAATACAAAAAAAAAGCCATCAGATTCATTTTTTATGAGTTGTGTGGGGGCAACATTGATCTTTTGTTATTTTTAGAAAACAGCATGTACTGCAGGGCAGGGTTAAAGGTGGTTAAGAAAAGTAGCAAATATGACCACATTCACATCCACGTACTAATTCCAGAGAATTAGTACGCCGTTTCTCAACCTCTGGTCTGGGGTCCATTTGGTTCCATTTGTAAACTCGGAGTTTAATAAACTTGGAGGATTTTACAGTGACAATTGGGTGCCTTAATTCATCTTCACTTTGCCCAGAATGTAAGGATGTCTTCAGGCCAGAGATATACAGTATATCCTTCCTTGGTTTGTGAGATTATAGTGCCACACACACACGCACGCACGCACGCACGCACGCACGCACGCACGCACGCACGCACGCACGCACGCACGCACGCCCACAGGGCTACCTCTCATTCAGTATTCCATATCGAATACACTTAGTTTTTTCATTGTTATTCATTCCATTGTTTTCCTCTCTTATCTGCCACATATTCATCTCCCTCTTTCACTTTCATGCATTCATTCCAACAATAATAATCTCCATTCATGGGTGGGTGGGTGGCACGGACAGACAGACAGACAGAAAGCTTGCTGTCAAACAGGGACAGGTCCAAAAAGATTTCAAACTTGCCAAAGTAACCCCCCTGGCCCCTGAACAAGAAAGGGAGCAACTTAGACCCCGGCAACTACCGCCCTATTTCTATTCTTAGCTCCATCTCGAAAGTGATGGAAAAAATATGACTCGGCACTGCTGGTCAACAAACTGCAGGTTGAAAAGGCCCTCATCTCTGAACTCGGTAGAATCTGCACCTTTAGTGATAACAAACTATCTTTAAACCTGGAACTGAATCCATTCTCTTTGGATCAATAGTAATCTCAGCAAGGCAGATGGCTTCCTTAATTGGTTAGAGTGGGTGACAATATTATCACACGAAAAGATGAAATTACCTACCTAGATTCCATCCTGGAGACAAATCTTTCCGGTGATGGCCACCAACATAATCAAAAAAGTCAACCAAAGAACAAGATTCATATACAGGATCTCCTCACTGGTCAACAAAAACACCTTGAAGACTCTAACAGGAGCCCTCGTACAAGGTTCCTTCGACTATGCATACAACAGCACCTCAAAGGCTCTTAAAACAAGGCTCCAGCCTTCCCAAAACAAACTGGTCAGGCTACTACTTGGCCTCACTCCCCGAACCCACCTCACCCTTGCCCACTTTGACAGGCTGGAATGGCTTAGGCTTGACGACAGAGTACAGCATCTTGCAATGGGTCTGGTCCACAAAATGCGATACACCACCAAGATACCCATGTACTGTCTTAATACTTCCTTAATGTCAACAAAGTCCACACCCACAACACCAGAGGGAGTTCACCAAACCATGTGCAACCCAGATTCGGCACAAACAAGGGACTAAATTAATTTCGCTCCAATGCCACCAAAATGTGGAACGCCCTACCAACAGTCATTAAGACATGCGAATCCCTTGACTCCTTCAAAACCGCTCTCAAAGGGCACCTACGGACACCCCTTTTCCCCTCACTGTATATGTTTTTCTCCATGTTTACCTCCTCTATGATGATTTCCTATTTTTGGCTATATAGAAGTGTATATTTGTACGTCTCTAAATATTGTGATGAATTGAACATGCTGGACCCTATTGTAAACAAGTGTAATGCTTTATGGTGTCGTCCACAGTTAACCGTTTTGTATCGAGTTGTGCTTGAAATGTACTGTAATTCAGCAAACTGTTAATAAATACTTAAATCAATCAATCAATCAATCAATCAATCCCATTGCAATGCCATAAAAATACAAATAAAAGTTAACCTTTATAGATCTTCTATATTGAAATAACTTTCTCTGGCCCTAGCGTATGCCAGAGACCGTGAATCCGTAATTTGGGGATTTCACATTGCGTAAGAGGTGTTCCCCCGTAAAAATTGCTATCTTGCACCCCAGCCTAAATCCCTAAAACACGCCCGCTATGGTTGCCCTAGTCTATCATCTTATCTTATATAAACACAATTGACACTTGCACTTCAACTGAGAATAGGAAAACACCTCCAGCTGCAAATTAAGGAGTCGGCAAAATGTATTGTGGGTATAGTGGCCGCAAGATACCGTTCACGGATAGTGGAAGTGTTAGTGCTGGCGGGTAAGGCATGGCAGGGCCTATAGGGCCCTATCTGGGACGAAGCCTTATTCCTTAGCCTTACCCGCTACCTGCGAATTACACACAAGGCCACTGTTCGGTGTATCAAATATATATTCATTCCAAGGTGGCTCTTCCATGTGCAGAGAGGGTGAGAGAGTAAGATTGCACTCTTAAAGTCAATGTCATCTGGCACGGTGATTGGTTTTATTATTGCATAAAACCAATATATTATGTATTATACGCCCAAACCACACCTATGCATAATGTAACGCAGGTGTTTTAGGGATAAGGCTGGTGTCCGAAGATAGCAAATTCTGACCGGGAACGCCCCATGTGCACTGCTACATTATTAGTTTAGTCACTTCGGGCCAAGATAGAGCCCATAGGCCCGATACATAGACATGCACACAAGGTGGTCACCTGTCATCTGGCCAGGTCGGTCGGTTACCATGGGGACCACAGTGGTGACATGTCACTGGAATATGAGAAAGTGACAGAAGCACAGCACCTCTGACCCCAAGCTACTTGGACGTCAAAACCTTCCTCGCTTGACCTTCTCTCAATCTCTCTCTATGTTTGTCTGTCTCCTTTCACTTTTTCCCAGATAACAGAGAAGTGAAAGCTGACAACACAAGCATGGACCTGAATTCTAACAGCGACATTGAGACAACTTGCAGCCCACTTTAAGTTAAGAATATCAAGGAAGGAGTTATGTCTCAGCAGAATTTGTAAAACATATATCCATGCATTCAACTTCAGTAAATGAGACTACTGTAACAGTGTCTTTGTAAATACAGCATTGTAGCCTTTCCTCACAATATTGCTTGTATGAATGTACATAAAGTATACGCAGCAAATGTATTTATAGACGTGTAATACCTTACTGCACAGTCTAAGAACGCAGATACTCCCATATTCTGCACATTCACCATTGCTGCTAAAGTGTTTTTACCTATACCATTGCCAACTTCTTTTTTAACTGCTAAAGCAGTTTTACCTGTAGGCTAGTATTGCCAACTTTATCGTTTTATCTTTATTCTCCTTATTTTATTACTGTATTACAGCCAGTATCATCACTATTATTATCTTGTCTTATTAAATTGTATGAGTGAGCGACAAATAAACCCTCTTGAATCTTTACAGGTCTCCCTAAAAACTGATCAGACAGCTCACTAATACCAAGAAGGTGAATCATATCACTTCACTTCTCAGCCTTTACACTGGCCTCCTATCTATCAAAGAATTTATTTAAAAATGCTACTGCTGGTTTATAAAGCACTGAATGGGTTTAGGCCAAAGTAGACATTTCCTTTCCCTTTGGCATGCTGAAAGGTGGATTTTCAGGCCTGTTTTAAAGGAAGCCAGTGATTTGCATTTTGGAACAGTAACGGTCCTAGAATGCTTCCTTGGGGAACCCCACAGTTCACTAGGAGGGGGACATGGTTCCGTTGATGTCAACCAATTGTTCTCTTCCCTCCAGGTAGGATTTCATCCAGTGTAATGATGTACTATCAAAACCGATCACCTTCATATCAGATTGTCCAGTAGAATTCAATGATTTACAGTGTTGAACGCCTTTTGGAGTGGACTCGCCATGCCATCTGCCCACACACATAACATACGCACCTCACAACACAGAGCTCACCACACGTCGCAAGCTTGTAGATTTGCTATTTTTGCCGAAGGTTTTGCCTATTTATGCCAAATGTTTGCTTATTCTGACATGCCCACAATACGGATGTTAGGGATCATGTGGTTAAGATTCTTCCGAGACAGACAAGACTGATTCAAGAGTCTTGACTCCCACATCCATAAGCCTGGGGCATTGTTTTGTGTTGAAACTCTAACAAGCAGGCTACAGCTCACATACAGGGTTACTTATTAGCACTGAGCCTACAGTATCCTTGCTGTCAGGCAGAAGAAACATAATGTCAACTTTTAATGTTTTTTCCCCCCATCATACAAGAGTGTATTTGCTTGTAATATTTTCAAAGCGTTCTGGTGTGTCTGTGGGTTTTATAAATACATATCTGCATATTGAACTGCATTGGATTATTATTATTTTCCAGAAAGGTTTTGGACATACAAGGTTTCCACCTGACAGCTCTACTCCCCCACTGAGGCAACTCTCTAACCCTCGGTATGTTGATACTGTAGTCGATGCGTTCTTCAAAGTTTAACACATTCCTATCCCTGATGGGAAATCAAGTGTGCAGCTATAGCATCATGCAACACAACACAAGCAATAAAGATTGCATTGAAATGAGACAACATTATGTACAGTAGATTTAATGGCTAGATAGTGGTGTTTAGGCGCGCTTGTGTTTGTGTGCGAGCACGTGTGTGCGTGCGTGCGTGCGTGCGTGCGTGCGTACGTGCGTGCGTGCGTGCGTGCGTGCGTGTGTGTGTGTGTGCATGTGTGGCATGCGCATGTGTGTACTTTATGTGTGTGCTATTTGTGTGAGAACCAAATGTCCTCTCAAGGATAGAAAGATGATTAAAATGACAGAAAGTGAGGACATTGTGAAAGCTTGGCATGGGGCCCAAGGTTCCACAGGCCTTCTGAGGCGCCAGGGAGAGCATCCTGACTGGTTGCATCACTGGGAATTGGAATGACCTCAACCACAAAGCTTTGCAGGAGGTCATGGAATGATGGAAACAGCTCAACGCGTCAGTGGATGTACGTAATCCAGGACACATAAGACAAATATCAATATCATGATTAAGTCAAACGTTTGCCTCGATTATGATTAATGAACGACTAAAAAAAAACGTGATAATATCAGATCTACAAGCTCACACTGTGTCGCATGACAGCTATCTTTACACCACCATTGTACAACGTGGCTACAATGGTTCTCACAATCATTCATACAATTCAATTATTTTCATGTTGATCAATATATTATAAATAAGTAAAAAATATAAATAGAAATCCCTGCTTCTCAATTATTTGATTAAAGCACTGATGAAGGCCTGAGTAGCCAAAGCACGTCCGTTTGCCATGACTGCTGCTGCGGTAAATGAAAATATTCAAAGAAAATTCACCTTGTGAGTGCGTACATTTTCTATAGACTGTTCACTGCACCTGTCTATCCTTCTCTTAATCAATTATTGACAGTAGAGCATGCTCATTGCTCAGCCTGGGACTGGGACCCATAGTCTTTGCATACGATTATTCGATTAACCTACATGAGCATGATTAAGTCGGTTATTGGTTCTAAATATCGGTTTCAATAATTGCACAGCCCTATAGTCACCAAGATCCAGGCGGTATCTGTGGCGACTAAAGGAGTCCCTAAGACTGGAGATTCTGCGGACTGCATCTGGACAGCTCAGTCAGCTTCCTTCCTTAGGTTGGTTGGTGGCACGAGGTTCTCCTTGAGTTCAAAATTACAGGTTACAGGTTGAGTCTAGGTTAAAAGTCCATTTATGATTCTGAATACATTGCAAGCATTCGTTTTGCACGAAAAACACTTCTTGGGCTAAAAACCTAGTTTGACACGCCCATGTTTTATGTCACAATCCCTTTACACATACATTACATTCATAATATAGACTCATAGAGATACATGCACATAGATATTTATACATACATACAGTACTGCGCACATACACATACTGTTAACATCTCAATGTAGGAACCAAGCACACAGCACAGCCAGCAAGTACCTCAAAGATTCTGTGAACAATGCGACCTATTATGAATATTATTATTGAGCAAGATAGCTCAAAAGACGGCAAACATCATAATACAACAGTGGACAACAGAGAACATATTCTCCATAAATATTCACAGACAACAGGACGATAAACCAACATTTCTGATAAACAAACTCACTCATTGTGCATATCAAAGAAGCACAACCGCTGCACTTCACTCTCAATGCAGCCCACGCTCTCGCTAAAGATGTCGCCCACCTGAAGTATCACTGTCTACCACAGTTGTTTCTCTCTCTCTCTCTCTCTCTCTCTCTCTCTCTCTCTCTCTCTCTCTCTCTCTCTCTCTCTCTCTCTCTCTCTCTCTCTCTCTCTCTCTCTCTCTCTCTCTCTCTCTCTCTCTCTCTCTCTCTCTCTCTCTCTCTCCCCTCTCTATCTGTCTCTGACTCACAACTTGCCTCTGACTTAAATTAAAAGTGTAGGAGTAGGAGACACTAATGGATGTAGCCCTGTTGTTTGTGATAAGAAGTTCTTCATATTATTACTCTTTTGGATAACTCTGCTTCCTTTTAGGGGGTTGAAAATAAAACAATCTGCCCACCTCATATCCTTACTTTTGGTCCAAAACTACTGTGTGTGTGTGTGTGTGTGTGTGTGTGTGTGTGTGTGTGTGTGTGTGTGTGTGTGTGTGTGTGTGTGTGTGTGTGTGTGTGTGTGTGTGTGTGTGTGTGTGTGTGTGTGTGTGGTCTTGAAACAGTGTCCACCCTAGTATGCATACAATATACATGATTTGACCAGCACACTTTCTTGCGTTCATTTTCAGATCTAAAAGAGTGTGGAGATTCACAAAATGATTGGTTGAGGATGGGGGAGTGGTTGGACTGGGGGCTGTAGTTTAGCTGTCATGAATGATGATTTGCAGACATCCGATACTGATTTAAGTAAACATCTCGGGAGGCTTACACTCCTCTCCCGGGAGTGTGAGAGACGATGTTCAAATCCGGGACACTTGGGGCCATATTTTCGCCAGTGCTATACAACTTATCCCTAATTATCTTTGCCTTTGTTTTTACTATTTTGAAAAACATTTTTGAATAGTTCAAATAGCCAATCTACAAGTTCACAACATGTTGACATAGATGTACGTTGAACAATTTTAAAATGCTTTCAAAATAGTAAAAAAAAAAAAAAAAAAAAAAAAAAAAAGAACGGCAAAGAAGTTTAGGGATAATATAGCATGGCGAAAATAGGGCCCTTGGGCTGCTGTCCACTTGGAAAACTTCAAGGTACCTCTGCTGCTGATGAAATCCATTAAGTGAGCCTGGAAGGTTCCAGCCCCCGTTTCAATAGGAAATACATCAAGATAATATGGTCACATAAAGACATTTCAGTTGGTCTTTAAGAGTGAGGCATAAACGACCATGAGGGGAGCCTCGCTAGTCGCTCGTATACACCAAAGTACACACACACACACTCACAAATGTGCACATATGTGCTTGTGCTGTGTGGCAAAACGTTGAATGATCAAGGTAGGCAGGGAAGATTAAATAGCCTGCCCTGATCAGGGTTTGGCGCACTGCCTTGAGTTGTCTGCCTGAACTAGCAGGCTAACTAACAAGCTTCACATAATTTATGATCTGTACAACTTATATAGAATTGTTCCTCACACTGGGGCGCAGCTCATTCTTAAAGGTGCTGGCAGCCGATACTCTGATTAATGGGCATGTTAAACCAGGCACCATTACATTGCACCCACATGATGGGTCCCGTTACTCCTGTAAATAGCAAAATTGTCGTGGACACATGCACCCAAGGCACATTTGAGACCCTGCATCATGGCGCAAAGTTCCGGCAGAGGAGTTAACTTTCCTACCACCCCCCCCCACACACACACACACACCCCACACACACACACACACACACACACACTCATTCTTTCTTTGTCCTCTCCCGTTGTCATTCTGTCTTCCTGTGGCACCTCTCTCTCTATAAATGGTCACAATCAGATGTGATGGCACACAGAAAGAACTGATGGGTAATGTCCTTGGCGTCATCAACCCCCTGAGGACGGACACAAGACTTGAGTAGCCATTAAGTTAGCTGAAAATTCTCTCACACACGCACGTGCGCATAGTGTTACAAAGCTTAGTGCACATACTGACGTACGTACTGTGGAACAATAGCCTATGTGTAGGTGTTGGCAACTGCAACGACAACCATTAATGTGAGACGACATGATAAAAGAGTTTTGTTAAGTGCATCATCAGGTTCATTAAAACCCATTTGGGGCGGGAATGTCGGATGGCCATATTTTTTATGACAGCCGACAACAAAAGCAAAAAGAAGTCTGAACCTAGTAGATAAAACTCAGCTCCAAGGATGGATATTATTACTGTCGGAACACAGAAAGAAATAGGGAGATTGTGGAGGCGAGAGGCAAAACAATGGAATGAATAAAAAGTGCATTCGATGAAATACTGAATGAGGGAAAGGTACCGTCTGTGTGTGCGTGCGTGCGTACGTACGTGCGTGCGTGCGTGCGTGCGTGCCTGCGTGCGTGCGTGCGTGCGTGCGTGCGTGCGTGCGTGCGTTCCTTACACACACAATAAAAAGATTCATTCAATATATGATTATGATATATGATTGAGTGAATGTGAAGGAGAACTTCCTAAAAATCCACCAGGAGATTGAAAAGTGACAATCTACAGGCAGAATAAATAATCAAATTCTACTGTAATGTAACATAAACAACATAATATATGCAAGGGATAATGAAAGGTGAGCAGGTCATTGTTGAGAAATACAGTAGCTGACGGAAATAGTTCACAACCACTAACCTCAGCAAAAACGTTGAAGTTTCCTCAACCTTTTCCACACAGCTTTCTCGCTCACTCTACCTTGCACGAAACTCTCACACACCAATAATACTCAATCAAAGTAGCCTACATGTTATTCTGCCTCAGAACTCGGCTCACAGTCGTGATTACCAGACCCCGCCAACTCAGCATCATCTGGCTGGATCTTCGCTGATTATTTTCATCAGTCTCTGATGTGCTTTGACATTATCGGTCTCCAAATTTTCTGTCGCCATTTCTGGCGACAGACACAGTGTGTGCCATCTCTCGCCATTAATTGCTTGGGCATCTGGTTGTGTTTATTGTCATTTATATATTGAGTATACTGTAATAATGACACAGATGAGAAGAGTACGCAGCAAATACAGACATATCTGTGGACCTATATGTACGGATGCTCAATACAAAAACCTAAGCAACATAATGTGACCTTTTGTTGCTGTTGAGTGGATACCTCCTATGACCAAAGTGTTATTTTTGTCTCCACCAGGCCGAAGGCATGGGGAGAGAGTATGTTTTGCACTCCGTGTGTGTGTGAGTGTCCTTCCGTCCGTCCTTCTGTCCGTCCGTTATCAGCTAATCTCCGGCACCGTTGGCCCGATCAATGCCAAACTTTGCACACACACTCCCTGGATGCCAACGATGAACCTCTGCCCCACATTTTCCAGAACGGCCTGTTATAGCGCCACCATGAGGCAGCTTTTCACATTGTTTACCTAAAACTGCACCGATCTGCGTGATACGTTGCATGCACACTCCCTAGAGGCCAAGGACAAACCTTTGACCTGCATTTTCCGCATCTGCCTTTTATAGCGCCACCAGGAGGCCGACTTTTGTAAAACACATTTTTTGATATTACTCCTCCAGATTCTGTCCAAAAATCTCACAAATCGTTACACAGTATCTCTATGGTCATGTGCTCAAGTCGGATCTGTCCGATATTTCATATTCCATCCTAATTGGCTATAATTGACTTTCACAGTTTGCAAGATTGCCCCGTTTTGAACAAAAGCCTCAAATCATGAACGCAGCATGCAATTTACGTGAAATCTTTCACACATTTTCTTACTAGGCTGAGGAATATATCCCACCCTTTTCACATTGGCCTGTTATAGCGCCACCAACAGGTTGATTTTTGCAAAACACATTTTTGGAACAAAATGCTTAAAAAACATGTTTATATTAATCCTAAACATTTTGCCAAACATCTCACACAGTCCTATCCTCCTGGTGGAGACCTGTGCCCAGAAGGGCACTTTTTCTAGTTATTTTTGCAGCAGTCATTTAATTTTCAGTCATGCGTGCGCAGGAAGTTGAAAGTACCATAGCGTTAAGGAGAAGTTCTGTTCATTGGTTCAATACTTATAAAACCCACAGGACCACAATGGACATGTTTGTGTTATCCTTTTAGCTTAAATGTCTGACTGTACCTTGTGCTGTTTACATTTCTGACTATTAAAGTATTCGATCAAATAATCACACTCAAAATGTTTCAAAAATACGTGTTGCACATAGAGCTTGTAGATCGGCTATTTTTGCTACATTTGTGTGACACTAGTATCACAAAATAGTATTAATTCCCAGTTGAGTTTGTTCTTCTTTATTTCAGTTACAGGTGGGCTGGTCGTAAGTACTCTTTTGGCGTTTTGAGTTTGGTTAGTTCAGTTTGTTCTTGTTTGATGTTTGATAGTTAATGAGGAGTCTGGGCACTCCGACACGCACATAGTGCGTAGCTGCCCAGACTCCCCACCTTATTAGTTGTGACCAGCCCATCCTTTGTTTTGTTTGTTAGGATATTTAGTTAGGTCTTTAGTTTACATTTATGATTGATTTCGGCATTCATTAATCCACTAGTTTAGAAGTTCATTCATTCACTTATTTATTCATTTGGTTATTCAGCGTTCCTTTTTGACTTGTAAGTTCATTCATTCGTCCCTTAACTCATTCATTGCCTGTTTGGTGTTCAGTACATTGATCTATATGCCTGATTTCAGTTTTAAATAAACCTTTTGTAAACTTGTGAACTGCCTTGTGTTGAGGTATTATGGTATGGTCCTGGTGTTCGAGCCAAGTTTTTACGGACCGTAACATAATAATAAATCACACAGCGGGATTTTTGTAATCCGGAATTAACAATTCTTGAAAAAAGTAAATGGTTGCTGACAGACTGCAGAAATAAAACAATATAAATCACAAGCGCATTTGAGTGTCTGATCACATACTGTGTGTGAACTTTATTCGGCTACATTGTGAAGGTGCGAGAATTACAGAATAAAGTTTGGAAAGGCAACTGCCGAAGTTCTGATTTACTGCTCTAGCCGAACAAAGGTCATGTGCGGTTAGAGTATAGGCTGCAGCACTGAGAGTAATTACTCATCCCCGTGATAGGACTCAGAATTGTCACTGGAAAGGTGACGAATAATGTGTGTGTTTGTACTGTGTGTGCGTGCGTGCGTGCGTGCGTGCGTGCGTGCGTGCGTGCGTGCGTGCGTGCGTGCGTGTGTGCGTGACAAATTGAAGAAAAGCGGGCATTTGTCCTTCCAGGACACACTGCTCTCTGTTCAAGGACGATTTGTATACTTAGTTGCACACCTGCGCCACACACCGCAAATAACAGATCTACAAGCTCACCCCCTCACAGCAGTTGTGAGCTTATAGATCTATAGTATTTGCAGTGTGTGACACGGTCAAATCATCCTTGAACAGAGAGCTCTGATCCAGACAAACGCAACCCCATTATACTGTTTATCTGACTGAAACAGCTAGTGTACTCAAGAGACACCGCTTCATGTCCGTTTGTAGGCGTGAGTGTGTGTGTGTGTGTGTGTGTGTGTGTGTGTGTGTGCGCTCTGTGTGTGTTTAATGAAAACAATACTGTGCCATCAATGAATCCAGCAGGCACCTTTCATTATCGCTTTACTGAAACCATCTGTGGAAAGGTGCATGCCATGTCATTATTGTGAAAATTGAAAGGCAGGGAATAGTGGCACCTGCGGCACCGGTGTGTGTGTGTGCGGCGTGTGCGCGCAGCCACTGCCACGCACTGTACACACGTGGACACATTTAAATTCTTAGCTGAACCCAATGCAAACGATTATAATGAGGCTGTTTGTAAATGGTCTGCAAATGGTCTATAGTACATTTATCCAAAGTCCTTCGCAATGTGTGACACACACACACACACACACACACACACACACACACACACACACGCGCGCACGCACACGCACACACACACAGGAAACTATCCTCCCAGCCCCTCTATGATAAGCTATTAGGGGTTGGGGATTAAACCAGATGGCTAGAAAAGTGCAGAATGAGTAGGCATGCGAGTCACGAGCTAGAAAATAATATAAGCAAATGTCCTAATCTTTTAATTAACATCCGAACATCAATGTAACAGGGGCCAGCAGCCCCAGGTAAATTGCTGTAATCGATTTAATTCCCCTCATCATATTCACTGTAGATTAACTGTAAATATTTTCCACACTCCCACTGTGCAGCTGGCTGATACTATACATACTGTATATCAGTATTACCCATATGTCCATATTACTGGCGATTGTACATTAATACAGTATTAATGTTCATGTAAAAAAAATATATTTAAAAAAATATGTATTAAATGTGGTACACAAACAGGCAGATCAAAAAAACACAGCTCTATAACCATCAAAGGCTTCTGTTAAAAAAGTTAGACTCTATTACACGGCTTGGTTGAATGCTTGATTCTGATTGGTCAACTGCTGAATTCAGTGGTATGTTATTTCTTGATAATGACGGCTCCGTTCTATAACGGACCGCTGTCTAATCAAAGCCTCAGAGCACCTGTCTGCGCTGCTTGGATTTTATGCTGTACCCAATATGACAGCCATGTAAACAAATAAACAACGTCATTTACAGCTAAACATTGTTTTCCAAGACTTTTTGTGAAAACATTTGAAGCGAGAAATAGACGAGCGAAGTAACAGACAATGTATTTTATTTGATCAATACTCACTTCCTTGTTTTCGGAGACGCCCAGCATATACCGTCAGCAATGAAATTGCTCGTTTTGTTGTTGTACTTTTGGGTCAACTTCGTCTCCGTGTTTAAACATCCTGTCGGTCATTATTTCTCAACAACTACCACCGCCGCTGTCTTACATTATCCCTGGCATAATCATTGCTGTAGACTAGTGTTTGTTCAGTTATAACAGAGGTCTCCCCAGCTCCATCCACCCACACATCCATCCACCTTGACGGGAGCAGTTAGGGGTTCAGAATCTAAAGCCACAAGACTTTCACATGAAACAATGAGGAGCCAGGGATCAATCTGTTTCCCACTGCTGAGCCACTGCCGCCGCCGTGTTTGTCTATGTACTGTACTTAACGTCACTATACACTGGATGACAACATCACACATTTTACAAACACACAATTAGCAGCGTATGCTGTATGCCAGTGATTTTCAAAGTGGGGTCTGGGGACATTAGAACGGGTCAGCTGAACAAAGTTAATTTCACTACAATTCAGGTGAAATGACACACACTGACAACACTGAAAGAGTTATCAAACAAAAATATTATCTACAGACATGGATCTTTTCAAAAAGACACACACACACACACACACACACACACACACACACACACACACACACACACACACACACACACACACACACACACACACACACACACACACACACACACAGCAAGTGACAGAAAGGAGTAATGATTATAAAACTAAAAGAGAGAGAGACAGAGAGAGAAGGGGGCAGCAAAAGAAAAACCTAGCAGAGAAAAGATGAAGTGAGTGATATAATGTAAGGGAAGGAAGTAAGGGAAGGATATACGGTACGGGTCGTAGAGTGAGAGAGACCAAGATTGAGCGAGTGAACGAGATGGAGAACAGACAGAGAAATGGAGAGAGAGACGGGGGAGGGAGAGGGGCAAGGGGGCCATCAAAACAGAGTTACAGACAGAGAGAGAAAGAGAACAAAAAGTGAGAGATAGACAGTGAGGATAGAAAAAAACATACGAAAAGAAGATAACTAAATGTGCAGTTGTGCACCGAGGTTAAGAAACACCTCAGAGATTATGAAGGGCAGTACGAGACGTATCCTATCTATCACTGTTAAATAAACGAAATCTCTGTGAGTGAATGTCTGTCCTTCGCACATCTCAACAACTCAACAACCCCACCGATCAGCTTCAAACTGAAGTTGGTGTGATCAGCCATAAATGCCCATATATAGACATATGGAGAGATCTGGTTTGTCCAGAAACCATCCGGCTGATATGCCCATATCTGGCCCTACAGTACAGTGAGTACATCAGGGACAAAACAGTGACACAGACAGATAGATACAGGATGGGCAGAAAAGGGACACAGACAGATAGATACAGGATGGGCAGAAAAGGGACACAGACAGATAGATACAGGATGGACAGAACAGAGACACAGACAGATAGATACAGGATGGACAGAAAAGACACAGACAGATAGATACAGGATGGACAGAAAAGACACAGACAGATAGATACAGGATGGACAGAAAAGACACAGACAGATAGATACAGGATGGACAGAGACACAGACAGATAGATACAGGATGGACAGAGACACAGACAGATAGATACAGGATGGACAGAACAGAGACACAGACAGATAGATACAGGATGGACAGAACAGAGACACAGACAGATAGATACAGGATGGACAGAACAGAGACAGACAGATAGATACAGGATGGGCAGAACAGAGACACAGACAGATAGATACAGGATGGGCAGAACAGAGACAGACAGATAGATACAGGATGGACAGAAAAGGGACACAGACAGATAGATACAGGATGGACAGAACAGAGACAGACAGATAGATACAGGATGGGCAGAACAGAGACACAGACAGATAGATACAGGATGGACAGAACAGAGACACAGACAGATAGATACAGGATGGGCAGAACAGAGACACAGACAGATAGATACAGGATGGGCAGAACAGAGACACAGACAGATAGATACAGGATGGGCAGAAAGGGGACACAGACAGATAGATACAGGATGGACAGAAAAGGGACAGACAGATAGATACAGGATGGACAGAACAGAGACACAGACAGATAGATACAGGATGGGCAGAAAAGGGACAGACAGATAGATACAGGATGGACAGAACAGAGACACAGACAGATAGATACAGGATGGGCAGAAAGGGGACACAGACAGATAGATACAGGATGGACAGAACAGAGACACAGACAGATAGATACAGGATGGACAGAAAAGGGACACAGACAGATAGATACAGGATGGACAGAACAGAGACACAGACAGATAGATACAGGATGGACAGAAAAGGGACACAGACAGATAGATACAGGATGGGCAGAAAAGGGACAGACAGATAGATACAGGATGGGCAGAACAGAGACACAGACAGATAGATACAGGATGGGCAGAAAAGGGACACAGACAAATAGATACAGGATGGGCAGAAAAGGGACACAGACAGATAGATACAGGATGGGCAGAAAAGGGACAGACAGATAGATACAGGATGGGCAGAAAAGAGACAGACAGATAGATACAGGATGGACAGAACAGAGACACAGACAGATAGATACAGGATGGGCAGAACAGAGACACAGACAGATAGATACAGGATGGACAGAAAAGGGACACAGACAGATAGATACAGGATGGGCAGAAAAGGGACACAGACAGATAGATACAGGATGGACAGAAAAGGGACACAGACAGATAGATACAGGATGGACAGAAAAGGGACACAGACAGATAGATACAGGATGGACAGAACAGAGACAGACAGATAGATACAGGATGGACAGAAAAGGGACACAGACAGATAGATACAGGATGGACAGAAAAGGGACACAGACAGATAGATACAGGATGGACAGAACAGAGACAGACAGATAGATACAGGATGGACAGAAAAGGGACACAGACAGATAGATACAGGATGGACAGAAAAGAGACACAGACAGATAGATACAGGATGGACAGAAAAGGGACACAGACAGATAGATACAGGATGGACAGAAAAGGGACACAGACAGATAGATACAGGATGGGCAGAAAAGGGACACAGACAGATAGATACAGGATGGGCAGAAAAGAGACACAGACAGATAGATACAGGATGGACAGAAAAGGGACACAGACAGATAGATACAGGATGGACAGAACAGAGACACAGACAGATAGATACAGGATGGGCAGAAAAGAGACACAGACAGATAGATACAGGATGGACAGAAAAGGGACACAGGCGGCCAAACGACACGGGTACAAGTTACAACGGGTACTCCGACTTGCATCGTTCCAGCATAAGGCTACTGTAACTTTGTCCATGTGGCTCTCCTAGCATTTGGGCAGAGACAATAGAACTGCTACTTTTGCTGTTGTTTTATTTGAATCATGAAAAGCATCAGTTTAAGACATATGAGGTTTCCACCTGACGACAGACACAAAACAAAATACAGTGGTGAACGATATAGTTATAATAGTATAGCGTCATCATAGTTACAGTTATCATTACATTTATAGTGCTCAGTGGGGACCGCCCTTTACTCTTTGGAGTGAATTCATGGGGATTACAGCTTGTCTTTCATCATACACGTAGTACGCCCCGCTGTGTGTAGTACTAGCAGTCTGCTCCGGAAAGTTCACACATCCTGGGTCTGCAAGGCAAGGCACACATCTTTTCCCAGTCTTGGAATAAAGTCTTGCGCTTGAAAGAAAAACATAACTAAATGCATGTCACGCCCAGACTTTGATAGATAAAACTGCTGACCATTCTTTCAGCATATTTATATTCCTTTATTTATGCATGCTATCCATCTATCATTTAACTCCGAAGTGGACCCAAAGGGGGGCCATTTATCAATCCGTCTATCATCCGTCTAGAGAGTCAGAGAGAGAGAGAGAGAGAGATAAGGGCATGTCTGACGTCCCAGACAGCAGACAGTGGCGTGTCACAGGAAGCAAAGTGGAGCGGAGGGAATCAAGTAATGAAGGTTAAGAGTCTGTACTGATTGCTCAACAGCACTGGCATTCAGTTAATCTCAGCTCCCAGCATGCCCCCGGCTCTGCCCGTTACTTTTATTCTGCTCATTTTAAACCCATTAAGACCTGAGGCATATTCTACAAATGCCTTGTAACATTTGGCCATAGACCCCCCATCTGAAAATGTTCTGTGACAGGGACGCCCAGAAGAAAAGATTTGTGTTAAAAAAACACTTTCGGCTTGATGGCCCGGGTATCGGAGGAGACCCGAGGCTTTCTTCACCCTCCCAATGACTGATTGTGGGGGTTAGCAGAGATGGAGTACTTGTAGAGAGGCTGGGGAATTGGGAATTGGCTATACTAAATTGGGACTTGAAGGGGAGAATTTTTTTTTCTTTTTTCTTGAAGGGGCATGTTTTGCACAATAAGTCTTTTCATTATGTCTGCCCACGATCTCTTTGATTCATACAGTAGGCTACGTTTATTTACCTCAGTCACTGATACTAAATCTGATATTTTATTTTAATTTTTTCTATGAACCTGTGACTATGAACCTGTGACTGTTATAAAACGGAAATAAAAAGATTTTGAAAAGAAAAGAAAAAAACACTTTCAATATTTGTCAATTATAGCATGCAGATGTAGGCCAGGGAGGGGAAAGGAACTTTAACGTGTTCCTTCCACATGCTACGTCCAACCGTGGGATAAAATTATATATATATATATATATTAAAAAAATACATTTGTATGCACAGATTTTGAAAGCCAATACACAGTTAGGATAATAAAATAAGATAAAAACGCAAAAAGCCAGAGGATTTTCAAGTATTTGCAAATAGCAAGTACGACATCTGATTGATACGTTGATAGAACCAAGCATCACATTTATCAAGGGGCATGATTACCTGCGTCGTAATAACATGCAACAAACAGGTCCAAATTGTGCACAGAAATCATCCATGTCATTTCTTTGCCACAAAAGTATAAAAATCAGTGTGATTAAACAAGATATGCTGCTCAGCGGCAGCTTATATTCAATTCAATACTTTATTTCAGACCTTAAAATACCTTCCTTGTTCAAACCTTTCAGACCTTAAAAGACCTTCTTTGTTCAAACCTTTGACAGATCTAATGAGAGTATGCCCCTTGTATTGACCTGGCTACAAAAAGATGTTTGTGCAGACTTGTCGGAAGTAATGAAATGGGTGATACAGTCAGGAGGACCTATAGCTTCTCCCATTTCCAGTCCAGGTTATTATTAGGTTATTAGTTGATGCCAGTCATAGATGCCTGTGACATTTCCAAAGTGTGAAAATGCATTTATGAGAAAGACAACGTCGTTAGGGCAGGTCAACCTGACATGACAGCAGAGGATCCCGCTGTTATTATTCGTGACTAAAGATACCTACTTATTCACTCTTCTAAAAGGCAAAATGGTACATTCACACGCACAGTCACAGGCAGACAGGGGAAGAAACCATAATAAGGCATGTACTGCCTTATTATGAGGAGCAGTTAGGGGCCGAGGAGCCACAAACACCTTTCGATTTCTTTCTGGAGACACTGCTGGCTCCTTTGCCTTGGCTTACATGAACCATATACACACTTGCCGGCTCTTCTATCCTTGTGTGAACTTGCATATATACACACTTGCAAAAAACTAAGCAAAGTGCAGAGACTGCATTGCACGTACACATGTCTCTCAGTGTGCCTATTAGCAAGGTCCACGTTTTCCTGCAGCAAGCTGGCCCTACGGGTGACTACGTGACAACGTGCACGGAGACAGGAGATTTCATATTAATGTGTTGAGGTGCTGGGGGGGCAAGGAGGACACGAGGCACACAGGGAACCGACCGAAAGGTGTAATCACCTCCTGTGCCACAACTAACCCAAAAGTAATTGCGACCAGCATGACAAATCTGCTGCCTGTTGCCTGTGTGTCTGTGTGTCAGAGAGGGGGCAGCATGGTGGCACAGTGGTTAGCACTGTTTGTCTCACAACAAGAAGGTCCTAGGTTCAAACTCTGACAGGTGGGTAATTTCTGTGCAGTTGGCATGTTCCCACCGTGTTTGCGCTGGGTTCCTGCCACACCAAAAAGACATACAGTATGCATGCTAAATACAGTGCATATTCCTGCCAGTGCCAGTGCCAGAGGCAACAATAAAGTAAAATGAAATCAGAGAGAGAGAGAGAGAGGAGTGGAGGTAAGGAAGCAGAGGAGGAAGGTGATAACAGAAGTTGAGGAGCCAGGAAAGGCAGTAGTAACGAATACTTGGCACCAATTTGATCATACTTTTATAATAGGAATCCTAATCTGTGATTGGCAGACTATTTTGCATATATGCAAAAAAGGTTGTTTTGATGAACTGTAAAAAATAATTTCTTTCCAATGGCACTACTTAATCCAATTGTTTGCTGTTAATATTTTCTAAGCTTTCTGTGAAGTTTTTCAAGATGAAATTGTGTTTAAAGATAATTACAATTTAGGCATTTAGCAGACACTCTTAATCCAGAGCGATTTACAGTAAGCAGGAACAATACATGGTAATACATCAAATACATAGAAATGGTCATCAAGAATCATAAGCAGTCAGCAAGGTAAGAACCTAATTAAAATAATCTTTTCATATCAAATTTCTGCGAGTCCATGTTTAATTGAAACTCTATAATTGATTCATCTTCATTGATCTTTGATTAAAGTTAATACCAATGGGAAAACGTCACCACACAGACGGGAGAATTTCCCTCCGGGGATCATCAAAGGTTCATCTTATCCTATTAGATCTTAAAGTTTAATTCAGCTCCACTTGGAACACATTATAATGAATTAAAACAGTGGAGCATGGACTTAAAATCAAATTATTAACCTTTTAAATCTAGAAATGGGTCTTTAATGACAGAATAATATGGACTATAAAAGATTAGCATGCAATAAAGGAGCAAAAAAAACTATATATTTTGTCCTCGATAATTAATGTTCATTATAAGATGTAATTTCTGTCTACTCACCAGTGACTTCATTGGCATAGGCAGGTTTTGCCATATCTTTTCTCTCTTTTTTTTACGTTACAATAACTAGGCCTATAGGAGGAAGGATGCCTAAAATAACTAGGCCTATATAGCTTCTATTTCAACGTGTTTTCCTGGTAGACAAAGCTGTATCATTTCCAAATAGCTCCAAATAGCTCTCATCATGTAAGCATGTCATGAATCCATATAGCCTCATGGCATTCTTTATCTGTCTCTGCTCAATGGACAGCAGTGACAGCTGTCAAGATCCAGTTTGGAGTGATGCAAGGACCCGCAGATGTCTCTGTCATGCTGGAATAGGTGATATAAATAAAGAACAACTGAGAATGACTGTGTGAAGTTGTGGCTGGGACATTCATGAGGAGACATTGCTGAAGGAAGGTGTGATTACTTTTGAGGGGCGCTAGCCCCTCCTATATACAGGTTTAATGTTTGTTTTTAGTTCAATGTTTGTTTTAAAAACGGCAATGACAATGAAGAGAAAATGTACGTCATATTGTCCCTCATTACGTCATATTGTCTCTTTATTGTTAATGGCATTTAATGTTTGTGTTGGCACCGTTTGTTTTATATCACCATCACCTAATCAACACGAGTTAGACTTTAATATATTCACGCCCCTCACTTCACACAGGTGTGATTTTTATTAGTATAGTGACCAATGCATTTCGACCTACAAGGTCTTCATCAGGGTCTATGAAAGGGAAAGTTGTTATGATGCTGTTCAGAGCGCTAGTCGCAAACCCACATGGATTAAACACAAGCTTTTAGGCTAAGTTCATATATTTACAATATGAAAACCATGCATCTGTCACTTAAATAATGTACACACTTTGGAATTACGTTAAACATGGAACCTAATGCAGCATTAGGTGGACCTCAATAGGCTACAGCTGCATGGTTCATCCGCAGAGGCAGAACCCCCCCCACCCCCTCCCCCTGCCGTGCGCAACAAGCTACATCTCCAGGTGTTCCTCTGAGAACCAGCCCAGAAGAGTTATGTGCACCCCTGCTGAAGACAGAAAGAGAGCACGACAGAGAGACACAGAAAGCAGATGTCGGACAAGAGCTTTTGAGCTCATCTTCCGTTTCCTGTAAGGACATTAGGACACATTGACTCACAGACGGGAACACATTTTCAATAAAGCCACACAATGTTTTCTCTCTAATGTCACCGTGCCCTTTTAAAAGCAACATGTCGTTTCCACTTCAACACTACGCTTGAGGTTGAAGCAACTCTGGCACACAATCCCCAGTGAGCTTTTAATCGGAGATCAATTAACATAAGACAGCGTGGTGCATGCACAATCTACTGTAGATGTTCTGCCATATTGTGAGCACAAATTGGAGTTCTCTAATTAGAGCAAGTCACTTTGAGGTGGGAAGTGCAGCCCAAGTATTCAAGAAATAGTACTTTAGTCTGTGGGATAAGGATGGGAAATAAGAACCATTGTCCATAGGAACCATTGGGCCTCATGCGCCAATAAGTTCCTAACTTTTCCTCTTACATTTCTTCCTAAGTGAATTCCTAAGAGAAGTCCAGTCAGATTCATGAAACGTTCTTAAGTAGGCAGAATTGTTCGTAAGCATGTTCTTATGATGATGAATCCAAATCCTTGTAACTTGAAGGGGTGTGCCAGTTCATTCAAATTATCATAGGTAGACGCCCCCCATATCCTAATTAGCATCCTAATTACCATAGGGAACCGCCCCACCAATCCCATATAAGGCATTGGGAATTCACTTTCCTACCTGTGTTCACCCAGGTGGGTGTAGTTTTGCATGACTCCATGGCCTTGCCTGCAGTCACACCTGTGTGTGATTGCAGCTCACAGGATAGAAATAAAGTTGAGTGAAGTCAAGAATACCTAAACTAAAGTCTAAATATGGTGGAACACCAGACTCCAAACAAAAAATCAATAATACTGTGGAGGTACTGAAGTGAACAGAAATTTTCACATTTTCAATATTTCAATATTTTCAATATTCATGAATGTATTTTATTATTTATCTCACAATAGTCAACTGGGGGGGGGGGTGATGGCGGGGGGGGGGTTTATGTGGTGGGTATGGTGCGTTTGTTTGGGTTGGGTTGTGAACTCTAAACCAGTGGTTCTCAAACATTTTCATGTCAAGGACCCCCAAATTGACATGCATTCTGCAGACCCCCATATGAAAATATTTTCTGCTAGGGTAATGTTTTGAAGATTTATCAAAATGTTTTGAAAATAGCCGATCTACAAGCTCAAAATGGGCCGTAATGGGACGCGTTTGTGAGCTTGTAGATTGGCTATTTTCAAAGTATAAAATGGGATTAAAGTGGTAAAATATTCCATATTTTGCTGTGGACTGCCTGGAACGTCCTCAAGGACCCCTTGAGGTCCTCAGACCAAACTTTGAGCATCATGCAGATGGCGCTGTTTTCCCTTTATGTTTTCAGATTGCACTTAAGAACGAAAAAGGCACCCTAAGAGTGCTCCACAGTGTGCGTAGATTCTGTTCTTACCTACGAACAAATCACAGCTAAGAAAAGATTGAGGGATCCCAAAACCTTCTTAAAAACTTCCTAAGTGGGTCTAAGAACAAATTTCCTCTTAAGAACTTCTTAAGAACGGTTGGCGCATGAGGCCCATTGTCCATAGGTTAAAGAGTGCTGTTGTTTTAATTACCTCAAAATGTATATTGTGACAATTATTGTAGGGATAGTCACATTCACAAAAATAATTACATTTATTATTGTCGTTATAATAATTATTATGAATTATCATTAGTAATGCCTCTATAATGACATTGTTAAAGGCAAAAAAAACAGACTAGCAAGAAGATAGAATGACAGACTGACCTCATGCTTCCTTCTATGCATGAGGAGTCCAAGCTGCTTCTTTTCACCTGACAGGGGAGAGTTTCCCCGGCCGGACGTAGCGCGTGGAAGGAACACGTTATTCCGACCAGTTCCTTTCCCCTCCATCAGGCGCCCCGGCTGGCCAGGGGGAGGTAGTTTAGAGACCAGGATTACGACATGTTTTTGTGAGGACCACAGGGACACGGGGAGAACATGCAAACTCCACACAGAAAGGCCCTTTCGCCAACCCCGCCTCGGGTATGGGCACTGATGACGTGGAGGAGTGAACACGCCCCCAGTGCCCACAGCGTCCCCAGCGGGAATCGAACCCAGGACCTTCTAATGAGGCGACAGCACTACCACCGTGACCCCTGGTGTCCTTCTTTTGAGCATTGGGCTAAATCCTATTTCAAACATTATTCAAATATTTCCCCAAAATAGCAGATCTACATGCTCACAACACACCACATGCATGGCAACATATTCTTGTAAGTGGTTAGGCTGCTCTCCGTGTCCAGCATCAAGTAGGAACAAGCAGTGACATGTACTGTGTATGGCATTCACCTCTCTCTGAAAGTACTTCAAGTGGGCTGAAGGCACATTTTGTCATAATACTGTAAATTCAGCAAGTGAAATATAAGTGTTCCAGAGCGGACAGCCTCCATTCTTGCAGATATTCCAAAGAGACTATATATTAACAAAGTCAGCAATCTTTCTTTCGTAGTGTAAGCACGGGAGCGTTGGGGGGGAAGAATGTGCAGTTGTGAGATGAAGCACATTTCCCGCTGCTCAAACCTGCAGAGGCACTCTAGCAAACTCTTTCCGTTTGTGGTGCATGTATCATTTAACCCATTTTGATCAGATTCTAAAAATGTCTTCTACATCCTGACAGTTTTCTGAAAAAGCTATGTTTCTATGTCAGTCGTTCTTCGATTTTTCAAAAATAGCAGACCTACAAGCTCATAGCGCGCCGGCGCGCTATGAGCTTGTAGATCTGCTATTTTTCAATAGCTAAACCATAGCATAGCAAAGCATAATGCTAACACCAAAAGGGGTTCCCTTGTTTCCTTGTTTTCATCTATTCTATTTTCAGTTCTTAATCTTATATGAATGAAGTTGCATTTTAAACCCAGATAACGGCAGGGCTATTATAGAGAGTACTGTATGCGTGTGACATCATCATCAAACCCGGAAGTTATGCAGGAACGCCTACTGAGTGGCAAAAAACGACTTTATGGCCTTGATAGCCCATACATCCAAACAGAAAAGTCCTATCTGATTGCATTAAACAACATTAAACAATGTTAAACTCACTTTGGCTGTTGCTTTGCCACTCGATTTGCCACTCGATGTGCCATTCACTTTAAGCATGCGCATACCCTCTATTGTGGTGAAGTTGGTCGACCCGACCCGTTCAACACCTTTATCCAAACATGATAATGAATTTATTTATATAGCACATTCCTAGATGATACATGATACAGTAGTACTGTATTTCAAAGACTATCCTGGCTGAATTACCATGGAATTGGTTGTGCATCTTAATGCTCCCTGACCCTGGAGATGATACTGATTTTGACCCATGGCCTTTTCCTCTAGTACCACCCAGGCCAAAATGTAAACTTTGCTCACAAGATGTGTAAACTTAAGGCTCATACATAGTCTGGATTTTCGGTGGTGGGGTGACCACCGAACTATAACATGACGTCACGAGCCGCGGTGAAGAGCAAACCACCGCCACCGCTCCAGCCCTTCTCTCTGTTTTTACTCACCACCGCTCAACGTTATTTCAGCTCCGGTGGTCAGCTCACCACCGGAGCGGTGGTCACCTCACCACCGAAAATCCAGACTATGAATAGGCCTTTAGGCAGATTGCGGGATGAACCCTACTGATTTTGGTGGCCGCACCTTGTGCCACCCTTAGGCCAAAATGCACTTTATTATTATTTTATTTCACATTAAAGCTGTTGTCGTTATATGTTAATCCTTCAGTGAATATACCACCCCCTGCCCCCAATTCTGGCACAAATAATAATCTTAAACTCTGTAGATATATACTAGAGAGAGGGCAGGGCTCTAATGCGAGTCCCCATGTTGATCACTTTGTCTTACCGCAATGCTGGTTAGCATGGTTAGCAAGCCACATGGAAACTACAGTACATACTTTGGGGAAATGAACATTTTATTCCAGCTAGAAGGGATCTTGGATTTGAATTATGGTTCAATAAAGGATTAAAGAAAGTGGTGGATCTATATGAGAATGGCAATCAAAATCTTTGAGGGGCTGAGGAGGAGGAGGATGATGCAGGCTACCGCAAAACTACTTCTTCAAATACTTGCAAATCAGAAATATTATTATTACATGTGTCAGAAATACAAAACAACCTCCTTTAACCGCCCTTGAGAGATTTCCCACACATGATTGTTTAGGAAAAGGGTTGGTCTCACAAATGTAGTGTATATGAGAAGGGTTTCATAAAGATGACTTGGAGAATAAGACAAAAATAGATGCAGGACCTTCAAGTGGAAATCTCAGAAATTGATTGGGGTTTAATATGTTCAAACACAAACAGGCACAAACACAAACTATCAATACTAGATTAAGCCTAATTCAGTATAATGATAATTTATATAACCCCGGAGAAATTAAATACATTGATTTGATCCTAACATTCCTGATTTATGTTATACATGTAGTGAACATAAAGGTACCCTATTCCATTGCTTATGGGAATGTCCATTATGTCTCCATTATGTTCCTCTCTGTGCTAAATTATGTATACTCAGTATTTATCCATTAAATTGTACACTAAATAATAAAGAAAAAACAATGATTGACCTTTGCCTGTTACAGGCCAGACGCTCAATTGCGTTGGAAAATTGTCAATGCCCCTACGATCGACTTTTGGTTGAGGAATTTAACGACCTGTTTGGCACATGAGAAACTAACGTATGTAATTAGGAAGAAACTTGCTGTATTCTATAAGATATGGGAGAGGTTCTTGGACGTCATTAAGCAAGGTGATATTGAAGAGGCTTTGGATGTATAGTCAGCCAATTGTTAATTAGTAGTCAGCTGTAGGGTGGGGGTAAGGAACTGTGATGGGGAAATTGTGCATTTGTTTGTTTGTTTAACTGTATGTAATGTGTTTTTTTGTGTGTTTTTGAGTGGTGCAACCACTTCAAGGAAACAAAGAGAGAGAGATAGTGTTGCACTGTTGCCTGCTAATTACAGAGAGAGAGAGAGCGAGAGAGAGAGAGAGAGAGAGAGAGGGGCAGGGGGAGAGGGGAGTTGCACCACTCAGTTCACACGGTTTTTGTTTGCTTTGTATTCATGGACATATCCTGATGTTTCTTTGAAGATTTTGTTTAGTGTTTGTGCTTCCATTTGGGTGTATGGAAAAACATATATGTGAATAATTGCTTTGAGAATACTATGTTGTAAAGGAAAATCAATAAACATATGTTTAAAAAAAAAAATAATAATAAAACTACATATCACCACATATACCACATAAGACTTGAAGGATTGTGCTCTGGAAAACATTACATTTGTAAAACACTGCAAGATGTCACGAAACATCCAAACACACCCAATGTGTGTCTACCTTTGTTTCTCTAGTCTGTAACTTTGCTTCTGCCTGTTTATCTCTTCGTCTGTACCATAGGTGTTCATTTAGGGCATGTTTATCTCTCCGTACCATAGGTGTTCATTTAGGGCACATTCTGCCTGTTTATCTCTCCGCCTGTACCATAGGTGTTCATTTAGGGCACATTCTGCCTGTTTATCTCTCCGTCTGTACCATAGGTGTTCATTTAGGGCACATGTAATAAACAGGTGTTCGTGCCCGCACGCACGCACGCACGCACGCACGCACGCACGCACACACAGCCATTCAACAACAAGCAGGAGAGTGATTATTGATTAGTCAATCAGCAACGCTGATCCTGCTGAGAGTGTGTGTGTGTGTGTGTGTGTGTGTGCGTGCGTGCGTGCGTGCGTGCGTGCGTGCGTGCGTGCGTGCGTGTGCATAAAACTGAGAAATCAACAGAACACCAGACAGTCTGGCATAATTTAATCACGCACGCAGGCAGCCGTGCCTGTCCAGACAGTTTGATTGTCAGGTGTCATTTCATTTGTCCTTTGTCAGGCATATAAATTAAGCTCCTATCCGGAGGGAGCGTGCAGTGACTGAACGTGCACGGTATCGTCCAGCGGATGGACGGAGCACGTACATGTGGACAGGAGATCACGTCAACCTGACAAAGATGGCTCTCAAGCCGCGCCGTTTGTGAGACACGAGGTGTCGTGGTGGGCCATATTGGACTGTAAAATATTGATGTATCGCTTCATGATTGTACGGATGACAGTAGTATGCATACTATGAAATTCCATTTGCTCTGTACCCACTGTAGTCAGAAGCTCTACCCACGTTGTGGGCTTGTATATCTGCTATTTTCGGCAAAGCGATGTGGTGTAAAGGGAAACAAGGAGGGGACCATAGACCTGTGGGGGTCCATGCAGTATATTAGCAGGTTTAAGTGGTTAATATAATATGACCCAACAGCTGTAGACAGTCAAATCTGGAGTGTTTTACACTTTGAGCTAAACTAAGTAACACTGGATTTTACTAGAGCTTCATGGCCAAGGTCTTATCCAAGGTAAGTGAACGAGATCAGGCAAAGAAGGGAAGTGAATGGGAGATGTACACAAAGGAAGAGGGGTTATAGAGTTATAGAACGAGGGGGCACAAGAAGATTTAATTAAGCCGTGCACACTGTGCTAAATAGGACTATTCAACAGCAATGAGAGCTGGAAGTCATCTGTTCTCCCGAGAGAGAGAGAGAGAGAGAGAGAGAGGGGGGGGGGGGGGGGCTCTCCTTGAAGAAGTGGACAAGATAAGTGGAAGATAACGAAAGACAAAGAGAGGTAAGTGAAAACTGTTAACAGATAAAAGGAAAGAGAGAGAATCATTCATAAAGGGAGGAGGGATAGACACGCTTTCTTATTTCTCCAACGTCACCCTTCACCCATTGTTCACACAGAGAGAGACAGAGACAGAGAGAGAGAGAGAGAGAGAGAGAGAGATGGAGTTTACATTCCATGTGAACAATGAAATCCGGATTCACTTAACGGAAGACACGCACGCACTAGCCTCGATACCCAGGCTTTCATTTCGTCTGCGCGAAAAATGCACGCACAAATGCACACGCGCACACATACTGTATGTACGCACACACACACACACACACACACACACACACACACACAGGAGAAGTGAGATAACACACAATCTTACATCAGTAAATGGAGAGCGTTATTTGGGTGTTTGTGCGTTGGGTTCCACAGCACACCAGTTGTCCAACGGGGCACACATATTGCTCATGGGTCTGGGCTTTGATACCTACTTTTATACCTCTCAATTCGCATAGGCATTTTCTGTTTACTAAAGAGCTGGAGAGATGGGGAGATCTCTGCTAGCCTACGGAAACAAACACACTTATCTCTTAATTTATATAGCATTTTTACAGGGCCGGACTGAATTTATGTTGGTTGAAATCAGATGATATTCTGGGCCAGATCTGACTAGTGTTGGTTTGACTTGATCTGGCCACAATCGAGACGTCACTAATTCGCCCAGGTCCTGACCGTGCTTGCTGGGATGAGATGATCATCTCTAGCCGCTGGCTACACACTGGCCGTCTGCCACACAGAGAGAACGCTGGAGCGCGCGCACGCACGCACGTGTGCACACGCGCGCGCACACACACACACACACACACACACACACACACACACACACACACACACACACACACACACACACACACACACACACACACACACACACACACACACACACACACACACACACACACACACACACACACACACACACACACACACACACACTTTCATTTAGGGCCCATGTGTGCGCACACACACACACACTGCATGGCCCCTTTTCCACCAAAATAACTTTGGTTCTAGAACTGGTTCCATTCTAGATTCTTGGAACCTTGGTACTTTCAGAGAACCGGTGGGCATTGTTTGGTTCCAGTTCCGAACCGGTTCAACCCCAGTGGAAAAGGGGCCACTGTGTTTCATTTTCACTTTGGATATCATCTTCAGAGCACTAGCATGCAGAGATGGTGTATATGTATGCGCGTGCGTGTGTGTGTGTGTCGGAGCTAGGCAGATATTGAGTCATAGCAGGAACCTTGGCCTAGCCCATACATCACTCAAAGTCTGCAAATACTTTGAGTGTGCACCTCCCCGGATATGGACTAGTAGATCTTTAAGTTTGTTTTGTTTTGTCAGTCCATTTAATCCCCGGCAATTCAATGGAGCTTTACTGTCATGAGAAAACATACGTTTACATTGCTAAAACAACAGTTCATCTGTACTGTAACCACCCCTCCATACTGAATGGCTCTTCCAATACACATTATGCACCAGATGCTTATTTTCACTTGAGAGGAGCTTCACTGGGATGTTCACACTATCTCCCCCAGATCCCCTCCCCACTGAACAGAAGCCCCGGGCCGGACCAACCGGTATAGGAGTCGCTAGTCCAGGGACATAAACATGATCATTTGCTGCCATTATTTTAATCCCAGTCTCCGCGGTGGTGGGCGAGTGTTTAACTCTTCCGCCACCCAGACGCCCCTTTATTGATTTCACTTTGACTATGCTGCTCAAAGTACCTACCCCCACACCCCCGACTCCCCCGGGTATTGTGTCGGTTTAATGCTCGATGTTAGAAGAGCGATTGGGTTTGTGCAGGCACTGATCTCCAGACCGGATGGGCACATCTGTGTGAAGAAAGAAAACACACAGTTCCATCTCCTCCCTCAGCAACTGCTGCTGAAGTGGCCCTGAGCACGGTGCTTCACTTAACCCTGAGCAAGGTGCTTCACTTAACCCTGAGCAAGGTGCTTCACTTAACCCTGAGCAAGGTGCTTCACTTAACCCTGAGCAAGGAGCAAGAGAGAGAGAGAGGAAGAGAGGAGAGAGAGAGAGAGAGAGACAGAGAGAGACAGAGAGAGAGAGAGAGAGAGAGAGAGAAAGAGAGAGAGATTTTCAAGACCTCTTTATTAAGTCTTTCTCAGTACAGGATAAACATGACAGTCAGATGATTATAAACACAGGGTGTCTATATATTAGAAATTTAAAATCACAGAAGTAAAATAGAAACTTTTTTTCTCTTTCTTTTTCTATATATATATTGTTTAAAGCAATTTGTAAGGTGCCGTCAATAGTGACCGTGCATAAAGCCTATTCTACACACCACACCTGTACAAACCCCCCAATGACAAGGGATCAACCGACCCCAACCCCTGCACCTTATTCTTCCTCGTTTTCCATAATAATTATACAAAGTTGACCAGTGTTACAACAGGTCTTCTCTTGCTGCTGTATTTCGGACCAAAGATAAACATTTTCAAGAGAAGAATGTTCCCCTATTTGCCTCGTTATCCCCTCTGCAAAATCTAACACCCTGCCTAGCATGGGACAGAGAGAGAGAGAGAGAGAGAGAGAGAGAGAGAGAGAGAGAGAGAGAGAGAGAGAGAGAGAGAGAGAGAGAGAGAGAGAGAGAGAGAGAGAGAGAGAGAGAGAGAGAGAGAAAGAGATCCTGAGAGAGAGAGAGAGAGAGAGAGAGAGATCCTGAGAGAGCAGTAATGGAAAATGTGCGGTATATTGATGCTCATTAACATTTTAACTAATTCTTCATGTCATTCTGGGATATGTAAATGTAGATTCCAGGATGCGATCACCATGAAAAAACGGAATAAATCAGTGAAAGAGACGCACTCACTTTGATTGAACAATTCATTCTGATTGGATTAAGTAAAGATCTCATTTCCACCGGTAATGTCCTCAAAATGAGGAATGGAAATCCGTTCCTCTGAAATTACCGGCTTTCACAAACTGTCATGGAAAAGTGATGCCGTTGATGATTAGGGTTATGAAACGCTTCAGCTCATGTTGCTCACCACTAATTGGTTGTGTCTGGTAAGTGGTTTTGGACAATGCCTCAAGGAAATAAATCACACCACACACTCATAATACCACATACTTGTACAGTACGTGAACATACGCACCCTGACGCACGCACGCACGCACGCACGCACGCACGCACGCACGCACGCACGCACGCACGCACGCACGCACGCACGCACGCACGCACACACGCACGCACGCACACACGCACACACACACACACACACACACACACACACACACACACACACACACACACACACACACACACACACACACACACTAGGTATACCTATTATGCAGAAACATGTACAGTAATTACGCAGTCTTTTATGAAGTATTAATTTGGTTTTGATTTCGTTGCAGGTATATTATGTCTCTGTGAACACTGGAATGTTGACCACATGGAAAGAGAGCGTCGTGCGGCCCGTGCCTGGTTTCCTGCCTCGTTAGCCCAGTGATTCTTAACCTCTTCAATTTCAAGGACTCCCAGTTTTATAGTCTTTGACACACGGAAACCTCATATGTCCAAAACGGTTACTTTTTTCAGGATTCAAATTCAAAAATAGCAAAAGTAGCAAATTTACACACTCAAAACAAACTTGTGTATCTGCTACTATTGTGTGATGCTGTAGTTAGTATGATCAAGAGGGCATTCATTTACGGAAAAACTAAAAGTTAAATATAAGAGGTTTCTGCCCGACAGCAACAATATATTATACTATACTCCCCACCTGAATAGAAGCAGCCAGGGAGATAGGAGATATGTGCGAACCATGCTCTTCGTGGACTTGAGCTCTGCATTCAACACGATCCTCCCCGACAAACTGGGGGACCTGGGATTTCTATGATGAATTGAACATGGTGGGCCCTATTGTAAACAAGTGTAATACTTTATGGTGTCGTCCACAGTTAACAGTTTTGTATTGAGTTGTGCTTGAAATGTACTGTCATTCTCCAATCTGTTAATAAATTCATCAATCAATCAATCAATTCCACACAACACCTGCATGTGGATTAAGAGCTTTCTGTCAGGTCACAGCCAGAGGGTAAATGGTAAATGGTGCATTTATATAGCGCCTTTATCCAAGGCGCTTTACATAGATTGTGCATTACATTCACCCATTCACACACACATTCATACACCGATTGCAGCGGAAGCCATGCAAGGTACCAACCAGCACATCGGGAGCAATTTGGGGTTCAGTGTCTTGCCCAAGGACACTTCGACATGTAGACAGGAGGAGCCGGGATTCGAACCGCCGACCCATGGATCATTGGACGACCTGCTCTGCCTCCTGAGCCACAGCCGGGTGAGAGTGGGCCATCAAACATCCATGTCCATGTCCCACAGGGCTGCGTACTGAGCCCCCTGCTTTACACCCTCTACACCAGGGGTGCTCACACGTTTTGGACTCGAGAGCCACTTTCAAAATGACCAGCTCAACAAGATCTACCCACCCAAAAAAATGATGATCGCCCATTGCTGAAATTTGGTTAAAAATGTAGCCGAGGGGGCTTTGGAATAGCGCCACTAGCGTTACATAGCCTACAGTAAAACACAAGACAAACACACTTGGAATGGGAAATGGAGGGAAACATGTAATTGGTAGGGTATTTCTTTGTATAACTTTGTAATGCTACTGACATTTGTGCACAACAATCTTGAAAACAAAGTATTGCATTGTGGGTTTGAGCTGACAGGCCCTTCTAGATGTCAATCAATCAAGTCACCTTAATTCAAGTAGCAGATGCCAAAACGTTATTGGGCACCCCTGCTCTACACACATGAATGCACCCCCGCCCACCGCAGCAGCAACATGGTACAGTTTGCGGATGACACCACAGTAGTAGGGCTATAAGGGGGTTGAGTCTGCCTACAGGGATGAGGTGGTGCAAAGAGAACAACCTGCTCCTAAACACGTCAAAGACCCAGGAGCTTGTTCTCAACTACAGGAGGAAGAAAACGGACATTCCACCATTGATCATGAATGGGGACTGTGTGGAGAGGGTGTCCTCTTCCCGCTTTCTGGGAGTCACACATGAGGAGGGCACATTGATTCTCAAGCCAGTTATTTTTGGTTCACTCAATGACGTTTTTAAATTACAAGGAAACAAGGCAGGCATGGTGACAGCAAGGTATTGCGCTTGAGCAAGACGTACTGTATGTCCTAAGTGGAGGTATTCAGCAGACAACATACTACGAACTGGCATGTGTGAATGTGTCAATCAGTGGGGTTCTACAAACAGAAAGCATGCTCAGCAAACTCTCCCCTAGAGTGGATACATAAGAGGTTAAACAAAAATAAACCCACTATATCAGTGGTTTTCAACCACCAGTGGTCCTTGAGGGGGTTCCTGGTGGTCCCCAGCTGGGGAGTTGGTCACCAAATGGACCCGTATAGATCTTTAACTCGATCTTGAGAGCGTAAAATGAAAATATATATATATATATAAAATAAAATAAATAAAAAAACGCTCTGAAGAGTTATATTATTGTATCTGCATTACTTCATTTATGAGAAGTCTACACAATGAGAGAATGTCAAATAATTGTTATTTTGATCAACATACATCATGGAATTGTAGACTGAGAGGCTAAATGTCATCAAATGGTGGTCCGTGGCTCAAATGCCGAATAAATAATAGGCCTTGAATTGACTATATTAATAACTGTCAATTCTTCAAATATCTTCCTAACACTGGTCTAGCTGTGGCTACTGGCTAGTCTCTTAAAAAAGAAGAAAGAAAAAAATAACCCACCCACCCACTGTAACAATATGAAACCAGAGCTTCAGCATGATCATCTTGAAAATGAAAACGAAATCAAATTGCCACTTTTAGCAGGGTTGAACATTTTGTTCTCATGCTTCAGTAAAGTGTAGTTATGATTGATTGAGGTCGCCACTGTGAAACCAACCCTCAAACTACTAGCCCTGCATGAGCATTTCATTCACACCACCCACACATATCACACATGTCTCCCTTTGTCGATTGACCGTTGCACAATGCCAGACAGGGAATAATATATTTTTACCTTTACAGACCCTGCAAGACCCAGATATATTTCTACTTGCTAAAAAGAGATTTCAACCTTACTACTACTTTGTACTACTAGGACTTTGCAGAGGAAATTATGTTAAAAAAAGAAAAAAAGTTTTATGCAAATTGTACGCACATTTCTTTTTTTTCAACAATGTATTTATTGATTTTCCTTTTTCCACACAAATGACAATACAAATATACAGAAAAACAACAATGAACACCACAAGACAATTACTCATAAAGAAAGCAAAACAACAATAACCGACAAAAAAAAGAAAAACAACAACAGCACTACTCCTCTTCAGCTTCATCCAAATTACTCATACAAAGAAAACAAAACAACAATGACCAAAAAAGAAAAACGACAACAGCACTACTCCTCTTCAGCTCCATCCATTAAATGTGACAAATTATTGTTCTTAATATATCTTATAAAACGGCCCCACACCTCCTGAAACATTTCTTGTTTGTCCTTAAGAATGTATGTAATCTTTTCCAAAGGTAAACATACAGACAATTCCCTGAACCACTGTGTAATACTTGGTTTTTCTGGCCTCTTCCAGGTCAATGCTATCACTCTCTTAGCTTGTAAAAGACATTTGTTCATTACGCTTTATCTTGTGTCCCTCTGGATATAGACGAAGAACTTTGGTTCTGGTACAATATTTATTGACAAAATCTTCTGTATTGCCTGCCCAACCTTCCCTCAAAACTCCATCAATTTTGGACAGGACCATAGACAGTGGAACAATGTGCCTCTATCTTCACCGCATCTGGTGCATATATCCGGAATATTACAATTATACTTATTAAGTTTAACTGGTGTGATGTACAGTCTCATAAGCCAATTGTATTGTAGAAGTTTTAGACGAGTATTCCCAGTCTGGGATTGAGCTTGTGCACAAGCCGTACTCCGTATCTATACACAAGATGTAACAATAACGTACAACCTTGAACAAATATGATTTCATCTAATGCTCTACTGCAATGTGATGAGATGTGTGGGCGGACCGGACCACATCAGAAACATATTGGACCTCTGCGGGGGCCTCCCACGGGCCACAGCACAGGCAGAGAGAGAAGGATGAGGCTGGGCACTGCATGCGCCATGCAGGCACCCGGAACCTCCAAGGCTCAGCTAGAAGTGGAAAGAGGTGCACCACCTACGCAGACACACTGGAGTGCGACAGCGGAGCGAAAAACACAGCAGAGCTCAAGACCCTTGATACTCGACAGGAGAATGTGGAGGGCAGCGATTAAAGAGGCAGGCCATAGTTGGTGTTGGATAGTCTGCACATATCGCCATCCGATAATCTAGAATTAGCATGCTCATATACATGTAATGCGTTTAAACAGTTTAGCCTTAAACAATTGTTTAAAAAATACCATATGAATCAACATGTTACACTTGGATGTAATGTGGATTAATGTGTGTGCGGTCAGGACATTTTCAGTGGCTCAAATTAGTACAATTCTAACACAAGAGTCAACAGTTTAAATCCAGTGTGTACAACCTGTGAAAATCTAAATTATTTGAATTACTAAAAAGCTTTTCCACAAACATCACAATTATTTGGCTTTCTCTCCAGTGTGAACTCTCTGGTGGGTTTTAAGGTTGGCCAAACGAGAGAAGTGTTGTCCACACTGATCACATCCATAGGGTTTCTCTCCAGTGTGAATTTGCTTGTGTGTTTTAAGGTTGGCCAAACGAGAGAAGTGTTGTCCACAATGATCACATCCATAGGGTTTCTCTCCAGTGTGAATTCTCTGGTGGCTTTTAAGGTGTGCCATTTCAGAGAAGTGTTGTCCACACTGGTCACATCCATATGGTTTCTCTCCAGTGTGAATTATCTGGTGTCTTTTCAGTGTTGACTTGTCAGAGAAGTGTTGTCCACACTGGTCACATCCATATGGTTTCTCTCCAGTGTGAATTATCTGGTGTTTTTTCAGGTTGGACTTGTTAGAAAAGTGTTGTCCACACTGATCACACCCATAGGGTTTCTCTCCAGTGTGAATTCGCTTGTGTGTTTTAAGGTTGGCCAAATGAGAGAAGTGTTGTCCACAATGATCACATCCATAGGGTTTCTCTCCAGTGTGAATTCTCTGGTGGCTTTTAAGTAGTGCCATTTGAGAGAAGTGTTGTCCACACTGGTCACATCCATATGGTTTCTCTCCAGTGTGAATTATCTGGTGTTTTTTCAGGTTGGACTTGTCAGAGAAGTGTTGTCCACACTGATCACATCCATAGGGTTTCTCTCCAGTGTGAATTATCTGGTGTGTTTTAAGGTTTGACATTGTAGAGAAGTGTTGTCCACACTGATCACATCCATATGGTTTCTCTCCAGTGTGAATTCTCTGGTGTCTTTTAAGGTTTGACATTGTAGAGAAGTGTTGTCCACACTGATCACATCCATAGGGTTTCTCTCCAGTGTGAATTCTCTGGTGGGTTTGCAGGGTGAACTTGTCAGAGAAGTGTTGTCCACACTGATCACATCCATAGGGTTTCTCTCCAGTGTGAATTCTCTTGTGTC
Source organism: Electrona antarctica (assembly GCF_951216825.1). NCBI lineage: Eukaryota > Metazoa > Chordata > Actinopteri > Myctophiformes > Myctophidae > Electrona > Electrona antarctica. The sequence continues at coordinate 13,100,349 of NC_136805.1, forward strand.
TTTTAAGGATGGACATTGTAGAGAATTGTTGTCCACACTGATCACATCCATAGGGTTTCTCTCCAGTGTGAATTCTCTGGTGTATTTTAATGTTGGACATTGTAGAGAATTGCTGTCCACATTGATCACATCCATAGGGTTTCTCTCCAGTATGAATTCTCTGGTGTCTGGTAAGTTTGGACATTGTAGGGAAGCGTTTACCACACTGATCACAGCAGTGGTGTTTTTGCTTAGCCAAGCTTCTTTGTTCATTCACCTCTGGTAGAACAGGAAAACCAGACTGATGATGCAACACTGCATTTGAAACAAAGACAAAGGAAATGTGTTTTAGAATAGAGGACACTATTACTGGAATGAATATAGCAAAAATGAATTAACACAATACATGATACCTTCTTTTTAGACAATTCTAATAATAAAACAAAACAAATAAACATGACTAGATTAAAAAAACACCCTTATCCCATATAAACACAGTAAGTAACTTACAGAGGTGTTGGTGATCATTGGGTCCTCCCTGTTGAGCAGAATTGTTTGTGCTGTGGTCGATAGAGTTCATCTTCAGCTGAAGTCTGGAGTCCACAGTCAGATGTGATCAGAAATGATTGATATCCTGGAGGAGTTGTGGAGAACACACTGTTCTTATATTAGAGAGCCTGAGGTGGAACCACTAACTGATTGGCCAAAGAGGAGAACAATAGAATCACCAGCCACCAATTACAACGTAACAAACTGCTGCATGTGCTCCACCCCTCACTGACTCTATGCAACATTCTAGAAATAAACTGGTATTACTGTGATATTGCTTTGTAAGCTTCATATTTAATTAATCAAAACTATTTCCATATTATAATACATTTGTAACAGGTAGACCTGTTGCGATGGCAGCATCAGCCAGGTGCTCCTTGTTTCAAATTAAGGGTGGGGTTTATTGGCAGACAGGTTTTAAAAGGGCTGGGCTACATTCATCCAGGGGATCCCCTAGCTTGCTGTAAGTGTTACAGGTCTCAGTTGTAAGACCCATATGCAGATGAGTTTTGCTGCTGGGAAGCCCTCCTATGCCTGATAAAACAGGAATAAAATGAATAGGACAGGTGACGACGGTGTTGTCCTTTTAGCCTCCTCATGCAGAATCAATTTATTTATTCACAATTCAATATATTTCTTTTCTCTGTATCATTTCTCAATAAATCAATACATCAATCAAAATATAATAGTCACAATATTCCTTTTTTTCATGACATCACATTGTGTTCACATTTAAATTCACATTTAGTTACAAATAACCTCTTTTAGTTACTTTCATAACCACCAGCATCTGTTTTTGGTAAAACACAAAAATACAAGGACTGTTCCTTTAAATGTCTGTGTCAGACAGTAGTGTACATTAATGCAGGGCTCCAGCGTGCAACCTATTAGGTCGCATATGCGACTTAATTTATTAAGGGTGATACTTAAAATTTAATGAGGTCGCACAGGTGCGACTTGCTGGAATGATGAGTGGAGGGGAAAAAAAACATCCCGCAGTGCTTGCCCGTTCCATCGATTGAAAACATTGGACGTTCGCCTGACGCCCAGTGTTCAAAGAACGATCATTCACAGAAACCCACAAATAAGCCCTTCAGACTTGGATGGTCAGAGCGGCGCGATTACATACAAAGTCAATTCAAAGACGAGAATTGCGCAAACGGGCGCGGCGCGACCTGCCGCGGTACAAACTGGACGAAATGAGGCGAATATATATTCAGGTCTGAACGCAGCTTATCCGACACAAATTAACTAATCTTTCTCAGCTGTACAATTTCACTGGAGCGCGCAGCGCGCATATCTAACTGCATGATGATCAGTCATGATCTACACAGACAGCCGACTCCCGACCCAAACACTGAGTGAAACTTAGTAAACGTGTTGTTTGATTAAACATGTGCCACGAAATGTGCCACGAAAAATAGCTTCCAAAGCTTGTTATGTTTGCATCGAGGAGGTAGTGTCCATACCATACGTCCATACATGATGATCGGCCAACAAAATACATTAATCTCCCTGATGCCTGATTTATTCTTCGTGTTCCGTGCTGAAAATAGCTCATCTACAAGCTCACAACGTGTCGCGTCCGCGACGCGTTGTGAGCTTGTAGATCAGCTATTTTCAGCACGCGGAGATATGCAGGCTCTGAGAGCATTCAGAAACTTTTGCCTTCAAAATAAAAGCATGCAGCTTTCACAAGTTGGCCCATAAAGAAAAGGATTAAGAATTTGGTGGCATTTCACATTGCAAAAGATTTTTTCCAAAATGTAAAAATATTATAATAAGGAATTCATTTGGATAATGGTAATGGAGATATTGTACAAATTGTCACTTTATTAATCCAAAAGGTTTGGACTGCATTTAATTTTCAACACAAAACCTTAAACTGACTTTCTGTGTGTGGAATATAAATATTGCCTTTATTGACTGAGTGACTTTGTGGTGGGTTGAAACCATCTACAGTGTTTTGAAGTATAACCAGGTTGCTGTTTTTTACACAGTGACCGTTGTAGGGGGTTTTATGATTCAAACCTTATGGTGGAAACCACTACATAAATAAATGGCGCCCGATGTGGGGGCATGATAAGATCATGTATTAATACCACGCTATACAAAGAAAAAAATGGTGCTACCTAATTTGTGGTGGCGCTACCAAATGAAAAGGTAGGTGGCACCAGTGCTACTTGTGAAAAAGTTAGTCTGGAGCCCTGCATTAATGAATGTATAGCAAATAGCAGCCTAGCATAGTGCTACAAATAAATGCCTCTAAGCATCAGGTAATTATCATAGTGCAGAACTGAGTTTTATATGGCTGTAGGCAAAACGTTTTTTACTATAGTGCTAAAATGCTTAAAATGCACTATAATGACTTAAATATACAAAACGTTTTATAATCAAAAATACTGTTCATCAAGAATACTTCTGAACAACAACTACTAAGCTAAAGACACAAAACTGGAATGATCTGGAGCCCCAAAAACGTAGTCCTCCCTCATTTTCACCAAAACACAACAGGACCACCATTTTAGGAGCACATGTAAAAACGGCACATTGTTTGGGTCACAAAACCACTCAAAAGTATATTCAGCTTCACCAAAAACGATCTCTAAAGTAAAATAAAACATAGGCAACAACTGTGTGCAGTTTAAGAGTCTGTTGTGCAGTACAAACCTGATAAAACAGGAATAAAATGAATAGGACCGGTGACGACGGTGTTGTCCTTTTAGCCTCCTCATGCAGAATGAGGAAGTGGGTCAGTCCATTCAACAAGTGCCTCTGAAAACGAAGCGAGTCGCCACACTGCCCCCTAGTGGTGGAAACACTAGGAAAGTTCCACTGTGTAGTGTCATTGAGCTTGGAATAAACCAAGATATAAATGCATTGTCCATTCTTGTCCATATGGAAACATTCTTTTCACAAAAGCAAATAACATCTTCAAAATCACAACAAAATAAAATACAAACATAAATGTGACCATACATTTTGTGTGCGTCACATAAGGTTGGCGTATCTGAGGAGGACAAGAGTTTGAAGGCATGGCTTTCCTAAATGTATCAGCATACTGGCTGCCTGGTGAATTAGTAAGTAGAAATGTATCAGCATACTGGCTGCCTGGTGAATTAGTAAGTAGAAATGTATCAGCATACTGGCTGCCTGGTGAATTAGTAAGTAGAAATGTATCATCATACTGGCTGCCTGGTGAATTAGTAAGTAGAAATGTATCATCATACTGGCTGCCTGGTGAATTAGTAAGTAGAAATGTATCAGCATACTGGCTGCCTGGTGAATTAGTAAGTAGAAATGTATCAGCATACTGGCTGCCTGGTGAATTAGTAAGTAGAAATGCCCTTATTCCATGCTGCTGTGCTCCTCCTCCGGTACACCAGCCAAATGGTATAATATGGTATAGTATGTCTTGGATTGTTTATATGATGTGGAGTTTTAATGAGTATTTTAAAAGAATAACTACTTTGTGTACAAAAGGAAAAGAGAATACAATTCCTTTGTTTGAAATCTCAAAATGTCTTATTTCCATGCTCAACCTTGGTCACACGAACCTGTGCTTTCTATTGTTAAAGAGGACAAAATGTGGCGTAGTATAGTAGGCATTAAGTATATTTTATTAGTATTCCCTCAAAAGTGCTACACATTGATGTATGGACATAAGTACATCCTATAGTCTATGTGAATGTGAGTAAAGTCAAAGCAGGAGTGAGCATAAATCTAAAAGAACCGACACTGTCAGAGTCAAAGCATAGAATATAGAAAACATTATTATCATAGTGCTTTGCACAAATCAGGAAACAGATATCAAATCATAACTGAATATTATTTTTTCCCCCTCCAAATGCTAAACAATGAACAAACCCCACATTATTTCCCCAGGTTAAAATGTGAACAGGCTAAATGATGATGGCTGAAACTTCATTCACTATAGAGTCTATAGTGAATGAAGTTTCAGCCATCATGGGTGTCAAACTCATTTTGGGGCAAAAGCCACATTGTGCGAAAGGTGACTTGATGGTAACTGGCCGCGGCCAGTTGCAGCTCACATGGGTTGACTTACACTACTTGATACTTGGCTTTGTTTTCTAGACTGTTTATTGACATAAATTGACTTTATTTGTATTACAGTTGTAGGCTACAAGACGTTTGGTATGAGATGTGGAAAAAATACCCAATAAACCACTCGAAAATAGTTAAAAATGCAATCATTATTTTATCAAAAATATCCAAAATGGCAAATTGACATGTAGCCATCATGAAATCTGACACTTTGCATCTCTTTGCTTTGACTATCGTGTGTAAGTAGACTATATTCCTCACTTGGTAAGGGAAATTAAACTCTACTGAGCTGTAACAACTATGGTTAGCCTCTCCATGTCCTGCTGTATCAGAGTGTGAGGAGAGTAATCCACAACAACTCAACTAGTAGTTGAATAGACTGTTAACGAGCCCATCGGTGACAACATTCCGCACCTGGGCCGCATGCAGCCCACGGATCACCAGTTTGACACCCCTGGCTTAGACCATAGCTATTCCTTCCTTCCTTTTTTTTAATAAATGGCCGGCGGGCCGCATTGGGCGGCTCCGTGGGCCGCAAAATGCCTGCGGATCGCCAGTTTGACACCACTATGCATTCAAATGCAGATGTTAAACGTGTTAATGGTCACTGGTTGTCTGGCATTGAACAGATCACCTGTTAATGATCACATTATGGATGAACTGAGACCAGTTTACACCTCTTTGACTCTGGTGAGTTTCAGCAGAAATAGGTCTATCACACAGAACTTAATATTACCCTTTGTGAAATGTTAAAGGTGTTGTAAGGGATATGTGTAGTTAAAATAGCTCTAGTAATCATTGATATAATTAGTGTTTGTTCAGTAACATAAGTCTTCCCATGTCTCCATATCCAGTCATATAACTCATATAGGATACATACAGAATAGAAGTGAAACTGTAAGGGAAACTGGAAGACAATGAACTAAAACACAAGCTGATAAATCTTTGCAGGGTTCTCTCTCCTTTTAGGATGGAATGTACATTTTTAACATCTAGATTTTAACATCTACTCAGACTTTTGTGAGGACCCCAAGTTGATTTGTTTGACATGTTTCACTATAGCCTATAGATCAAGCTTGTACATTTTAATTATATAGCCTACTAAGAAGAACAAAACAGGAAGAAAAAACAACCTTTCATAATAGCATTTTGAATATCCATCGTAACTAAATACATAGGCAGTTTGTTTTAGTGTTGAGTAACATTTTTGTAAAGCACGGACAAACGATTGATTCAACATTTTATTCAGTTTGTAGAATGGTTACAGTTCAACAAAAGTACAGGTCAATACAAAAAACCTGATACGAGGAAAAATAAACAACAACATTGTTTACACCAGGGTTCTCCATTTTTCAATTCATCCGAACATTTACATGTAAACTACAGCAAATCTGGGGAATCTGTAACATGGTTGAAGACCAGTCCGTTCAAATAGTACGTTAAGTTTACTTGCAATTCATCTATACATGGAAACATTTGTTTCATCGCCATCCGATAATCTAGAATTAGCATGCTCATATACATGTAATGCGTTTAAACAGTTTAGCCTTAAACAATTGTTTAAAAAATACCATATGAATCAACATGTTACACTTGGTTGTAATGTGGATTAATATGTGTGCGGTCAGGACATTTTCAGTGGCTCAAATTAGTACAATTCTAACACAAGAGTCAACAGTTTAAATCCAGGGTGTACAACCTGTGAAAATCTAAATTATTTGAATTACTAAAAAGCTTTTCCACAAACATCACAATTATTTGGCTTTCTCTCCAGTGTGAACTCTCTGGTGGATTTTAAGGTGTGCCATTTGAGAGAAGTGTTGTCCACACTGGTCACATCCATATGGTTTCTCTCCAGTGTGAATTATCTGGTGTTTTTTCAGGTTGGACTTGTCAGAAAAGTGTTGTCCACACTGATCACACCCATAGGGTTTCTCTCCAGTGTGAATTCGCTTGTGTGTTTTAAGGTTGGCCAAATGAGAGAAGTGTTGTCCACACTGATCACATCCATAGGGTTTCTCTCCAGTGTGAATTCGCTTGTGTGTTTTAAGGTTGGCCAAATGAGAGAAGTGTTGTCCACAATGATCACATCCATAGGGTTTCTCTCCAGTGTGAATTCTCTGGTGGCTTTTAAGTAGTGCCATTTGAGAGAAGTGTTGTCCACACTGGTCACATCCATATGGTTTCTCTCCAGTGTGAATTATCTGGTGTTTTTTCAGTGTTGACTTGTCAGAGAAGTGTTGTCCACACTGATCACATCCATAGGGTTTCTCTCCAGTGTGAATTATCTGGTGTGTTTTAAGGTTTGACATTGTAGAGAAGTGTTGTCCACACTGATCACATCCATATGGTTTCTCTCCAGTGTGAATTCTCTGGTGTCTTTTAAGGTTTGACATTGTAGAGAAGTGTTGTCCACACTGATCACATCCATAGGGTTTCTCTCCAGTATGAATTCTCTGGTGGGTTTGCAGGGTGAACTTGTCAGAGAAGTGTTGTCCACACTGATCACATCCATAGGGTTTCTCTCCAGTGTGAATTCTCTTGTGTTTTTTAAGGATGGACATTGTAGAGAATTGTTGTCCACACTGATCACATCCATAGGGTTTCTCTCCAGTGTGAATTCTCTGGTGCATTTTAATTGTGGACATTGTAGAGAATTGCTGTCCACATTGATCACATCCATAGGGTTACTCTCCAGTATGAATTCTCTGGTGTCTGGTAAGTTTGGACATTGTAGGGAAGCGTTTACCACACTGATCACAGCAGTGGTGTTTTTGCTTAGCCAAGCTTCTTTGTTCATTCATTCTCTCTGGTAGAACAGGAAAACCAGACTGATGATGCAACACTGCATTTGAAACAAAGACAAAGGAAATGTGTTTTAGAATAGAGGACACTATTACTGGAATGAATATAGCAAAAACGAATTAACACAATACATGATACCTTCTTTTTAGACAATTCTAATAATAAAACAAAACAAATAAACATGACTAGATTAAAAAAACACCCTTATCCCATATAAACACAGTAAGTAACTTACAGAGGTGTTGGTGATCATTGGGTCCTCCCTGTTGAGCAGAATTGTTTTTGCTGTGGTCGATAGAGTTCATCTTCAGCTGAATGCTGGAGTCCACAGTCAGATTCTTATACTAGAGAGCCTGAGGTGGAACCACTAACTGATTGGCCAAAGAGGAGAACAATAGAATCACCAGCCACCAATTACAACGTAACAAACTGCTGCATGTGCTCCACCCCTCACTGACTCTATGCAACATTCTAGAAATAAACTGGTATTACTGTGATATTGCTTTGTAAGCTTCATATTTAATTAATCAAAACTATTTCCATATTATAATACATTTGTAACAGGTAGACCTGTTGCGATGGCAGCATCAGCCAGGTGCTCCTTGTTTCAAATTAAGGGTGGGGTTTATTGGCAGACAGGTTTTAAAAGGGCTGGGCTACATTCATCCAGGGGATCCCCTAGCTTGCTGTAAGTGTTACAGGTCTCAGTTGTAAGACCCATATGCAGATGAGTTTTGCTGCTGGGAAGCCCTCCTATGCCTGATAAAACAGGAATAAAATGAATAGGACAGGTGACGACGGTGTTGTCCTTTTAGCCTCCTCATGCAGAATCAATTTATTTATTCACAATTCAATATATTTCTTTTCTCTGTATCATTTCTCAATAAATCAATACATCAATCAAAATATAATAGTCACAATATTCCTTTTTTTCATGACATCACATTGTGTTCACATTTAAATTCACATTTAGTTACAAATAACCTCTTTTAGTTACTTTCATAACCACCAGCATCTGTTTTTGGTAAAACACAAAAATACAAGGACTGTTCCTTTAAATGTCTGTGTCAGACAGTAGTGTACATTAATGAATGTATAGCAAATAGCAGCCTAGCATAGTGCTACAAATAAATGCCTCTAAGCATCAGGTAATTATCATAGTGCAGAACTGAGTTTTATATGGCTGTAGGCAAAACGTTTTTTACTATAGTGCTAAAATGCTTAAAATGCACTATAATGACTTAAATATACAAAACGTTTTATAATCAAAAATACTGTTCATCAAGAATACTTCTGAACAACAACTACTAAGCTAAAGACACAAAACTGGAATGATCTGGAGCCCCAAAAACGTAGTCCTCCCTCATTTTCACCAAAACACAACAGGACCACCATTTTAGGATGTAAAAACGGCACATTGTTTGGGTCACAAAACCACTCAAAAGTGTATTCAGCTTCACCAAAAACGATCTCTAAAGTAAAATAAAACATAGGCAACAACTGTGTGCAGTTTAAGAGTCTGTTGTGCAGTACAAACCTGATAAAACAGGAATAAAATGAATAGGACCGGTGACGACGGTGTTGTCCTTTTAGCCTCCTTATGCAGAATGAGGAAGTGGGTCAGTCCATTCAACAAGTGCCTCTGAAAACGAAGCGAGTCGCCACACTGCCCCCTAGTGGTGGAAACACTAGGAAAGTTCCACTGTGTAGTGTCATTGAGCTTGGAATAAACCAAGATATAAATGCATTGTCCATTCTTGTCCATATGGAAACATTCTTTTCACAAAAGCAAATAAAATCTTCAAAATCACAACAAAATAAAATACAAACATAAATGTGACCATACATTTTGTGTGCGTCACATAAGGTTGGCGTATCTGAGGAGGACAAGAGTTTGAAGGCATGGCTTTCCTAAATGTATAGTATGTAAGTAGAAATGTATCATAATACTGGCTGCCTGGTGAATTAGTAAGTAGAAATATATCATCATACTGGCTGCCTGGTGAATTAGTAAGTAGAAATGTATCATCATACTGGCTGCCTGGTGAATTAGTAAGTAGAAATATATCATCATACTGGCTGCCTGGTGAATTAGTAAGTAGAAATGTATCATCATACTGGCTGCCTGGTGAATTAGTAAGTAGAAATATATCATCATACTGGCTGCCTGGTGAATTAGTAAGTAGAAATATATCAGCATCCTGGCTGCCTGGTGAATTAGTAAGTAGAAATGCCCTTATTCCATGCTGCTGTGCTCCTCCTCCGGTACGCCAGCCAAATGGTATAGTATGGTATAGTATGTCTTGGATTGTTTATATGATGTGGAGTTTTAATGAGTATTTTAAAAGAATAACTACTTTGTGTACAAAAGGAAAAGAGAATAAAATTCCTTTGTTTGAAATCTCAAAATGTCTTATTTCCATGCTCAACCTTGGTCACACGAACCTGTGCTTTCTATTGTTAAAGAGGACAAAATGTAGCGTAGTATAGTAGGCATTAAGTATATTTTATTAGTATTCCCTCAAAAGTCCCCCCTGCTACACATTGATGTATGGACATAAGTACATCCTATAGTCTATGTGAATGTGAGTAAAGTCAAACTAGGAGTGAGCATAAATCTAAAAAAAAAACATTATTATCATAGTTCCAACAAGTTAATTGTGCTTTGCACAAATCAGGTTGAGTTTGTGCTTGAAATGTACTGTAATTCTGCAAACTGTTAATAACATTTTCAATCAATCAATCAAAGGAAACAGATATAAAATCATAACTGAATATAATTTTTTTCCCCTCCAAATGCTAAACAATGAACAAACCCCACATTATTTCCCCAGGTTAAAATGTGAACAGGCTAAATGATAATGGCTGAAACTTCATTCACTATAAGGGGTGTCAAACTCATTTTGGGGCAAGGGCCACATTGCGCGAAAGGTGACTTGATGAGGGCCGCAGCCAGTTGCAGCTCACGTGCGTTGACTTACACAGTTGTCACTTGGCTTTGTTTTCTAGACTGTTTATTGACATAAATTGACTTTATTTGTATTACAGGATGAATTCCTGTTCTGTCCTTTGTCTATATAGAAGTGTCTATTTGTACGTCTCTAAATGTTTTTGATGAATTGAACATTGTGGACCCTATTGGAAACAAGTGTAATGCTTAATTGGGTCGTCCACTCACAGTTAACAGCCTTTGTATTGTGTTTGTGCTTGAAATGTACTGTAATTCTGCAAACTGTTAATACATTTTTCAATCAATCAATCAATACAAGACGTTTGGTATGAGGTGGAAAAAATACCCAAGAAACCACTCGAAAATAGTTAAAAATCCAATCATTATTTTATCAAAAATGGTAAAAATGACATGTAGCCATCATGAAATCTGACACTTTGCATCTCTTTGCTTTGACTATCGTGTGTAAGTACACTATATTCCTCACTTGGTAAGGGAAATTAAACTCTACTGAGCTGTAACAACTATGGTTAGCCTCTCCATGTCCTGCTGTATCAGAGTGTGAGGAGAGTAATCCACAACAACTCAACTAGCAGTTGAATAGACTTTTAATGAGCCCATTGACACGCCCAGTGACACCATTCCGCACCTGGGCAGAGACAAAGCCGTCTACAGCACGGCCATTAGCAGGGTAGGTGGGGGAAGGGGAGTAGCAGCGCGTTGTTTCCTTTTTGAAAATCATCTCGAGGGCCGCATTGGACCTCCCCCTGGGCCGTATGCGGCCCACGGATCACCAGTTTGACACCCCTGTTAACAATGCATTCAAATGCAGATGTTAAACGTGTTAATGGTCACTGGTTGTCTGGCATTGAACAGATCACCTGTTAATGATCACATTATGGATGAACTGAGACCAGTTTACACCTCTTTGACTCTGGTGAGTTTCAGCAGAAATACAGAAATAGGTCTATCACACAGAACTTTATATTACCCTTTGTGAAATGTTAAAGGTGTTGTAAGGGATATGTGTAGTTAAAATAGCTCTAGTAATCATTGATATAATTATTGTTTGTTCAGTAACAGAAGTCTTCCCATGTCTCCATATCCAGTCATATAACTCATATAGGATACATACAGAATAGAAGTGAAACTGTAAGGGAAACTGGAAGACATTGAACTAAAACACAAGCTGATACATCTTTGCAGGGTTCTCTCTCCTTTTAACATCATGTACATTTTTAACATCTAGATTTTAACATCTACTCAGACTTTTGTGAGGACCCCAAGTTGATTTGTTTGACATAATGTTTCACTATAGCCTATAGATCAAGCTTGTACATTTTAATTATATAGCCTACTAAGAAGAACAAAACAGGAAGAAAAAACAACCTTTCATAATAGCATTTTGAATATCCATCGTAACTAAATACATAGGCAGTTTGTTTTAGTGTTGATAACATTTTTGTAAAGCACGGACAAACGATTGATTCAACATTTTATTCAACAGAGGGGCTGGCCTTGGCCACTGGCCTGGGCACCTAGGTTGATCATGCATGTCGCGAAAAGAAAGAAAGCTGTGATATAGCACTTCAACCATTCTAAAGAACTGCTAAAGAACCAATATCTTGTGTGGTTTAGATGTTAAATAGACCACTTTGTAATTGCAGTCACCTACCCACCTACCCACACTTTGTATAGCCAATCTGCATAGTACAATTGCAGCAAACTGCTTTGTCTACATAATTAAAAAATTGCTATCTAAAGCCAATATAGGCTATTCAACAAATAAAACTGGAGTATCATTATTGTCCGCAGTAACAACCAGCTTTCTCCCACAATCTCCCATGTCTCCCAAAACAGTGCCTTGTGCAAAAAAAACAAAAAACAAAAACACATTTGCTTTTAGTTTGACCTAAGATTTCCATTTAATAGTGCAATAATGCATTAATGTCGGATAATTACTGCAAATGAAGTTAAGTGAAGGACGAACCACAATCAGTTACCATAATCCCAATGTCAATGTTTACTTCAACTAATTAACCTTGAGCTCAAACACACAACACATGCATGTGTGATGTGCACATACATAGATTGTCACACACGGATGCTTACACACACACACACATGTAGACAGTCATTTCTCTCAGTGGTGTCAGGTGAATGTATTGATGCCGTCTCCTGTGTGTGTTTGATGATCATGACCCAGTGATGATTCAAACGTTTCACTAAACAAATCATCTGCAATCTGTTTGTATTGCAGGTGGTGCTGTAAGCAAACAGCACGTGTGCACGCACGCACACACACACACACACACACACACACACACACACACACACACACACACACACACACACACACACACACACACACACACACACACACACACACACACACACACACACACACACACACACACACACACACACACACACACACACACACACACAGCAAGAAGAGGCTGTCATAAATTGGCTATTGGCTTTGTGAGTACTTCATCCCCAGAGAGAGAGAGAGAGAGGGGGGAGGGGCTGGGAGCAAGGGAGCTAGAGTGAGAGAGACATACACAGAGAGAGAATGGAATGGGAATGGAATGATAAATGAAGAGAACATTTGAGAAAAAGGGAATCAGGGGGGCTGACAAAACTTTGCCTCGGTTATAATTAATGAACAATTATTTAAAAAAAATCAATACTTTTGTAGAAGTACAATATAATACAGGGGTTGTGTTGTTAATCAGACTAATCTTCAGTTGATTATAAACACAGTATTAGCATTTTTTGTGTCCATTCGTTGATATGTAATAACAGTGATGTGAATAGGTTTTCAATGTAATGGGTCCCGGGACCCAGGGGTGGTCTTTTAGATGCAGGGTCCCAGGGACATTTTATGAGTCCTACTTCAACAACGTTAGAACACAGTACTTAGTACAGGTATTGCATTCCAGGACCCCTGGAGGGTGACATGATTGCGTCCTTTCTCAATTTAGTGATTCCAAAAAGCCCAAACCACACCAAAGGGTTGAGACAGGACAAAACAGTTGACCTGGTGTGGTTGACCTTAAAACGGTTTTGTCCCAATGAGTCCCTACCGATGTGGTTTGGGCTAAAGGATGTATAGGATGCAGGATATTTGCATCACTGTAATAAATGAATAATAAACTAGAGAACAAGTATTATCCTATACTACATGAGCAAGATTAAGCCGGTCGGAGGTTCTAAATGTCGATTTGATGTAATTTCATTAACTGCAAAGCCTCAGAGTGTAATAACATAGGTGAGAGAGAGAGAGATCATATAATACTAATTGCACAGAGCATTTGAGAAAGAGGGAATCAGAGACTGTAGAGATTGACAGAGAGATAGATGGGTGAAAAGTAAAGTGTGAATGAGTGAGTGAGCAAAATCCTCAGTGATGTAACAAAGCAAAATCCTAAGTGTTGATCTATCCATTTGTAACTCTGAGAGTGTATATAAATATCTGACCCTTACAGGTCCTTTTGATTACATTTATACACTCTTTGGATGCATGTGCTGTGTGTGGGCGTTGACAGAGGGGGAGTAATAAATAATAATGTGTCATCCGAGCAGAAATGTTTGTTCAAAATTGGGATGGGAGGTGGACGTTTGGCAACGGAAACATTAGATAATAACCACGTCCGAGAAGAAATTGTGTGTGTGCAAAACGGCAAGTAAGACGCCAACCTAGTGCCGAAAATACCTTTCAAATCCCATGGCTTGGTGTGGTGAGCAAAATACTGAAACAGTATCAACGTTTGGATTCAACATTCTACAATCAGTGATAGAAATCACTGATTCACGTCACACGACTACAGGTGTGAAAGAGCGTGTGCGCCGTCCTCCAGTCCCAGCCAGATTGATATCTTCACCATTACATCATCGACATAATAATAATAATAATAATAAAACTTTATTTGTATAGCACCTTTCATGACATGAAATGCAGCTCAAAGTGCTTTACACAAAAAAAGAAAAGAAAGGCAGGGCATAAACAATACAGTGAGGACATGAATAACATTTTTTAAAAAGACAAATAAATCAATTAAAAGCAAGGGTGTAGAAGTGGGTCTTGAGCTGTGCTTTAAAAATGTCTACAGAGGCTGCCTGTCGAAGGTACAGTGGGAGTTTGTTCCACGCCGTCGGCCCGTAGAAGCAAAAAGCTGCTTCCCCGTATTTTTTTGTTGCCATTTTTTTAGGCAAAGCGAGCAGGCCAGCAGTGGAAGACCTTAGGGGGCGGTTTGGGACATATTTCGGCAGGCTTCGACATGACATCATAAATCCTCAGGGACGTCACGCCGTTATTATTAGACCCTGTTTTTTGTTTTGTTTTCTCCCTGTGAGCGTGCAACTAGTGTAAAGCCTGATTTATACTCTGTTGTGTACGGTCCTGAAAATAGCTGATCTATTAGCTCACAATGCATTTTGAGGTTGCAGACCGGCAATGTTTTGGCTTCGGATACGATCGTACTGTACAACTAAGCATAAATCAGGATTAAGTCGATATGTCAGTTCGTTGGTCCAAACAATTTCAAGCATAAACCGAGAGCTGGCTGCAACTGATCCCGAATTATGCCCTTGTTTACATATCTTCTAAATGTTTGAAGTTAGTAATCAAGACTCATGAAAACAGTACTCAGAGATGAGGCAAAAGTCATCATAATAGAGACAGATGGAGACAAAATTAGCTTTGCTTTCCTGCAGCAGAGTAACTTTTAAGCATAATGTAAATTAAGACTTTTGACTTTTAATAAAACTTAAGGTAAAGCAGGAACTGACTGAATGTGTGTGAATCACTGTCCACCAGGCTAGGTAGTAGGTTAGGCCCCTATCTGTCCACCCCTTTATCTGTCCGTGTACAGATAATCTCCGGCACCGTTGGCCTGACCGACGTGAAACGGTGACAAAAGCAGAACCTCTGCCGCAAATTCTTCACATCGGCCTGTTATAGCACCACCAAGAGGCTGATTTTTATTGCGGCTGCAGGTCGCATTTACTATGAAACATACATTTTTGTCTGTCAGTCAGTCAGTGTATCACTCAAAATCCCCATACAGTATATGGGAAAGCCCCAGTATATGGTGCCCAGGTCTCATGACATCACGCGATGTACAGTATGTACACAATGTACACAATCTCTCTATAGTCATGTCATCAAGACAGACCTTCATATTTCTTCTTGATTGGCTAAGATTGACTTCTACTGGCCTGGCGGGGACCTATTCTCTGAGGAGCACATTCTTCTATTTTTTGTTTGTTTTATTCGCCCAAACTCACACTGTCACAGTTGTTCAAACATTTTTCCACTTGCCAATTCCTGCTTTCCCTTTTATAGAAAGTTTTATTGAAGTCAAAAGTGGTGATTTACATTGTGCTTAAAAGATGATATTGGGATTGGCAAGATTATTGATCACCCATCAAAGATGTTTTCATCGTGACACCTCCTGAGGCCTTGATCATAAAGCTGAGCATCAAAACCACAACCAGCCTCTCTATACTCGCTACTTTCAAAATCAACTTGGAGTCTTTAATATGATTCATATTAGGGTAACATTGACTAACGATTTGACAACATTGCCACAAAACAAGAATAATACAATGAAGAGTTTTGATGCGGTTCTCTGACATGGCACAGATTGCATTTCACTGCAGTGTGCAGTTGTGGAACATGCTGGTGGAATAATGACATAGCTTCATTATAACCTGGAGTGCGTATGATTGCCAGTGTGTAATTCAATTCTGGAATATCAACCAAAGATTGGTGTCATAATGACTAAACAACAGGGAGATTAGTATTATTCTTATGCTATCAAACCACAGGAAAATCATGGCTTGAATGAAGCTTGTTATTGTATTATAATTGTCCACACTGTTGTTGTCTCTGCCTGCAATGTTGCTACAGTAGGCTACATATTATTGTATGTGTAGGTGGCAAGAACATCTTGAATAACTTGAAGCTTGAGATTCTACAGACCAACTGATACAAACTGTAATGATACTTAGTGTACAGTGTAGGGATAATTTTACGATGATGCAGAAAGACAGTAATGGCTCAGATTACTTCTGGTCACCGTGGATACTAATAACAAATGAGTGTCAACCTCAGTCCTACCTATAGACAGTCCACATAAGATGTTTACAGAGGCTGTATAGGGCGAACATAGAAGGGTAGCTATTGGAACTCCATACAGGATTAATTAAAACCACAATACCTCAAAAATGAATACATCACACCAGGTTTCTTGAAGAGAGCTTGACAGGTAGGCAGTGGCACTCCCAAGTTAACAAACATCTTGATATTTGCAATACCAGCCGCAAAGCATCATTATAAGCCCCCTTAAGCTTCTGCATGTTGCTAATCCTGTAGTTTCTCCATGAGCCGTATACAGTTAGTATACTGTATATCGACATACAAAATACAGAGAAACCGTTCCTGCTGGGCTTACAATTTGCTACTACAGTGTTTCTATTTGAACAAAGGGAGTGCCGTATTGTGTTTTAGCTATATTTGTTTTACTACCCGTTTTACAAATTACAACCACTCCCGTTCACTCAGATCAACTAATACAGGGAAGCTGTCTGAACCTTCCCTAAAACATCCGGGACAACGCTCCACTCAATCCCAGACTCTTCTCCCTTCTGGCTCCCAAACTGAGGAATAAATAATTGCAGTTAGAACGGCAGGCACTACAAAATGTCTGAATGTCCTGAAGATAGATGTTTTGCCTTATTGATATGTGCCATGTCATACAAATGCGTCTAGTCTTGAACATTGTTTTTAACTGGAATAAATGCAATTTCACCCTAGTATACAGTTGGGAATTGATGACAATGAAGTAAAGATGACATGAACTTGCTGTAACGTCCTAAATACACTGTTGGGATTGGGATCACTTAAATGCAGCATGGTTCTCAACCTTTTCAGGCTGTCACCCCCAAAATAATCATATTTGAACTGTGTGGACCCCCGGCCCCCATCCTAATAAGCACTTGGAATGTAAAAGTTGAGGCATTCCATTTAGTTTGACTCTGTTTCACAGATAAATATTGTGAAAATAGCAGATCTACAAGCTCACAATGCTACTGACTTGATGAGCCAGTGATGTTCGGTGCCGTGTCATTAGTCCGACGGCTCATGGTTCCGACTCGCACATTACTAACCCTATCCCTAACCATAACCCTAAACCTAACCGGACACATTAGCCACGGGTTAGTCCTAACCGGACACGTATGTCGAAGCTACAGGTTAGTCTTAACCAGCCACGGGTGAGTCTTGACAGGCCACGTATGTCGGGCTAACGGGATGTCGGTGTTATGGGCAGTCCCCTGATGTTCATGTGTTTTGTTAGACCCATAGGTGTGGTCATGCCAGGTTAATATTTGAAGATAATCCACTCTTACTGGCAATAAAGAAGGGTGTTCCATAGACTCTCTCTCTGACACACACACTCTCACTGCCTATCCCCATCTTCCCTCTCTCTCGGGCACATCCATAGTTTGGATTGCTCTGCAACGGGTCGATTCTTGTTAGGGCAACGACCATGTCAATGATACACTAAATTCCATAGGCTGGCGGGACGATTGCACTGTGATTGGCCGTTTTAAGGCCAACTGGCTGAACAATGTTGAAACTTAAATCAGTCAGTGACATTCGTGTTTTGTTGGCCCCACTGTTGTGGTTCAGCCAAAAGGGGGGGGGGGGGGGGGTACTGCAATTGATTCAGTCGTCCCTCTGGGTTCCTTGAAGGAGTTCCAAATGGAGTCTGTAACTCTGAGTTATGGTAGGGGTTCTTGAAATTAGAACGTTTGAGAACCGCTGGACTAATTGTACTCTTGAGAGAGAGAGAGAGAGAGAGAGAGAGAGAGAGAGAGAGAGAGAGAGAGAGACCACAGAAAGATTTCCATGAACACGAGCCTAAAACTATGCCCAGATGTAAAGTATGAAATATGTATTCATCATGATGGTTTATTTATTCTTCCACTGGCAACATGACACAGAGATGAATAGAGCAAAGGGCTGGCAGGAGCTAAATGAGTCTGTATGTGTTTGTACTGTGTGTGTGCGTGAGGCCGTGAGCGTGTGAGTGTGTGATATTTGAATATTCATGATATTAAAATTCAGCATTGTTGTCTGTTAACAACTACACAACACTGCATCCAAAGAAGTTATGAATGCACATTCTGTCATTGTGTGTGTTGGTGCATGTGTGCATGCATGTGCGCGTGCATGCGCACGTGCACACATTTATTTTCCAGTCCAGACACCATATTTGGTCAGGTCCAGTCAGAAGGATCATAGTCAGTTACTGTGCTGTACTCAGTTATACAACCTCATCCACTGCAACCTTATGCACTACTGGTTTACATTATACAACCCACTGCAACCTTATGCACTACTGGTTTACATTATACAACCCACTGCAACCTTATGCATCAAATGTCACTTTCAAGATTACAGCCTGATCAGAGCCCCACTGACCTCCATTATACAAAGTATAAAATATTTCAAATAGTGGAGCTACTTCCATTGTTTACTGGTAAACACACACACGCACGCACGCACGCACGCACGCACGCACGCACGCACGAGCGCGACAGGTTGAATAATGCACTGCCAAAAAAAAGAGAAAGAGGTAATTTTCAAACCAATAAACAAAAGGTTTGAAATTAGCCTTCTCATTATTGCATTGCACTTATCGTCAGTGGGTGAAATGTTGCCCGTTCTAAAAAAAAAGGGGGGGGGGGGGGATTTTGCTAGTTTGTTCTCAAAAGCTTAAATAAAGGGTAAAATAATGAAACTGGATTAAACTTGATCAAACACATACTGTAATTGAGAGAAACTCATTGGCTTCTTAGGGTGTAATCGCCCAGCCCTTGGGCTTAAGGCTGGTAAATTAACTGAAAACACATCGAAACCGATAATTAGAAACATACTCTTCCTTATGTAGGTTCATCGAATAATCTAGAAGCATATTTACATTTCTTATATTGTATCAACAAAACAACAGCTCTATTGTATTTTTTTTTTTACAATGGTGACATACAAGGTTTGAAATAATTGTGATATTGATTTGAAGTCACATTGCCCAGCCCTACTTGAGTTGGTTTAAAATACAGCTTTGCATCCCAGAGGCATTTGGGGTCTTACTCATCCACAACTGTGGCAGGCAGTATGGACATTGGATGGGTGTGTGGGTCTGTGTCATTCACAGTGGGTTTGTGGGTCTGTGCCATTCACACAGTGGGCTTGTGGGTCTGTGCCGTTCACACAGTGGGTTTGTGGGTCTGTGCCATTCACACAGGACCATTCAACTCCAACGTCCCGGCCAAGCTGCTGTGCAAGCAACTCCAGCCTGAATTATAGCAACGATAGGCTGTGTTAAATCATCCAGCGTAGACTGTGTGTGGATAACCGTCATACAAAGCCTAGAATAGGCACACACACACAAATACACGCGCACGCTCTGAATGTCAAGTAGACTATCTAATTTTCAAAGGCGTGCAGCAGCAGACAGGACAGGGCGCATGAGGACACAATGTGTGTGTGTGTGTGTGTGTGTGTGTGTGTGTGTGTGTGTGTGTGTGTGTGTGTGTGTGTGTGTGTGTGTGTGTGTGTGTGTGTGTGTGTGTGTGTTGCAGGTGGTAAAACATAAAACATCAACTTATTTGTGTAACCCAACGTCAAATTAGCCTTGGAGGACAATCAATTACCTCAAGAACAGATACAGACACAATTAGTGTAATATCACTTATGCAAATTATCATTTGCCTGACCAGTTGAAACCCTTTTAAACCCATCAGTTTACTACACTTTGGCTTTGTAGGGCAGTATAGGTCAGTTCCAAGCAGAAGCCATGTCGGTTCAACAACATCTTGCATGATTCCAAGCACACATTGTGTATAGATTTTCATTGTACCTAGTAAGAACACATTCAGATGATAGAATAATGAATACCTGCTGTCCTAATAAAATATTGGCACTCTGGCTATTGGCGTGTGCGGTCACCCTCTTGTTTTTTCAAGATTTCCTCTACAGTTTTCTCCCGTGTGCCGGCACCGCTACAAGGACTTTGGTGTGCGTTAGCCTCTTTGTACACAGAATAATGAATGCCACTGCTGGATTCGTGGAAATATTCGAATGAAATCCGTAGGCAAATGTGGCATTTCCTCCGTCTAGGTGGCTGAGGGCAGTCTTGTGCTGTGGGAAAGATGTGAGAAATGTGCTACGACAGTCGACATGTGCCACATAATCTACCTTTTAAACCAATCATTAAACTGCTTTTTCTGCACAGCCACAAGCCGTTGAACTAATGAGAATGACAGGCCAACCCAGTATAGTAGCGTACTTTAAGAAACGGCCCATGTCCATGGTGCTGACTGACTGAATGATTGTGCTTTACTATGGAGGGTATGCGCATGCTTAAAGTGAATGGCACATCGAGTGGCAAATCGAGTGGCAAAGCAACATGCAAAGTGAGTTTAACATTGTTTAATGCAATCAGATAGGACTTTTCTGTTTGGATGCATGGGTTGTCAACGCCAGAAAGTAGTTTTTTGCAGTAGTAGGCATTCCTGCATAACTTCCAGGTTTGATGATGATACGCATACCCTCTATTGTCTTGGATTTCACTATATTAAACACTGTTGAATAAGATCCATTGCATTATCAATGTCATCCAAGCTGTAGCCTAGATATTCGTATTGTATTATTTTATATTATGTGTTTGCTTCCTGGCTACATACAATGTTTCAAAGGCACACAATTAACCTCAAAACACACTGCAAATAAAGTCTTTTAAAATCTTTTAAAAATACAATGTTGCATGGAGTTCTTCTAACTTTTATTTGAGTAAACGTGATTGTCCGTTCATGTCCCCCACTACGTGGGGGCACCCCAGGGGTGGGCGGCACCCCTGGTCAAATCCACTGGTCCCATTGCATTGCTGATTCTGGCATAGATTAGCATAGCCTGTAAAGAATAGATGACATCACTCATACAGGCTATACTAATTAAAGCCAGAATCATCAAACGTCTTCCAGAGAATCATCACGTCTTCCACACGGGCCTTCCATCTTGGGTTCCCATCACAGTCAGAACTGCAGCCTCACTCCCAATCTTCCGCCGTAGTCTGAAAACCCACCTCTTCAGACTCCACCATGGCCCGTAGCACTTGCCCTAGCCCCTTAGATAGCACATTATGTAGACTTAGATAGTATTTTAAACAGACTTATAGCTTGTTACGTAGACAGCTCTAGAATTGCACTTTATGTAGTCATAGCACTTTATAGTACACATGTATAATATATTATATAGTATAGTATGTATAGTTTACATAGATACTCCACTGTTACGTTCTTAGTTTACGCATGATTCATGATAACTACTTTTTATATATGTGATGTATGCCATGCTTTTGTTATTGCTTAATGTAAGTCGCTCTGGATTAAGAGCGTCTGCTAAATGCCTAGATTGTAAATTGTAAATTGCAACATAAAGCCATGGAAACATTTCCATGAGAAGAGATGAGGGAATTTTATATATTACTTAACCTCCACAGATATTTC
Source organism: Electrona antarctica (assembly GCF_951216825.1). Taxonomy (NCBI): domain Eukaryota; kingdom Metazoa; phylum Chordata; class Actinopteri; order Myctophiformes; family Myctophidae; genus Electrona; species Electrona antarctica. The sequence goes on from NC_136805.1 coordinate 13,122,277, forward strand.
AGCACTCAAGATAAATGTCTTTGTGGTACCCCATCAAAATGTCCCACACGTATACCACAAATCAATTTTCCGAACATCATATAAACAGAACTTCTTCAGAACTGTATATATTAAATTACAGTGAGTCTCTGATTTCAAATGTAGTTAATTTTGAGTGTATTTTGTTGATTATAAATAATAGTTCGTATTTACTTATTTTATTCTCCTGTATTGTCACCTCTAAATGAGGGCTCTTTCCATTAATGTGTTCTAAGAAATGTAAAAAGGTTTAATGAATGATGTAATCATGAGATCAAAATGAAAATATGAAAACAACTGTGAACATTGTGTTATTTGAACGTCTTCCGTCTTACATATCAGCAAACTGTCCCCGAGGAGGGCTGCTCAGTAGAAGCCAGCATTATGAAAATTAATGTTTTATGGCGTTGCAATACAACAACATGGATACTTCAACCGTATAAGAGGATACATTATCGTTGCTGTCGGGCAGAAACCTTGTATCTCCATATTTCATCTTTTTATGTTTTCTTTTCATAAATTGATGCCCAATAGTAGCATATCCAACAGTTCAAAACATGTTTAGGGGGGATTTCCACCTCTAATATCATGCCGGGTTGAAAGTGGTTAAGTCTGTCTGTGGGTTTAATACATTTGTCAATGAAAACTAATAAGAGCTTGTGAATAAATAATAACTGCATTGGTTCAATTTCCTGAACACTAACAGTTTTGGACATACAAGGTTTCCACCCCAAACTGACTACAGTAGAACAAACAAACAGACAGATTTGTGTCATTCACCAAAATTCAAATCATTCCATCTGTTCATCATTCATCATCTGTTGTTGTTTCGTTTTTGTGGACTGCATATTCATATAATATCTTGACCACATTTCCCACAAAATCTGCTTTGGGTTATCATGCGGACGGACATCTGCAGGTTAGTATATGTTTAGTTTCTAGAGACACCAATAGCCTTAAAAGTCAGACAATTAATTCAAACTCTGTGATGTAATTCACATCTAGACCAGAGGTGCACCATATTCTGACTTACGTCTGCTGTAAGTCACCAACTTCAAAATACTAACTTCAACTGCTGTCTGCCTCTCAACCAACCAAGTACCTTTAATAATAACTTGGAACAGCTAAAACCAGAGCAACACTGGATGTTCTTCAGACAATTCCCCCAGTGTTTCAGGAGCAAACTTAGTAACAAATACTGTAGTGCTCGTGTAATGTCTAGCTCACTATCATTATGTCATCGTTATATTGCAGAGTTTCTCAAAATGGTTTTACATTCAAGGACCCCATTACTCTGAGACTGTATGAATTGAATTAGTATACTCAGTCCCTGTACCCCACTTTGAGAACCACAGTTACTGTATATTGGTCTGTGATTAGAATTAAATAATGTGACTGACACACACACACACACACACACACACACACACACACACACACACACACACACACACACACACACACACACACACACACACACACACACACACACACACACACACACACACACACACACACACACACCTGTTATTATTATAAATATTATTATTATTGTAAATATGACCCTTGATTTTTGAAAAAAAAGTTATAGACAGCGAGACAGACAGACCTTTAAACGTTGGTTTCATTTAAAATGAATTTTGCATTGTGGCTACGTGTGTGCATACAGCCTTTTTCTTTACAGTCTATATTTATTTACCAAGGCAAGCAGCACCACACCAACAATGGTGTGCACCCTTCTCCTGTTTGGAGACAGACAGACAGACAGACACACAGATGCAAATGATAATTCACCATCTCCACGGGACACAGGTGTGAAAACCAGTGAGTAAAGACTGAATGAGGCAATTTACAGGGACCAGGGATGGAAAACAGATGGTGACAGGGACACCTGAGCTGTGTTTTTTCTCTTGCAGAGGCACCATCCCCGAAATACATAACCCCCCCACCCCTACACACACACACACACACACACACACCTCAGAAAAGTTGTGATCTCCACTTTAAAAGAGAATTAAAAGTTTTCTCCAAGCTGCTCGGAGTGTTGTAAGTGGACTACAAAGTGTTTGTGTGTGTGTGTGTGTGTGTGTGTGTGTGTGTGTGTGTGTGTGTGTGTGTGTGTGTGTGTGTGTGTGTGTGTGTGTGTGTGTGTGTGCGGTCAGCATTCTTTAGCAAATGCTACCTGGCAGAATGATGAATGAGACAGGGAACTTGGATACAGAACAAACAGAGATGCTGTGTGAGTGTGTGTGTGTGTGTGTGTGTGTGTGTGTGTGTGTGTGTGTGTGTGTGTGTGTGTGTGTGTGTGTGTGTGTGTGTGTGTGTGTGTGTGTGTGTGTGTGTGTGTGAGCATGCGCGTATATGTCCGTCCATCCATAGCCATGTGTACATAACATTACATAAGACCTTTATAACCTACCAACGAACAAGTGCGTTTGTGCATGTGTGCCCGACGCCACGCTTATATTTCAAAATACACGTATCAGCTAGTTGTTATTGCAAGCTTCAACACTAAGATAAGAAATCAAAATTAAGCCACATGTTTACTTCATACAGTTCTTCATTGCATCACTCAGTGAAAATGTCAGATTTTCAAACAAACAATACGTATGAATGAATTGGGCTCTCTGGGACTTTCTTCATCTCTCCATCTCTCAGTTTATCTTCTCTCTCAGTTTCTCTTAATGTATTTCTCTATCTGTGTCTCTCTAATCCTCTCACGTACATGTTTTTCTTAAATCCATTAGTCTTTTATCTCACTTTATCTTTTCTTTCTTCGTCTATCTGACGCCCCCCCAACACATCTTGTTCGCTTCTGTCTCCTTCTGTCTCACTGACTTGTCAGGTTTTCTCTCCGTCTGTTCATCTGACAGTAAGGGGAGAAATAAAACCTCAAAGGAGCAGACAAACAGGATAAAGGTTAATTTGTCAGCTTCATCGCATGACCAGGATTTTCTTTTATTAATCCTGACGCGGCATCGGCATCGCGGCAAGAATCAAGGATCTTTCTAGATTATAAAGCCTTAGTTGTGAGCTTGTGGATGGGTTATTCTCGCCGGTGTGTTCGACACCGGCACGCGAGTAAGTATAAGCAGGCTTTATAAAGTAGCAGTAGGCTTAAAGACTGCAATGACTGGACTCATACACGCAGACAAACAAGAAGCAGCTGGCGATGACAGGCAGAAAAACAGAAAGAGTGAAAATAGAGACAGGGAAGGTGAGGCAAGAAACAGATGGGGGGAGAGAGAGAGGGAGGGAGAGAATGTGAAGAATGGTTTAAATGCTCCATGGCCACACTGCCAGATAAGGGAATGTGAACAGTGCGTTTCTGTCTGCTATGAAACTCACACATACTATGAATGACTCTAACCAGTGGGCCTCCACTGCGATCAAATCTATCTTTCTCTCCAGTCCTTTTTTGTTTTTTTTACACCCAGGGTCATGATACAAAGAGTGTGAGAGTGAGAATGAGAGAGAAAGGACAGGAGGGGGGCGGTTGAGAAAGAAGAGATGAGAAGTGAAAATTGAATAAAAAGTGCCCTACAACTGTGGACAGACAGAGAGCAGTCCTTCTTTGTAAAAGCTGCAATCTGGAACTTATAATGAATAAAATGTTATTTTGACCAATCTGTGTGGTCCAGTATATTGATACAATATAACTAGTGCAGCTCCCGTTAATCTGGGAGTCAACCAGTCAACCGTATATGTTACGGCACAGGTTGGTGAGATACATACAGTAGTCTTCTCCGCTGTTGGTGTGTGAATGGGTGAATATAATACACATTGTAAAGTACTTTGGATAAAGGCACTATATTAATGCACCATTTTCAATTACCATTTACTACAGGTCAGGAGAGTCTTAGCTCTCTGGTAGAAATCTCCACCCGTGTGCATGGGAGACTTTGAATGGGTTTTGAATGGCAGGAACACACTCCTATTAGATTGTCTCAAAACATAAATCTCACAGATTGAAGCTTTAACTTTGTGCACGAATGCACACTGTTGCATCCAGCTCAGCCCAGGGCCACAGAGAAGCTATGGTGTAGGAGGGCTGGTAATGTCCCCACTCTGTTATGAGAGGACCTCTTCCTTGCTTCCTTATAGCGGTTTTACCAATGATAATAATGAAGGCTCTGTTCCAATCTGGTCAAACGGAGTCAGGGTGCTTATAGTGTGCATTGTAGGCTCACTGGAAAGACTCACCAGTGGGTCTCGAATTTGGGTCCAGGAACCTTCACGAGGGGGTTCCAAATGGCCCCTTATGAGTGTCTAACCTATTTTAGGCCCTATTTGAGGCTGATTACTCTGCTCACCAGACAGAGTGGGAGGCAGTTGAAGTAGGAGACCCTCAGTGAGGAACAAACAGAGTAAAAAGAGGAGGAGCTTGACGCTGAAGATTATTGGAAAGAAATTGGAAAGGAAATTTCCAATTTCCAGCAAGCCCCCAGGCCCTGCCCTAGAGACACCAGTCCAGCAAGCCCCCAGGCCCTGCCCTAGAGACACCAGTCCAGCAAGCCCCCAGGCCCTGCCCTAGAGACACCAGTCCAGCAAGCCCCCAGGCCCTGCCCTAGAGACACCAGTCCAGCAAGCCCCCAGGCCCTGCCCTAGAGACACCAGTCCAGCAAGCCCCCAGGCCCTGCCCTAGAGACACCAGTCCAGCAAGCCCCCAGGCCCTGCCCTAGAGACACCAGTCCAGCAAGCCCCCAGGCCCTGCCCTAGAGACACCAGTCCAGCAAGCCCCCAGGCCCTGCCCTAGAGACACCAGTCCAGCAAGCCCCCAGGCCCTGCCCTAGAGACACCAGTCCAGCAAGCCCCCAGGCCCTGCCCTAGAGACACCAGTCCAGCAAGCCCCCAGGCCCTGCCCTAGAGACACCAGTCCAGCAAGCCCCCACCCAGGCTTGCCTCCAGCCTGTTATCCTGTTATTTTGCAAAACTCTGTCTACCACTCGCACGCACGCACGCACGCACGCACGCACGCACGCACGCACGCATGCACGCATGCACGCACGCACGCACACGCACACAGTTTGTGAATTGGAAGTGTTATCAGACCCCAAGGAATATGAACAAATAAAGCTTTATCCTCTAGCGTCCTTGGTGTCTAAGTAAGACATTTTGAAATGTACTATTACCATTCCCTCCTGGAGTGATGGGGGACAATACCTGCAATATCTGAAAGAACCAGTGACAACACACATAGTAAAACGTTCCTAAGGCCTACTTACGGTAGTGCCATGAAGTTGATGATAATGATGACGTGTATATGTTGTGTTCATGTACATCATGATGATAATGATGACGTGTATATGTTGTGTTCATGTACATTATGATGATAATGATGACGTGTATATGTTGTGTTCATGTACATCATGATGATAATGATGACGTGTATATGTTGTGTTCATGTACATTATGATGATAATGATGACGTGTATATGTTGTGTTCATGTACATTATGATGATAATGATGACGTGTATATGTTGTGTTCATGTACATTATGATGATAATGATGATGTGTATATGTTGTGTTCATGTACATTATGATGATAATGATGACGTGTATATGTTGTGTTCATGTACATTATGATGATAATGATGACGTGTATATGTTGTGTTCATGTACATTATGATGATAATGATGACGTGTATATGTTGTGTTCATGTACAAGCAAGGTTTATGTTTATTTATGTACATTATCAGAATCGGAAGCCCATTTATAGTCCCCAAGCAAGGTTTCTCAAACAAGGAATTGAAGTACACAGCAAAACCCATCTGGTCCATTAACTATTTCACTCTCAGCAGCTAGGCCCTACAATAATGTCCTTCGTCGTACGCATTAAGAGACGATCTTGTGAAGATTTTGTGCCAGGGACCCCCATAAGGCAACATTTGTGTTTTTTTCCCCCGGACGTTTTTCGAAATCCCTCAAAAATAGTAAACAAGCTCCCGACGCATCGCAACATGGCGTGAGTGTGTACTGTGTATCGCGGCTATCGCCAATTATTTTAATATTTTTAATAAGCATACAATAGGATTAAAGAGGTTAAACTAGTTTTGATGCCATCATTTTAATAACAAATGTTGCTGAGGACCCCCCCTGGGACCCCAGTTTGAGTACATATCCATTCTATATGTGAAACACTGCAAACCCCAGGCAGTCTTCTACTTTATTTAAGCTGCTCTTAAAACCAATCACGTAAAAATGATCAACTGCTTTTCAACCCATTTGTTCAGATGGAAGTGAATAACACAATAACGCAAACATTCTGCAAACATAATCAAAAATTAAGAGTGGAACTGCAAAGGCTCTGGCGGCCAGTGGACTAATGCATTCCAGTACATTAACTCATTTATATGGTGACTCTAGGGCTAAAAAAAAAGAAAAAAAAAGAAAAAAAAGCAACAACAACAATTTATTTCACTTTGCATAATGGAACTGTTGCTTAGGTAGGTGTGAGGTAAACATTGAATATTGCCTTCTCCAAAACATCCCCTACAATGAATATTATTTTGTTAAATCCCTGCAGATTTGCTGTTAAGCGATGAATCATCACTTAACTATTCTCTGTCCATCCATTCATCCACCTCCATCATCACCGATGATGAATGTGGATGAATGGATGGACAGAGAATAGAGGGCTAGATGGAAAGAACAGCTTTAATGGAAGTTTGGTGCACTACATATCAATTATCTCACACACACACACACACACACACACACACACACACACACACACACACACACACACACACACACACACACACACACACACACACACACACACACACACACACACACACACACACACACACACACACACACACACACACACACACACACACACACACACACAAAAACACACAAAAACACACACACACACACACACACACAGTTATAGCGCCACCATGAGGCCGATTTAGGCAAAACACATTTCTGTAGATTACTCGTACACATTTTATCCATACATCACACAATTCGGTATACACTATCACCATAGTCATGTGATCAACACGGATCTGCACCATTTCCCATCCTAAGATTGGCTTCCAAAGCACATGATTGGTCCAATTCCAACAAATCAAACACAGTGTGCAATTTCCGTGAAATTATACACGCACATTTCCACTAGGCTGAGGACGACATGCCACTATTTTTTTTCTCCAAATCAGCCTCACGGTGGCACTATAACAGGGAAATTCCTGTTTTTACCTATAACTGCATCAATCTGTATACAACTTATGTATGCGCACTCCCTAGAGGCCATGGAAAAACATTTTCCCTGCATCCCTCCACATGCCACCATGAGGCCGATTTCTGCAAAACACATTGTTTATGTTAGTCGCACAGATTTCATCCAAATCTCACGCAAATCGGTACACATGATCTCTGTAGTCATGTGATCAAGACGGGTCTGTTGGATTTCTCAGATTCTACACTGATTGGCTAAGATTGCCTTCCAAAGTTTGCAGGAGTGGCCCGTTTTGCACAAAATGTCCTGCTCATCCAGAATTCCATCCTCAGAGATGATATGAGTGATCTGGCTCTGCATTTCATCAACAAAATGAAGAGAATTGCAAAAAACAAACAAACAAAGAAACATGTTCATATTACTCCTAAACATTTTGCCAAACATCACACACACTCCTATCCTCCTGGTGGAGACCTGTGCCCAGAAGGGCACTTTTTCAAGTAAATTATTCTGCAGTTGGCTCATTCGAGTCAGTTCTACTTCAGTGAGATACAAATGATCACTCCAATATCAACATGTACAGTACTCTTTGATTATTGTTTCAATGGTTTCTTTTACAAAAGCTCTGCGAAATGAACATTCCCGTGTAACCTAAAGAAATGATCCTACCACATGAACTCTCAGGTATCAACCATAAATGTCCCAGATCTGCTTGCGTTCACCAAGCAAAGCAATTATTATCGACTGTAACACAAAATACAAGTTGCTGTATATCAGCTGTACGTGACCTCCTTTTTTTATTTTAGGACCATACCATACCTAAGACATGCATGTCCATTTTCTTTGTAGTTACTAACCATTTAACCGCTTAAACATATATACTTTGTTGACCAGGGTTCCCAAGGGTTTGTATACTTGGCCCCCACCATCAAATGCGAGCTTGTAGCTATTTTCACCAAATATTTTGCCTATACACAGAATGTTCACCTATTATGACATGGTCAGAATGGGGACGATATACTTCAGAATGTTCACCTATTATGACATGGTCAGAATGGGGACAATATACTTCATTAAACATCAAATAGCGCAAATAGCCAAATGTTCCCCAACAGTAGGAAAGATCTATCATATTCATGTGGATAAAACGTCAACAAACGTACCTGAATAACTGAATAGTCATTGCCAAATCAACCTTCGCTTTAAAATGCATTCATTGCAACAATAAGGGGCCCTTATTGTACAGTATATAGTTGTGTAGGACTGTAGGATGGATGCCACATGGGCTCTCGAGTCCCCTGTTCGATTCCCTGCACTGCAGGCAAATTAACCATTTGCTGCATGTCACTCAACTCTCTGTCAGCAAAAAAATACATAACTTTGACAAAATATAAAGTTGTGTATTGTAAGATGTGACAATAAAGAGGATTATGAAAAGTACATCTTTGTTTTAATTTTGCTGTTGTTTGGCAGCTGGCGCTCAGATTTATTATCTCTAAGATTAGAAGAGTCAGAGGTTCCACTAAATTCTGCTATATTTGAGTCTGTTCTTTTCTGTTCTGTATTGTATTCCTGTTTTAAACCTTTTACTGTTATATCAGGCGCTGAGGATGTATATAATTCTTGCCAGCTTCCTAACTGTACTTTACTGCACTGAATTGGAATGCACTGTTCAGTAAACAAATTACTACCATTACTGGGACAGCAATGGGCCTGCTTTTATCACACCCAGAACGATTTTATATTTCAACCTTGTGTGCATGTTGAAATATAAATGTTAATATGAAAGTGTGTCCGGCTGTCCGCATAGATTATATTCAAGCAAATGTGAACATTTGTGTATGAGTTTGGATGAGAAACTTTGCTGTCGGTACAACTTCTATATGAAGACACAGTCTGTGGGTAGCCCACAGGAGCAAAAAAAGAGGAGCAATCAAAGAACATCAAACGAATCCTAGAAAAGTACTTCAGAGCGAAATGTACTGCCTGATGGGTGGCTGACTGGAGACAAATTCACTGCCCGTTTCAATTTGGAGGCAGTGAGGCATGCTCGCTATAGGTGGTGAATTTGACTGAAGAGGACAACATAGTCTCTCCCTGTCCCTCAATCTGCAGTATGACTCTATCCACTGTAAACCCTTATAAACTCTGAATGAATGCCCCATGAATGCCCCTGCCCCGGACCAATCAAAAACCTGTCAGACAGAGGAAAAGAAGTACAATCCCAGCGAGACATGAACACTGATAACTATTAACTATAGGTGCAAAAACGTAACTTAACCGAAGCAATGTGGTATTCCAGCATCGCTGAATGTCTTTACCAAGAGATCACGTACTCTATTGATTCACCTTAACCACTTAAACCCTCAAGATTCAGCTCACTTGGACCGTTTTTGTTCCCCCTCTACACTAAATGTGTTCGGCAAACATCCTACAAGCTCAGTCACAACCCATCATGACGGGTTGTTTGTGAGTTTGTAAATTGGCTATTTTTGAGTTGACTCCAACGAACAGCAATGTCCGTGTTCACTTATGTGTTCACCTATGTGTTCACCTAACTATGTCACTATGAGCACGAGTACCAATGACTACCAAAAGTGGTGCTGTTGTGCCAGAAACAGAGAGAGAGAGATAGTGCTGCACTGCTGCCTGCTAATGAGAGACAGAGAGAGAGAGAGAGAGGGGGGGGGGGGGGGGGGGGGGGGGGGGAGTTGCACCACTCAGTTCACACGGGTGTGATTTTTGTCTAATGATTGGCCCAGAATATGGATATAAGTGGTTAACTGAAGCCAGGGGGGAATGTGAGTGACTTTACCAAGAGACCATCACGTACGACATCGATCAGATTCACCTTAAAAAGGTCAGCACTTACCAATGTGTGAATTCACCTCTGGTCACAGTGCAGCCCAAGCTTTCTGCGGAGCATGAACGTGGCGGTGGAGCTCAACTGGATCATTTCGCAGAGAAACTTCAAAAAAGCAAAAGAAAAGCAAACACAGCAATCAGAGCGCTATTAGCACAGGCGGACGTGTTTTAGTTGATATATGCTGCAACATTTCCAAGACCGTATAAGGAGAACTTCTCCGGTGTCATATAATTATATTGCCACCTGTACTGTAGCCTGTGTGAAATGGATCTGCACATTACACCACCTCAGAGGAAGTGAAATTCACTCTGACTCAACTAATGAATGCTTATTCAAAACACCATGCCATCTCCATAATGATTATATGTACACACATTAATGAACATTTCATGGTGAATATGAGTTTTGTCAATTGTTTTTTATTAGCAGTTATGCAATGAGAATACATGTCTCAGTGGTTGGTGAATTACACTGATCATCATCATCATTAGGGCTGGGCGATATGACAAAATATTTTTTCATTGTTTTTTTCATTGTTTTTTTCAGGACGAGTACTTGTGCTTAATGTTGTGTAGGCTACTTGCCAATACAGAGAAATACAATGGAGAAGAACACTTATGCCAATATCAAAAACGTATGCAAATTACAATATGCAAAATCACAATATCCAGTCTAATGCTTATAGGCCTAATACTGATAGAAATGTTTGCACAACGGAAAAGTTATTTGTTCAACCGCGTAAAACTGCGTGGCTCATGCAAAGTATCAATTTGATCCAACATGAAACCTACATTTATAACAGTGAAGGGCCCTTTACTTTAGTGTCACCCGGCTCTGAATCTCGTCAGCTATCATCTCCCTTCATGTTTGTTATGAAATAACCGCATAGAATAGCAGCGTGACTGGGCGCCGTGACGTAAAATAACCGCCGTAACACGTGTTACAGTACTTGTTCCCTCAGTGACACACTGCACATCCATCTGATCATCCTCATCTCTGCTCTGTATAGCTTCTCTGTTCTCTTCATGCTCCACCCTCAGGGCCCGTGTCTCACTTCCATACGTCATGCCACGTCTGACACAGGCTGAGTACACTTGCCCTTTCATCTTCAGGGATGGGGCCTTGGATGTTAGCAGTTCTACTGCCTCTAATTGTTTGATCCAGTGTTGCGCCGCTGCGTAATACGACATCCCCGCTATTTGTTTTATGTGTCTAAATCGCATCGCATTAATACTAATAAAAAAAGTCCGCCTCTGCCGCGCAGCAGAGGGAGTTAGATTCATGTTATGATGACGAAACCGGGCCTCCCAGCCCCCTCCTTTCTGCTTGGCAAGATGGCGGGTGGTGCGATCGTTCAAAAACAAACTGAGGAACGGATCTGGACCGGATTTTTACGGATCAAACGCCCAAATACTTCAGCGTATGATCTAAAGGTAATAAAACAATCCAGGGAGCGTAGGATATTTGATTAAAAGGCGGGTTCCGCGGGTTGTGGCGTCAAACTGTTAGAATACATTTATTCACACCAATTGACTCAAAATGTAAAGCTACTGTAAGCAACAATAGAAAAATGTATGCTGAAATGGCAAGAAACACTATACAGTATGCAATAAACAAACACTATAGCAATATATTAAATAGCAATTATTCAATCGACAGTGAAGGACGGTAGACGCTCATTAACGCAAATGTTAAGCTACCACTTGCTGTAGGTTCACTAACTTCACTTTTTAAAAGAGGTGGTGAATGGACTCCGACATCTCTTGGTACCGCTAGTGGTACAATTGCCAGGTGCATTCGGCTCTGGGTAAATTTTTTTACGGTACGGGTCGGTCAAATTGGACCCGTGAATTAGTGTCAGGAACACAGATTAGACCAATGCTGGGGACAGTGTCATGGCTGCCGGCTGTTCTTAATAGCTACTAGGATGGGATAAACGCTGAGGATGCATTTCCCCACAGGGATCAATACAATATTACCTAGCTTTACTGACTCACAATCTGTGCACATCATCTGAAATGAAATATTTATTGGATTAGTCATATTATTGTAATATTGCGGTCTTTCAAAGCTCCAAGAGCAGGTCATACAGTTTGTCCTGCAGCCCCCCTGCTGTGTGTGTGTCACCTTGTCCCAGTGGGCATTCTGTATTTGTAATCATTTAAGCAATAACTGCGACAGTATGTTGGGGAATGGACACGAGAAACAAATGTTAAGTGAGTGCACACACACACACACACACACACACACACACACACACACACACACACACACACACACACACACACACACACACACACACACACACACACACACACACACACACACACACACACACACACACACACACACACACACACACACGTCCCTAGTAACCAACCTGCTTAGAAGAAATGTCAATATTAAATCAGATAAGGCTCCTTATCTGTCTCTCTCTCTCATAGTATGTTATTATAGACAGTATTGTCTCTGTCTGGTTGAAACCTCTTATGTCAAAAGCAGCAAAAGCAGCAGATCCACAAGCTCAAAACGCGCCACATTTCGAGCTTCTGTTACTTTTGATACTTCTGTGTGATGCTGTAGTTATTATGATTGTCTTCCCCTCCATCTCTCTCCCCGTTTCCTGTCAACCTACTGTACTATTTATCAATAAAGGAAAGAACCCCAAAACGTATACAAAAACCAGTAAGACGCCTTAAAGGAGAATTCCATGCTAGAAGGCTTTCTTACCTTTCTTTGTAGTTGTTACGTCCCCACCAAAGAGGTCCATGTGTTCTTTTGTGCAAAAACTCCTTATTGGCTATTTCCCCTACCATAAGCCCTCAATGAATTGCATTGAATTGGGCTATGGGGTGTTGTGCTAATTCGCTTATTTCCATCGAAATAAGTAGTAAAGTGTGCCGCTTGGGATATTATTTACATTATGAAGAGAGGATATATACAAAAAAAATGGAGCGATGGAAATAAGCGAATTAGCACAACACCCCATAGTCCCATTCAATTCAATGCAATTCATTTAGGGATTATGGCAGGGGAAATAGCCAATAAGGAGCTTTTGCACAAAATAACACCTGGACCCCTTTGTTGGGGTACAAAGAAAGGTAAGAAAGCCTTTTAGCATGGAATTCTCCTTTAAGGGGCGAGAAGCGACCGCAGGAGCAAGTGGAAGTGGGGTGGTGGGTTGTCAACATAAATACAGACATCCGTGCATGAGAGACATGGTGGGGGCGGACATTAAATGACGATAACGTTTGCGTGCAGTTGAGCATAATAATGAGAATCATGTAGCAGAGTAGAAACGCCTGTAACGCAACCTGCAGCTATTTAAAAAAAGGTTTTTTGAATTCAGACTCTCGGAGTTCTACAGAAGCCTATGGGAAGTGAATGGGAAGTCCCTGACAGTCAAAATGACAAAAGCGATCTTTATACTTAGGCACAAACCAACTATTTCATTAACAATATTGATGTAACTAAGAGATTCGACGAGTTAGCTATATTTTATATACACAGATTAATAAGGAATCAGCAAAAGTCCTGATGTGACATTTTCTGGTTTAATGCGGGCGGTCGCTTAGCGCTCCGCTGTTACTCCGGAGCTGTACTTCTGGAGTGGGCGGAGCCTAGTGCACGTTCATGTGTTTGGCCCAATGCTGCTCGAAACTGCAATAGCACATTGTGTGTGTGTGTGTGTGTGTGTGTGTGTGTGCGCGCGCGCGCGTGCGCGCGTGCGTGCGTGCGTGCGTGCGTGTGTGTGTGTGTGTGTGTGTGTGTCAAGCAGTATTACATGAAGAGCATGACAAGGCATTACATGAACAGTGTGTGACGGAAGCATTACATGAAGCGTGACAGGCTTGAGCTCAGTGAGCGTAGCATAACGGAAGTGCATTACAGGCAAGCACTCTATAGTTGGCCCATAGAAAGCCATGTATGCAAGCACTACAGGCAAAGAGTACAGGAAGTGTGACATGCAACCTGGAATAAATTGGAAAAGTAGAAATTGAACATCATCCAAGTATGAAATGGAGTAAGTAATCAAACTAATCGATTGAATCGATATAATATAAAATAAATCAAAAGTAATCGACAGTTGACAATATACCGATTGAATGGCATGTACAGTAATTATAGGCGCAAGTTTTTTCATGTTCTATCTTTCTCCATCTCTCAGTCAATTCCATCCCTCCTACTCTCTCTGGTTGCTTGGCTGCTTGATCAGCCTCTCGTTGTCTGATGCCTCCACCTCACCGTTGCATCTCACTTTCTCGTTGCCAGGCTTCCAGATATCTCTGCCCTGAGCGTGCGCTCTCTACCCCCCCCCCCCCCCCCCCCAACCTATATCCAGGTGTCAATGTTTCTGCTCAGTTGAGCTGAAATGAGTTGAAAAGCTCCTTTCTGATGTCTACCTGCAGAAACGCATGAGCCGCAGGAACAGGCTTCTCTCTCTCTCTATCTCTCTCTCTCTGGTGTGAGAGACAGATTATCAGGATATATTTACTGTATATTAGGGGTGTGCTGAAATATCGATATGGCGATATATATCGATACGTCCTCCCGCGATAAATAATCGATATTGATTATTCAAATATCGATATTAAAAAAACTAAAAAAAAAACTCTATTAATTTAGTGTTTGAGTGGTGCAACCACTATAGACAGCTATGTGTGTGTCCCTCCTTGTGTCCAAGCACGAAAATAGCATTTTTTCAGTTCCAAGTATTTTGTAGTTGCAGATATCGTGATATATCGTTGATGAAATTTCATACAATATATTGATATCGCAAATATCGCAATATATTGAATATCGTGATATTATCGTTATCGAGGGCCTAATATCGCAATATATATCGTAAGGTACCCATATCGTCCCACCCCTACTGTATATACAGCAGTACTTTTCAAACTGCTCAAAAAGTTCAGTGCTCAGTTCCAATAACAACAACAATATGAAATGTTTGCCTATAATGACGTGCCCGATATAGGAACAACAGGTTAAAAGCTCAGTGCTCAGTTCCAACAACAACAACAATATGAAATGTTTGCCTATAATGACGTGCCCGATATAGGAACAACAGGTTAAAAGCTCAGTGCTCAGTTCCAACAACAACAACAATATGAAATGTTTGCCTATAATGACGTGCCCGATATAGGAACAACAGGTTAAGAGGGTAACAGTATTGTTTTATATTCATCAGGAAATATACCTCTGTACTAAAGTAGCTGAGTAACTTTTTGTAAAGTTGTGATTTTATATAGTTGTATAATACCTATTGTTAGAGCGCACATTCCGTATTCTGTACATTTCAGGTCATTTATTTATCTGCTATTTTCAATAGATTTTCTACACATTCTGAACTTGTGAAATGGGACAATATGAGTACTTTTACTTTTAG
Organism: Electrona antarctica; assembly: GCF_951216825.1. NCBI lineage: Eukaryota > Metazoa > Chordata > Actinopteri > Myctophiformes > Myctophidae > Electrona > Electrona antarctica. The sequence continues at coordinate 13,137,742 of NC_136805.1, forward strand.
TACTTTAAGTACATTTTGATGCCGATACTTTTACTCAAGTACATTTTCAATTCCGTACTTTTACTTGTAACGAAGTAGTTCTAAATTGCAGTATTGGTACTTTTACTTGAGTAAAACAATTGAGTACAAAATCCCGAAAGGGGCCTGTCACACGTGTTTGTCACAAAATCCCGAAAGGGGCCTGTCACACGTGTTTGTCACTAAATCCCGAAAGGGGCCTGTCACACGTGTTTGTCACAAAATCCCGAAAGGGGCCTGTCACACGTGTTTGTCACTAAATCCTAGTGTGCCCTGCTGGCACACGTTGGGGAACCAGTGAAGTAGAGAGACCCTGGCACCACTCCCTGCTCGTCTCCCTCTCTGAAGTATAGAGACCCTGGCACCACTCCCTGCTCGTCTCCCTCTCTGAAGTATAGAGACCCTGGCACCACTCCCTGCTCGTCTCCCTCTCTGAAGACACTCAGACTCACGGAACACCAATAAAAAACAAAGCCATTAAAAACACATCTATGGTATTAAGCTAAGTGAACTCATGCCATAGAATTGAGGAACTGAGTGATAACCCCCACCCCCGCTAGCATTAACAATTACTTTTCTTGCTCATGCCCCATTCGTCTGTGTCAATAACCAAAACAATTCAATCAGAGTATTGCACTTGGTCGTAACCTTCCCACAAAGAGAATTTATGAGCCATGTTTAATACCCTCTATATCCAGTCTACCTACACCACAGTGCGTGTGTGTGTGTGTGTGTGTGACTGTGTGTGTGTGCGTGGCTATTAAGCCAAATTACTTTCCATAGCCTTACGATGATCAGATTCAGATTGTATTAATGACACGAAAATGAAAGTTAAGCAATATACAGTTAAAGCTCACAACACATTATGAGCTTTATGTTCCCACATCTATACAAGAGCACCTTTATGCAAAAGTATATTTGTATATGCGTGTGTGTGTGCATGTGTGTGTGTGGTATGTTCTTATACGCTGTACGAGTACGAGTGAAGAGTATGACTCACAATCATTGACTGGGAGGGATGGTGAATGAGATGGAGGAAGACAAAGAGCAACAGACAACAACAACAAACGGCCAGCGGGAGAGTGAGATGAAGATCGCACAGCTTTTGTATCACCTTGCAGGGACGTGTACGCATAGACAGGGACGTGTACGCATAGACAGGGACGTGTACGCATAGACAGGGACGTGTACGCATAGACAGGGACGTGCACGCATAGACATCAAAGCAGGCTTGAGCCCCTGCTCTTTTACCCGTCTGCAAAAAACTGCCCTCTCCAGACTATGAATGCAGAATTTACTATGGTATTTTTCAATAGCTAAATTATAACATAATGTTTAAAACACCAAAAGGGGTTCCCGCACAAAATGGGTTAAAACAAGAAACCGGCTAAAACAAGGGTAACAGGGGTCTCCCCGTCTCTCCGGCTCTTCAATAAAACAAAATACATTTCTGATGGGTTGCCAATTTACCCATTTAAACAGCTTCAATTTTATAGTGTTCCAATTCGCCAAAAACGTTAATATTTCAATTGCGATGCGATGAAAAATCACAAATCATATCCGAACTGGATGGTCAACACCACGGACAGCGCTCGTAGTTTCAGAGAAAACAGCGAGGGAATATCCTATTTTAAATGGGACTCTATGGGATGCGCACGCATGTGTTTCCTGGGGCTGGAGTTATGCAAGGCATTGCCTAGCAACCGGGCAAGTGTTAAAAGTAGATTTTCAGCTAAACTGTTTCATATCGATAAAGTACATTAATTGACGGAGAATTCCGACAAAGGCAGACAATGGTTGGATTTGAATTGACGGAACACTCCATCAAAGGCATCGAATGTGTTTAAATAGCTGATCATCACGACAATGTTGTGCTAAAATAATAAAGTAAAAATCGTTCATTAATCATAATTGAGGCAAAAGTTTGAAAAAATCATAATGATGCAACACGTGTGTAAGCTTATAGATTGGCTATTTTCAGCTATAGCATATTTAATGTAGAGCGGAAACAGAAATGACACCAGTACAGAGCCCTGAGGGACAACGTATGCGGTTTATGTGGTTACGGTGAAGTCACACACCCGAAATCCAATTGTCTCACTCTTGGTTTTCCTCCAGGTATCGCTCTCTTCCCTCTCCCTCTCCCCATCCCCCCACCCACACGCTTACAGTCAAAGTGTTTGTGGCTTGTAGCCCTCACTGTATTAATTGATGTTTCCCTTGACGACACGCACTGTTGAGCACGGCATCAGAATGTTGCCAAGGCACTCTCCGCTTCTTAACGCACGAATGTATGTGTGTGTGTGTGTGTGTGTGTGTGTGTGATCACAGCCACTTATTTTTTTCTTTTTTAAACAGGTTTATTGATTTATCTGTTTATTGTATTTTCAAAGCAAAATGTATTCACATATAGTTTTCCCCCACAACCACATGGCAGCACTAAATACTAAAAAAAATCTTCAAAGAAACATCAGGAAATGTCCATAAATACAAAGCAAAAAAAAAAAACTAAAAAAAGCACATTACATACAGTTAAACAAACAAATGCACAATGTCCCATCACAGTTCCTTACCCCCACCCTACAGCTGACTACTAATGAACCACTATACAGTACATCCAAAGCCTCTTCAATATCACCTCGCTTAATGACGTCCAAGAACCTCTCCCATATCTTATAGAATACAGCAGGTTTCTTCCTAATTACATACGTTAGTTTCTCATGTGCCAAACCGGTCGTTAAATTCCTCAGCCAAAAGCCGATCGTAGGGGACATTCTTCCAACATAGTGCAATTGAGCGTCTGGCCTGTAACAGGCAAAGGTCAGTCATTATTTTTTCTTTATCACAGCCACTTCTAAACATGAATGTGTGTGTGTGTGTGTCTGTGCGCACTCACATGAGTGCATGCCATATAATCACAGCCGTTTCTAAACACTTGTGTGTGCGCGCGTGCGCGCGCGCGCGTGCGCCTAACATATAATTTCATAGTGTAATATTTATGTGCATACAGACAGAGGTGGAAACATCAGAGTCATATTAAGAACATAGAATGAAGAGATAAAATCACACCATAATGTGAAGTGAGCGGTGGCTTTGGAGTCAAGTACAGTTGTTGACTTAATAGATTGTTTAACCACTGGGTGTAATGCAAAAAATAATAATAATTTACATATATATTAGGCATGAATGCAGGGAGCTCAGTTTTAAAGAAGTGGAGTTTATTATTACGCACGCGCACACGCACCCACACACACAGCGCAGGTACAGTGGGGGTCTGTGCGGGGGTCCGTGGGTACAGTGACTCAGACTCAAGTGTGTTACTCATGTCACAGTATGCCACAGTTTTCGCTGCAGCGTCAGTCCAGTACATCGCTTCCTCAAACTAAGGAGTGTACCAAGGTTCAAACTTCACCTGCGTTAATCGCACGTTAAAAACAATATCGCCGTTAAAAGGAATTTGTGTTCACGCGTGAAGCTCAACAGTGCCACTTCAGGTCAGACAAACATACAGACAGACACGCATAGCTGTGCATAGGAGACTGTGTGCCACCGTAAATCGATTACTGAACAAACAACTAGATCCTGTAACAGTACCAGGCTCACACTTGTGCAATGAAATCTGAATCCCCCACATCAGAAAGAGAAGCATTTTATTTGCCAAGTACAACATCATGCCAGTACAAGTTTCTGTGGGTGGTACCAGTGCAGCAAGTAAGAAACACTTTATAGCGAATACAGTAGAAAATACCAAACAAAAACCCAGGACCCAGTGCTGAAGAAATCGAGAAATGGAAGAGTACACTATCGCTCTACATAATGCATTCAACTTTCAGTCAATATGTACATTTGCCGCCATGAATACCAACGAAGTCGCCCTTTTACCAACCCCCACCGGGCATACACAGCCGATGGACCTGCTCAGCCTGGTATTCCTAAAGTAACCTAAGTAAATTATGCTTAAAGGCTAAACCGAACCTTATTCCTAACCTTAACCCTATAGTAAAACGGTGCCAAAACCTAACCCTATTCCTGAACTTAACCCCAGTAAAACTATGCCTAACCCTAAACTTATGCCTAACCTATTCTCAGTAAAACAAAATAAAGAATACAAGAACCGCTGCACCGAACGGTCAGCGTGAGGTCGGCGGGAAAAAACGAGGGCGAGATGGATTATGGGTGACGGTACCCGTTCCGCCTCCATAGGCTATATCATCAAACATAAGTACAGTACTTCGTAGACCGGGCCACCAGGGTCCCCAGAGGTCTCCTGGGGAAAAGGACCGGGCTCCTTTTTGTCCCTCTACACCCAATACCTTTGTTGAGAATAGCGATGCCCCTGGCCTGCTCTAAACAGGATATAACTGCACTTTTGAAATGCACATAAACAGCACTTTATTATACTGTGCTGGTACATTTTAAAGGATTGCACCATGGCACTTAATTTAATATATTATGTACTGTGCTAGTAACTCTCAGATGAATTGCATGTCATACAGTAATTTTTTTTGTCAATGTTGTATTTTAGTTTTGGTCTGTTTCATGATGATTTTTAGATGGTTATGTTGCACTGCAAGTGACTGAGGTGGAACAGTATTTCATATTCTTTATGTACAGTAGGCCTACTGTATGAACAGGGAAATTGACAAATAAGTGATTCAGATTATTTTTTTTAAACAAAATATAATGTTTTCCCCAGAATGGGTTCATGTGGTTAATGGCTTTTTACAGGTAGCAAGCGGAAATGTTACATAGCTGTGAAGCAAGTAGCGTTTGTCAGGCAGGATTCAGTACTTTTGTTCGTTTGAAAGATAAAAGGCAAAAAAAAGAAAGAAAGGAAATCGACAACAAAAGAAACAGTCACCCTGTCTGAGGTACTGCTAATTACATGATGGCAGCCTTTGTTTGCATCGTACATAAGAAACAAAGAGGAGTTAGTGAAGTGACGCACAAGTCATTTATGGACAAAAAAAACACATATTGGTGATTGAGGGGGCGGACGTTCACTGGCCAAGTGCTGCGTTCCCCTGGCTCATGCATGTTACTGCGCTGCGATAGCCATCTCCTAGCTACAGGCTGGTTAATTAAAACTAGAGATTGTGGAAGGCCAGGGATCATTGCCTTCAAACCCTCCGGACAAACTAAAATGGCAATGTCGATTGACAGCGTGGAGGAGAGGACCGTTTAGAAAAACACAGGGCGAAATGCAAGAAAAACAGGAACAGAGATAAAGAGATAATTAGGAGCCCCAGCATCTTTTCTAAACATATAACATGACAGGAAATGGTTAATACCTGCACCACACACAGGCTGTGCGGCGCGGCCGTGTGACACGGGATCCAACATGGTATAAGCAAGGACTGAGAGACTTTTCCCCACACTGTCAAATGTGTCGGGCAGCGGTGGCCGAACGGTTTGCGGAGCGGTCTTGTTATCGGAAGGTCGCCAGTTCGTATCCCCGGACCGGCACGTTAAAATTACCCTAACGTGCCTTGCTCAAGTGCCCTTGAGCAAGGCATTGAACCCCTACCATGAAATGTTCTATGAGCAGGGTCTGGCTGTAAACAAGTTCGTCGAGCTTAGTCCATTCACCCTGGGTAAACAAAGAACTTTGCTTTGCTTTGCTTCACGTCATGCAGTCCATCATGTCACCATGTGGAACAATTTGGCCTTGGTGAAACATTCTTGCTGTGAAAGTGATGAGTTAAAATATTACAGTACATTTCTGCGCATGCACTTACCCATCCTAGCTATTAGAAGTAGTGGGCAGCGGTAAAGGTTTTAAGTGTCTTGCTCAGGGACACGTCGATACATGGGGACCTTCTGTTATGAGCCCCGCATACTTCCCAATGCACCATGCCTTTGCCGCTAGCCTTCTATGCTATTCTCTATTTCTCTTTTAAGAGTCTTTTTTCCTTCATGGAGATGCTGTAACACGCACGGGGCAACGGAACACAATCACATAAGTTGGACTGAACACAGTGTGTGTGGGTGTTCTTGATGCCTTTACTATCGTAAAATCGATATAAATTGATATGAATCCCGACGATATGCATCGATTAATAATAAAAATTACACACACACACACACACACACACACACACACACACACACACACACACACACACACACACACACACACACACACACACACACACACACACACACACACACACACACACACACACACACACACACACACACACACACACACACACACACACACACACTATTTTTTTAGGGGGGCTAGTGAATTATGGTGTGTGTGATATGAAATGTGAGCTTTAATAATATTCCATCATATTCAAATGCTTGGAGAGACTCCATGCAGTCACTTTCAGTAGTAGAGCACTGCAGAGGGGAGCTGTGTGTGCAAGTAATATGTACACACACGCACGCACAGCTGGTCTCAAACAACAACTCAAAAACTGTTGCCTGGATTTGATTGCCATGGAATTTACTGTCCACCTTCATGCTGTCTCATTGACTATCTAGAGATTTTCACAAACACATGACCTCTTTCATCCTGCACATCCCTTGGGAGAAAGTTTAAGTTTCCAGTTGCACACAATATTTCTCTAAATCGAATGGGTGGATTGCCGTGAAACTTGCTTGCGTGTTCATATTCACCATCGTCTGATCCATGGTGACCCATGGCCTGACCTCTAGTGCCATCCTTGTGCACTGACACAGACCTTATCTCAAAATCTAACGGGAGATCACAGGATGAACCCCACAGGCCGTATATCGGAGATCAATCCAATCCAGCATGCTTGTGCGGCAACTATACATTTGTACAGCGATTTCAATATGTCACTGTATCAGGCTATATTAATAATACGTTTATTTAGGTGGTAGAATAGAATGCACTCTGTATCTAATATGCCACTATTTCTACTTAGACAGGACATTATGCATACCTGACCAGCTCAGGCACAGAGGGCCTGGTCTGATCTGCCATCATTTTACTGTCATTTCATGTATATCGTAATTCTATTTTAACATGGTATCACTCTACCACTTATTCTGTACTGTTCTCTAATCCAGGGGTTCTCAACGTTTTTGGCCGGGGACCCCCGGAAATGCTTTGGCAATGTCTCGGGACCCCCGCCCCGCCCCCTCCCGACCCCCAATATAAATGGACTGCTACAATAACCTTAATAATAGAGACAATACACCATAAATAAATACTGAAACCAGATATAATCATTAGGGAAGGTGTATGCATGTACTATGTGTACTATGTAAACTCTTCATTTCCACTTTCCAGCCATTCAGTTGCAAAAGAAAAAGAAAAAGATATATATATATATTTTGAAAATAATTTGGGGACCCCCCAAAATAATTTGGGGACCCCCCAAAATAATTTGGCGACCCCCCGAGGGGTCGCGACCCACGGGTTGAGAACCCCTGCGAACCCCTACCCTTACTTGTATCAACACATGTAGAGGGTGATACAGAGGTGATTATATATATATATATATATATATATATATATATATATATATATATATATATATATTTTAAGACATGAGAACTCCCATTCAGTATAAAATATAAAAATACATCTCAAACGTTACAAAGTCTGTCTCCCAACACCTACTTCTTTTCAGGGGTGTCAGATAGAGACCGCTCTTCCCTATATTAAACATCCTATAAGTTGCCCAGCATGCGCCCGGGGCCACATCCATATCTGCTGCAGACATGACATTTTGTTCTTGATTAGTTCCATCTGGAGGGGAAGCGGTTCTTGCAGTCCAAAACGATGCATCTGTGTCACATCAGGACAGTCCATGCTTCCCCCCCCCCACATCTGACCCATTAAGACCTGAGGCTGATTCTACAAAATGCTAAATGCAGGAGTTCTCGAACCTTTTCATGCCAAGGACCCCCAAAATGATATGTCCCTCCCCTGCCCCCCCTCTAAAAGATTGTGTTTAAAAATCCAAAATGATACAAAAAAAAAAAAAAAACATAAATAGCATATGTCTGCAAGCTCACAGCGACAGCGTGGCACAAGGTTATGCGCTTTGAGCTCGTAGATCTGCTATTTTTGAATAGCCAACAGTACAATCTAAAATGACACTTTCTCGGTTTGAAAAAAATATATGAAACTAGATTAATAAGCAAGGTTAAAGGTATGGATTACTCCGAGTGGAATAGTAAGAGAGTGGCGACACGCTTTGATCTCGCTGCAAAACAGATGCCTATGGGCTATCGTTCCAAACATCGGAACTATCCCATTGAGATAGAATGAGCACTTCTGCATTCCATTGTTACAATAGGAGTCAACGCTAGTGTCGCCCACTCTCTTACTAGATTACTCTGGGATTACACAGTGATTGGACATGATTCATTATAAGATAATGTACCATGACTGTGAAAACTATGTTCAGATTAATATGATTAGAGCGAAAACAATTCCATTTGCCCGACTTCAAGGCCTGAACTGAACACTAGATTAACTGAACTATAAAGAGTTATATATTTTCAAATAGATGTAGTAGACCTCTCTAGCTTTCCCACCATGATAGGCTTACAGTATCTCTTACAGTATCTAAATCATACAGTATCTAAATCATCTTTTTAGGTGTAGGCTTTTTGAATTATGAACCACAAGGCAAGAAGACAAATGCACTGTAATGGCCAGACTAATTTGCATTCCAGAGAACAGCAAAATAATCAAATACAACATCATACACTATAGGAGGCAAACATTTGGCAAGCTCACGTTGTGATGCGTTGAGAGCTTGTAGATTTGCTATTTTTGCTGCGAGTTGAAAAACAAATATACATTACATTACATTACATTACAGTCATTTAGCAGACGCTTTTATCCAAAGCGACTTACAATAAGTGTTTTCAACATAGGTAGGGAACAAAAACTACTAATCACCAGAAGTTTTTAGTGCATTTTCTGCAAAAACAAGCAACCAAGAGTATACCTAGCGCTAAGGTAAAAGTGCAATATATCAGCTACCTATTTCCTTAACCAGATGAGACAAAATAGCTAAATCAAATGAGCATGAGCTAAAACAATTAAGTGTATCGACTAAACAAGATCCAATAAACAATACAACAATAGAAAACAAGCGTTCGTACAACTAGTTAACAACAAGTAGGTCAGGCAGAGAGGAAGGGTAGTGTTTCCTGAAGAGGTGGGTTTTCAACCTGCGGCGAAATATGGGCAGTGACTCTGCTGTCCTAACATCAGTGGGGAGTTCATTCCACCACTGTGGGGCCAGAACAGAAAAGAGTCGTGACCGTGTGGATCGGCCAGAAGGACCCTTGAGTGACGAGGCAATCAGTCGCCCCGAGGTGGCAGACCGAAGTGGTCGGGCAGGGGTGTAGGCATCGACCATAGCCCGGAGATAGGAAGGAGCTGTTCCTTTCACTGCCCTATAGGCTAACACCAGGGTTTTGAACTGGATGCGGGCCGCTACGGGGAGCCAGTGTAGAGAACGGAGAAGGATGGTTGTGTGGGAGAACTTGGGGCGGTTGAACACCAGACGAGCCGCAGCTTTCTGAACAAGCTCCAGAGGTCTGATGGCAGATGCCGGAGCACCAGCAAGGAGGGAGTTGCAGTAGTCCAGGCGGGAGATGACGAGAGCCTGGATGAGCACCTGGGCTGCCTTCTCCGTGAGGAAGGGGCGAATCCTCCTGATGTTGTAGAGGAGGAATCTGCAGGACCTTGTCACTGATGCGATGTTTGCCGAGAACGTCAGTTGATCGTCCAGGGTCACACCCAGATTTTTCGCAGTCCGAGTTGAGGTCACCACAGCATTATCAATGGTGATGGCCATGTCTCGGTGCGGACAGCCCTTCCCCGGGAGGAACATCAGCTCGGTCTTGTCCAGGTTGAGCTTCAGGTGGTTTGTCGACATCCACGCCGAGATGTCAGCCAGACAAGCAGCAATGCGTGCCTCCACTTGGGTATCAGAGGGGGGGAATGAGAGGATCAGCTGGGTGTCATCGGCATAGCAGTGGTAGGAAAAGCCATGGGAGTGGATGACAGCACCCAGAGATGTAGTGTAGAGAGAGAAAAGAAGAGGACCCAGAACCGAGCCTTGGGGAACCCCAGTTGTGAGCCTGTGTGGTTCTGACACAGACCCTCTCAGCATCACCTGGTAGGAGCGACCCGTCAGGTAGGATGCAAACAGGGAGAGTGCAGAGCCTGAGACACCCATCCCCTCGAGGGTGGAGAGGAGGATCTGATGGTTCACCGTGTCGAACGCTGCAGACAGGTCCAGGAGTATCAGGACGGAGGAGAGAGAGTTCGCTCTAGCGGCATGGAGCGACTCCGTCACTGCCAGCAGGGCAGTCTCTGTCGAGTGACCCACTTTGAAACCAGACTGGTTGGAGTCCAGGAGGTTGTTCTGGTGGAGATAGGAGGACAGTTGTTTAAAGACAGCACGTTCGAGAGTTTTAGATAGGAAGGATAGAAGGGAAACCGGTCTGTAGTTCTTGATCTCAGAGGGGTCAAGTGTCGGTTTCTTCAGGAGGGGGGTGACTCTGGCAGTCTTGAAAGTAGAGGGAAAGTAGCCAGATGTCAGAGAGGTGTTAATAAGGTGGGTTAAGAAGGGAAGAAGTTCAGGTGCAATAGACTGCAACAGAGTGGATGGGACCGGGTCCAGAGAGCATGAGGTGGGGCGACTAGAGGTAACAAGGAGAAGGACCTCGTTAGGGGAGAGGGGAGAGAAGTGGGATAGAGAGGGGATGGGGGGGGGAAGAGGAGTAGATGAAGGTAGAGAGGGGGGGGTGGCAGGCAGACGGGTGTGGGCAGTGCGCAGGGCACCAGCCGGGGGAGGAGGGAAGGAGGATCGGATATCGTTCACCTTCTTGTCAAAGAAGTTGGCGAAATCGTCAGGGAGGAGGGACGAGGAGGGAGGAGGGGGTGGTGGTTGTAGGAGAGAGGAGAAAGTTTCAAAGAGTTTTTTAGGGTTGGAAGCAGAAGCCTGAATTTTAGTGCAGAAAAAAGCAGCTTTAGCAGCTGATAGAGAGGAGGAAAAAGTAGAAATGAGAGATTGGAAGGTGAGAAGGTCCTCCGGGAGGTTGCCCTTTCTCCATTTGCGCTCAGCCGCTCTCAGGCTCCGTCTCTCAGTCCGCACTGAGTCCGACAACCAGGGGGCAGGTGGAGTTTGGCGTGCAGGCCTGGTGGTGAGGGGACAGAGATGGTCGAGAGAAGAGGATAGAGTAGAGAAAAGAAGATCTGTGGCGGTATCAGGGGATAGAAGAGCAAAGGATTCAGGGGCAGGGAGAGCAGAGAGAACAGAAGAGGAAAGATCAGTGGAGGAAAGTGAGCGAAGATTGTGACGTGAGGAAATCATGTGGGTAGGGAGGGGCTGTGAGGGGGGAGAGGAGAGAGAGAGAGAGTAGGACATGAAGTAGTGATCAGAGAGTTTCTTACCCTTTTCACTGGAAAGAGGAGTGACAGACAGGTTAGCAATAGAGCAGCCTCTGGTGAAGATCAGGTCCAGTTGGTTGCCCGCCTCATGGGTAGGAGGAGATGGGGAAAGAACTAGGTCAAAGGCGGCGAGAAACGAAAGTAGTGGGTCTAGCTGCTTCTCAGTCGGGAGGTTGAAGTCACCCAGAAGGATGAATCCAGAGCCATCGACAGGGAAGTGGGAGACTAGATGGTCCAGCTCCTCCAGGAAGCCACCAGCAGGGCCCGGTGGGCGATAAACAGCTGCAATGGTGAGCTTGACTGGATGAGAAACAGTGACCACATGAAATTCAAATGAGGTAGGAGAGAATAGTGACAGTGAAACAGGAGAGTATACAAATACAATTTCCACAAATTAATAGAAAATAGCAGATCTACAGTACACAACACATCACTTTGACCTTGTCAAAGTACCAGTAAGAGCGAGGTCACGCTAAAACAACAGTTCTGGGAATGCCATATAAAGCATGGACTTTTTGTATTTTTGTCAGGTGAAAACCTGACTAACATCTACCCATTAAATGTAGACGACAGTTTGCCACCTAGTTCTGATCAGAGCCAGTAAGACAGAGTTCACTTCATGGGGCCAGTCCAATGGCGGCGCTTTGTCCCTTTTCGTACTGCATGAACAGCGCTCGAGCGCTCGGTTTCTGCCCCCTCAATATCGCAACTCTTCTACTAGATGGCTCATGGGAACATGGGAAGGGCCGGCCCAAGGGGAGAGGCATATACTATATCCCTGGAAGCCACGCAGACTGCAGACTTGCAACGCAGATCACTCACTAGTCACACTCACGGCTTGACACGTTTGCACGTCACTCGATATAAGTTCAAACCAAACGTGGCTGCATACATGTTACTAAAATAATAAATCATACTGATAAAGTGAGAACATGTTTTAGAGGCTATTTTGCACAGATTTTTGTACTTTTACCCTTTCAGAGTGCCTTGCAGGTACAAAAAGTTTGAAAACCACTGTACTAACTGTAGTAACTACACTTCAACAAATAACTCTAAAAGAACAGGACCTATACTACCGCCAGCACTGAAAAACAAGAGACATGTAGCAGATGTTACAAAGGCACAGCATAAATCATCTGCCTGAAAGGTGGATTCTTGTTGTTATGTCCTTGAGCTGATTCTAGTTCCCAACTGTGGTGAATAAAGTGATGCCCTGTAAAACATGTTGTACCGTATTATTCCACTAGATACCATTAGAACATTTTTGCTTCATGATGTATACAGTACGTATTCATGTATAGATCTGCTAATTTAGCTATTATTGAATTTGAATCCTGGAACAGTTTTGGACATATGAGGTTTACACACGACGAGACGATATTTATATTCTATTGACCATCGTCACATTTCTGCATTAAAACCAGTGTTGTTTTTGGCAGCAAATTTTGATTTTAGTTTTAGTCATAGTCTTCTGAATAGTTTTCATTTAGTTTTAGTCACATTTTAGTCACCTGGTTAGTGTTAGTCTAGTTTTAGTCGACTAAATGTCATGAGATTTTAGTCGACTAAATCTACAGTTGATTTAGTCGACTAAAATGTATTTTGGTGGGCATTGATGCCGTCGTAAGGACTGTTTTTACACTTGCTGAAAATAGCTGATCTACAAGCTCACAACGCGTCGCGCTGCGACGCGTTGTGAGCTTGTAGATCTGCTATTTTCAGCATACAACCAAGTGTAAAATGACTTATACTGGATCTCTTGTCCACTAGTCTCTCCCTAACATTTTACTCTAGTTTTTATTTGTTGACGAAATTGTCAGTATATTTAGTCTTAGTTTTAGTCATCATAGCACAGTTTATTTAGTTTCCATTTAGTTTTCTTCCGTGGAAATAGGTAGTCGACGAAAATTTTTCGTCTTAGTTTTAGTCGACGAAAACAACACTGATTAAAACGTCCAGAAGTTTAATGTTATTAACACAAACTTCATACCAAACAATATATGACACTACTAGTATATCGTCACTGTCCAAAAGAAAAGGTGTATCTCCATATTTACATTTTTTTAAATAATTGAATGTCCTACTGCATCATACTACAGTGTCACGCAACAGTAGCAAAAATAGCCAAGCTACAAGCCCAAAACACCTGAAAAGAAAACATTTTGGACAACGAGGTTTCCACAACAGCAGCTTTCTCGCATGTTAGAATGAACAGGTACAGTTGGGTGCCACCGATATTGTCCCTTATCATTTGACCCATTTAGGCCTGACCTCAAAATTTTAAAAAATCCTTCTAAATCCTCCAGTTTTCTGAAATAAATATTTTCACGATTTTTCAAAAATAGCAGACCTACAAGCTCGTAGCGCGCCACCGAGTGGCGCGCTACGAGCTTTTAGGTCTGCTATTTTTCAATAGCTAAATTATAACATAATGTTTAAAACACCAAAAGGGGTTTTGCGCAGATCACGCAAACCTCAGCAAAAAGAAAAGGACAATATCAATGGCCTCCAACTGTACGTCCCAGACAATTTCCACATCCTAATTATCTGATAACCGATGAACTGCATGGTCAAATTGATCGATACCAATGAAGATATTGCTAGGGTTTACTTTGCATCACCACATTAACCTGGACAATTGTTTTCATAGAAGAACAACAAGCCATTTGTCATACAAAGAACTATACAATGCCTTTTTTCCTGGAAATCGACTGTCTCACATTGACAATAGTTAGATCTAGGGCTTTTATTTAGCCTTTGACAGAGACAGTTATACAACAGCACATTTATCTAAACTGAATGGATTTCCAGATTGTGTAACAGCTACCAACACGTAAAGTGAAGGATATTGTGTTTACAGAAATTGCTACCTTTTGTGGATAAATGATTGCTGCAATTTCACAGGTTCCATGTGTTTTCATTACAGAGAAAACAATCACTCTCTCTACTAGTCTGCAGTATGTGACAGTTTTGTGGAAAAATGGCTCCTTTTGGAGATTATCCAACTCATGTTGTCCGCTTCTGTCAAGAAGACGACACCAAAGGTCAAAATCTTCCAAATTCTTTTGCTTTCCCTTTTCAAGGTAACACATTCCCTGGCATAGGGGTTCTTAAAGTGCACGTGCGTGCGTGTATGTGTGTGTGTGGGGGGTGGGGGGGGAGGGGGGTCCCAGCAAAATGTGTTAATATATCACAATAACTTTAACCCCTTTATCCATATTCCATACATTGGCTATTCAATAATAGCAGATGTGCAGTACGCTTGCCACTTCAACATCTGCTATTTTTTAAAATGTTTAAACAAATCTTCTCTTATGGGGGTCCCTAGACTGGAACACAAAAGAAATGGGGGTCTGCGGCCAAATACTTGACATGAACAAATGCTGCCCTGGCTGGCTGATGCAGGCCAGAGTTTTGTCATGCAATGCGATACTCACACATACTCACATTTGGACAAAGGTGGATACGATCACATTTGACCTTTTCCATGTGATAATAACCTATCCTAGGTGATAAGCAACATAATGTGCAAGCACCTTTAGGCACAGTTACTCTGGTAGTGATCGGGGTCTGAGGGTCACAGATATAGAACCTCTGAGTTAATATCTCTGCCTGGTTGAGTTGCTTAGCCACAATTGTGTAAGTTGTGCGTTGCAATGCGCGCGCACGCACGCACGCACGCACGCACGCACGCACGCACGCACGCGAAAAATAGTTACTGTATAGAGACAAACAAAAGAGTGCTTTCACTAAAGCTGTGCCTCTACTTACATTAACTGTAATAGCACTTTAGCATTTGAGCCGAGAGTGCACTTTCAATAACAGTCTGTGGCCAACACACATACCTTTTTTTTTATCCATTTAGTGGATACTCTTATGTGACAACTGAGCTAGTTTCCATTTTTCCCCCCAAGGATACATTGAATAGCTATAGTGCATGTGGCTGTTGATGGGTGCATTGGCTGCACAGAGATGGCCAGTGTGACCTTATGATGGTGAGACAGTAATATCTCACCAATAAGACAGTTTGACCCTCAACAATACCGTTGTAATAATGTTTTCGTGAAAAAAAGGTATCAGTAGAAACCCTTGTGTTACAGGGAGCACAGGATGTTCCGACCAGTGACATTGAGATCTAACAAGTCTTACAATTCAGACAAAAGTATTAGTAGCACATTAGCTGACGACGTTGAAGTTAACTAGAAAAGCAGTTCCTGCAGAAACTGGGTGGGCTCGCTGAAAACCTGCAATGATGTAGAGTAGAAAATGTATTAAAGCTGAAGAAAAAGTTTGAAAAAAAACGAAAATGCACAATTGGCCCGGCCACCCTGTACACTGGGATTGAAGCATGTCTTCAGTGTACAAGGGTTTGATGAGGTCAGATCAACATATGGAACAGGTCAGCTCCATATATTGAGATCTAAGGGTGGCTTGAGTGAACAGGGGTTGATGAGGTCAGATGAGGTTAGATCAACATAGGAATTAATTCTGTATTGGCCATATATGGAGCGTGTCACGAGGCGTGACGGACGGACGGACTGACTGACAGGTTTTTCAGGTTTTCATAGTAAACTGTAAGATTTGGAAAGATACCAGATCCACATGGGAATTGTGTGGCTTGAATGTGGATTCAATTTGTGATTGTCCAATTGATTTTTGGGGAGAAACACCGTTGTGCAACAGAAATTAGGCTTTACAGATGTGTATTTTATTTTACGGAAATGTACCATCAACTGAAGCCAAATTAACATTTACAGCACTTTCCAGATTAAGATGGTTGTGCCACAGGCAGCGACCAAATTGCAATTAAAACGCCTCCGTTATGCAGAGACTATGAAGTATGAATCATGCAACTTAATTCTCAAAGAGTAGAAGACGTATTTACCAAGCTGTTGCTGGCTGTCTGTGAGAGATGGGGGACTATCTAAAAAGGCCAGATGCTTTCTGAGTTGAAACTAAACAACTGCTATACTGTGAGGTACAGCTATGAAGCTTATACACTTCTACGTGTCTGATTTATACTTCCATCATACGTTGTCCAGTGCTGGAAATGACTGATCTACAAGCTCACAATGTGGGCATAACAGGCAGGCCTGGTGAATCATGACCAAACATTAAATATAGTATATAAAATGATATGCAAATATGTTATGACAGAATCAAATGTTTTATGGGCATATTCACCAGGAGCATGGATGGCTTGCTTCCAGGCTTGAAATAGCCTGGAAGCAAAAGAACACACTTGTGTGAAGTGAGGGGCACCCTTATCATCATACGTCACATTCCGTGCTCAGCCAAACATCACAAAAGTCATTCCGGCCAATCACTTTTGGCGTCTTCACTTTTCTGCCGTCAGCTAGCTAGCGCCCCTCAAAAATGTATTGGTTTTCCATCTGTGGCACCACAAAATGACCACCGCTGCTATGCCCTAGTGTTCACATATAGCAAATGATTTCTCCCATTTATGATCATGAAGAAGAAAGCCTTTATGACATTGAATAAGAAATATGCCACAGGCTATATTTTTGTGCAGTTTCTGTGTGCAGGAGTTACATTTCTAATTTTATTCTCAATTAAAATAAAGTATATAATCGTCTCTCTGGGGTGGAAAGTTGGAAACCTCTGTATTCAAATTCAATCAAAGTAGTAGCAGATCAAGCTTATATCTACTTGATTATTTTGTGTGACGCTGTAGTATGGCATGGTAGAAGGGCATTCATTTACAAAACAAAACACAAAAAGTTCAAATAAAGAGGTAAGAGCTTTCTGCTCGACAACGACAACTGACAGACTGAGAGTGGCCCGGACCGCTGGCCTAGCGGTCTGGGCACCAAGCCTGACAGCGTGTCGCGGGTTCGAGTCCCGATCCCGACGACACTTGTTGCGTGTCACTCCCCGTCTCTCTCTCTCCCCATTTCCTGTCCATCTACTGTAGTGTATACCATCAATAAAGGCAGAAAGGGGCCCATAAAAACATTCATTTTTAAAGAGAAAATAAGACAGATTTTGTCTCCTCAGAGCCACTGGCATGTGAATGTTCTACTATCACTAAAAGCATGTCATAAACAGCTCATCATGTACCTTTTTAATGTACTAGAGCGGTGCCCGTTGGGCACTGGCCTACTTGGAACGATGCAAGTTGGAAATGATGCCCCACCCAGTTATTATGTCTGTGTCCCTTTTATGCCCATATATGGAGTAGATGTCAGAACATCATTGTGATGTCAGAAGAGAACAGGCCAGCTCCAGATATGGAGATCTAGGGGTGATCAGGTGTGATCAAATGTCCATAGCCTGGGCAGAGGCTTTTGTGCTGGTTCTGGACAACCGGCTATCCGGCGGACTTGACACCGGGCCCTGCACTCCCTGCGGTCATTGGGATGTCAGAACAGGCTGAACTCGACACCGGGCACTGCACTCCCTGTGGTGGTGTGGAACGCGTGTGTCGAATTTGAAGTCGGTGGGGCGAACGGTTCGCGAGTTACGTGGATTTCAGATTACAGACATACCGAGACATAGCTCATTTATAGATGATTATCAACTGATCAGTAGATTGCAGAGCATAGGGCCTCAGGGTAATAAGGAGACCACTCTGTTGTGAACTTGGCAAAACACATTAATATCCAAACTTTAAAACTTTAGACTGTTTTCATTCCTCTTATACTTATTAGAATTCCCCATACAGAACGTCTTTGGCAAGAGGCACACTGTGAGACTTTTTGATTGGTTAGAAAGTTGCGGCAGTCAGCTCTCACCGAAAGAAGCTAAAAGTCTGTATGTTTAGCTTGCTGCGTGTGTACTCACATTATTTGCTTTGCCAGCACCTTCAGATGCTGAGGGACAGAGTGCCAAAGAATTGAACATCAGCTTATATTGTAGCATATCAACATCAAAGACCCGAGTCTGTTGTTGTACAGCTCTGAATGCTGACCTTAAAACACATAAGTCCTTAGTGTTAATTCATACTTTTTTACAAATGGCACCCAGGGGGTCCATCTAGAAAGAGAATGTGACGTCACCTCATTGAAAGTAATAACAAAAACCTCTCAAGATGGCGCCACCTGTCCATTGAACTCCATTGAACAGTTACATCAAGCTACATAGTTGGTCCCCTGTTGATTTACACCAAATCTCTTCACCAAAGTGGGTTGCTATAGGATTCTCAAACTCTCGGTCTTAAGTATATCATGCACAGTATACACCTGTTTCTATGCCACTTTATATCCTATCTTCTTCTGAATGTTAAAAGTTCAGGTTTTTTGGTTGCAATTGAGCTCAGAAAACTTTACAAATGACAAAAACTTATTTTTTATGTCACAATCCCTTTAACCTTGTCAATCAGTGATGTGACAATAAAGCTGATTCTGCGATTTGACACTACAATAAAACATAATTGAATTAACATTGAGGTGTGTGTGTGTGTGTGTGTGTGTGTGTGTGTGTGTGTGTGTGTGTGTGTGTGTGTGTGTGTGTGTGTGTGTGTGTGTGTGTGTGTTGTCCATCGTCAGTGAAGAGCTCTCTAACCTTGTATTGCAAAATAATCAGTGCCTTCACTGCCTTGCCAGCTAACTATTGATTCAAGTTCCATTACAGCAACATTATACAGTAGTTCAAGATTGTCATGCAGAGCGAAAGCTGAAATCATATCATTATTTGAACAGGTTTAAAAGACAAACTGCAAAAGAGTGGCTCACATTTTCACCTTGGTAAACATTTTGTAGTCCTGAATTGATCTGCGCACATCGTCTTATATTTGTGCTATGAATGCACATCAGAGCGATTGTGAAATTGCTGAAGAAGGTGAAGGTGCTCTTGGGGGGGGGGGGGGGGGGGGGGGGGGGGTATGGTGTTGTGATAATGCGGTGTCAACTTTATATACTATACCAGTAAATGGGACCTCCTGATGATTTCATATGTTGCTGAAAAAACCTAACTGTGAATTTACCTCTTGAAACTGTCAAACTGTCAAATGTAACCAAGTTCACCAACCAAATGGACGCTATACTCTTTTAAAGTGAGAACAGAAACCTCCCATCATAACATTGAAAGTATTTAATTATATCAAGTGGCAGTCAGAGATGATGACAGTGAGAATTGGTCTTAAATGGGCTGATTCACTCCTTTTGTTTTCAATACAGCAGGAGAGGAGAGGAGAGAGGAAAGCCAAATTTGGTTAACTTCATGTTGAAACTTGAAAGTCTCATACTCGAGTAGTATACGTAGGTCTAAATATGGAATGATCGGAACCCCCCCCCCTCAACCCCCCATAACCCAAACCCCTGGAGGAGGAAATGAGAGATTCTACTGGTTCATTTGGAGGCAGGCCAGCCAATAGAATTTAATGGAATGGAAACTGGACAATTGGTCAACAGATCCCTTCGAATAATCTGAAATAATATTTCCTGCAGGTCTGTTCACTGTGCCTTTATATAGCAAACAGAGCTAACCTTTAACGTAGGCCGTGTTTGCTTTCCTCTCAAATTGCCAAAGTACCTCATGGACTCGCATGGAAAGAAAAGACAGCAGTTTCCACAGACATCAAACTGAATGCATACA
Source organism: Electrona antarctica (assembly GCF_951216825.1). NCBI lineage: Eukaryota > Metazoa > Chordata > Actinopteri > Myctophiformes > Myctophidae > Electrona > Electrona antarctica. The sequence continues at coordinate 13,157,717 of NC_136805.1, forward strand.
GTCACCTCAATCTCCTCCGTTGAAGTGGAAAATACACCAACCTCAGATGACGCTGGGCTTATAAATCGATTATCCATCATGTTAAATCATTGTAGGCTGTCCTAGAAAGTGCCTGCTGGCTATGCTGAGGCAGCAAGAAGGGTAGGACAGAGAGGACGTGTGTCCATGCGTGATTACTATAGTGCCACATTTCCCAAGTATAGTTCTCACAAGAGAACTTGAAATTGTTTTATATTTTAAATACTGTACTGTATATATTTTTTATTAGGCTTACAATTCAATTCTAAAAGATTCAAGTTGGTGTGTGTGTGCAGGCCATTGGCCACAGGACGTTAGCCTGGCTAATAAGCCAGACTAATATCACACAATATTAGCCAGGCTAACAGGACGTACCAGGCAGAGCCGTTAGGTAGTGCGAACGGTGCGGCCGCACAGGGCCTCGCGCCATGCAGGCCTCGCGCCATGCAGGCCTCGCGCCATGCAGGCCTCGCGCCATGCAGGCCTCGCGCCATGCAGGCCTCGCGCCTTGCAGGCCTCGCGCCTTGCAGGCCTCGCGCCATGCAGGCCTCGCGCCATGCAGGCCTCGTGCCTTGCAGGCCTCGCGCCATGCAGGCCTCGCGCCATGCAGGCCTCGCGCCATGCAGGCCTCGCGCCTTGCAGGCCTCGCGCCTTGCAGGCCTCGCGCCATGCAGGCCTCGTGCCATGCAGGCCTCACGCCTTGCAGGCCTCGCGCCATGCAGGCCTCGTGCCATGCAGGCCTCGCGCCATGCAGGCCTCGCGAGGCCTCGCGCCTTGCAAATCAGCGCTAGACAGGATTTTTAAGTGGTACAACCACTTCATTAAGTAGCTTTGTGTGTGTGCCTGCCTGGCTGCCTGGCTGGCAGGCTACCAGTGTCTGAGCACGAAAATAGCATTTGGTTGGTTTTCAAAACCAAGTGTCACTGTTGTGCAGCCTAACACACACACACATACATATTAACTGTATATATATATATATATATATATATATATATATATATATATATATATATATATATATATATATATTAGGGCATTAAGCAACTAGTCGACTAGTTTACTAGTCGACTAGTAAATCCACTAGTCGACCTTGCTGGTACTAGTCGACTAGTTGATAAGAAAAAAACCGATTTTGTAGGCCTCAATATCAGGTAGATTATAGTTATAGTCACCAATGTACACAGTTTTTTAATGTACAAATATGTATTTCCAAAAAAAAAAAACTGTTTTTTAAACATAAAAGGTGGTTTAACAACTAGTCGACTAGTAAACTAGGCAACTAGTCAACTAGTAAAAATGACTAGAAGTGAATGCCCTAATATATATATATATATATATATATATATATGATTTCAGGTGTATCAGTACAGTACAGTATAGGGACGCCCTCGGGACCCCCACATGGTAACTCTGTCATTTCTCAACCGCTTTGGACGCGGGGCGGCTCACCAGAACCGGCCCGGCCCCCTGGGCACGTTCCTGGGGGTCTGGATGTTCCGGGGACCCCCACACGGAGTTGCACCACTTACTTCACACGGGTGTGATTTTTTTAATTCTTTGAAATTGGAACGGCTTTACGTCTCTCTCTCTCTGAGATATTAACTATTTAATTACACATTTCCATTTTGCACCCATATTTTACTGCCATGTCTTAATACAGTGTTGCTTTTTACAAATAAAATAAGCAAATTAAGAAATGCCACGGTTGATATTGATTGACCACAAAGTTAGTGTGAGGCTACTTTGATGGGAAAGCGACGCGATGAAGAAATCACACATCCACTATAACACCCGCTGGGTGTGAACTGTGAAGAACTCTAGTTACTTACCTCGTGCTGGTCGTTTGAATAATTAATCCAAGGTTTGTTTGTCTGGACTCGGGAGATCCAACACTATGTCATATTATGGATGGTTTAAAGTAAACTTTAAGAAGAGCTGGTCATTGTGCTGCATGCAGAGTGAGAAGCTGCTCCGCTCTGCTAATTGATATGACCTAGAAAATATATTTGTGCAACTGACTGGCATGAGGTAATTAGTCATTTCGCAGCACCTGCAATTCCAATAGTAACATATAAACATTTGAAAAGGCTTTCATATACTATTAATATTTTTTCTAATAAGGTTTGGCCTTATAGATAAAAATTGTCATTTTTGTATCGTTTTGGATATGAATGAATTCATTGATTAATTAACACAAAAATGTTCGCACAGGGCCTCGCATTTGTCCCAGGCGGCTCCGGTACCAGGCATATGCCCGGTGGGCCGACCCTCTGATGGGCCGGTCTGGGCCAAATGTTAGTACTACTAAATTACTAAATCAGTTGTCTGTTGGTTGTGTATCATTTTATGTTGTACTGTAACTGTGGTGGTGTTAAGGGCTTGTATTTCATGTATTTGTATGGGCCTCGACCCGAAAAGTCAGTAGAGTATCTGCGCGCTGGTTGTGGTGGGCCAGTCTGGGCAGGGGCGTAACTACCGTGACGCAGACAACGCGACTGCATGGGGGCCCAGAGGCCCACACGGCCGCCCACCCGTGTCGTCTGTAAAATAAAATTATATTACATACAGAGATGCAATGACAGTGAGTTGAACAAAGTTTGGCGGAGCCTGGTGGTGGCTGCTGCTAGCACACAGCACACACACACACATCATAGGCACACACGTGCCCCACCTCCCAACAGCTCAGTGGTAGAGTGCCAGGGCTGTATGTGGGCTAATAACGTGAAGGAAGTCAGAAGTGTCTGTGGCGAGTGTGCATGCAGTGGGCTTTCCCAGTCTCGAGTCCCAACAGCCAGGTACAAATCACAACTGTACAGTGCCCCGCTGTTTATAAACCCACACACAGTTTGGGCTTGTTTTTACAGGCCGCAGCTGACAGCCAGGTATCATCGCAACTGCTGTACATTGCCTGCGTCGGGGCCCACTGACATCTAGTTACGCGTCTGAGTCTGGGCCAATTATTTGTCTCAGTCCAGCCCTGTGTGTGTGTGTGTGTGTGTGTGTGTGTGTGTGTGTGTGTGTGTGTGTGTGTGTGTGTGTGTGTGTGTGTGTGTGTGTGTGTGTGTGTGTGTGTGTGTGTGTGTGTGTGTGTGTGTGAGAGAGTGAGAGATAGAGAGAGAGAGAGAGAGAGAGCTGGTGAAACATTTATTTGCATGACTGTCTTGCCCATGGTTCCCTTACTTACAGCATCACATGGTATTAGTCTGGAATAGACGTACATCTTTCATAGGCTACTGATTCACACACACATGCACAGCTCCACACTGGCAACCAGCTGCCCAATACAACCACAACAAGCTCTGTCCCGATTCAGGGGCACTTCGAAGGTTGCATTTGTGAAGGTTGATTACAAAACAAAACACACCAAACATGAACCAGACCGTCCCTATTCTGGGCTTGCCTTGTCCTATAGGCGAACATTCAACAACAACAACTGGTAAGCATTCTATGAAGAATGTAGTATAGAGGGAAAATATACAGGACCTGTATAGACCCCTTGGGGACACCGCTCAACAAAACCACTCATCAAGCTGGCCCTGGTATCAAACCTCAGGGGGAAATGAACCAATAGGAATAGGTACTAGAAAACCGGTCTCTAATCTCATCCAACGGTAATTAATCAGCACTGGGCCAACACATTTCAGCCCTCTGGCCATCAACCACATTACATTTCAGTGATAACAGACTGCATGTAACCAGAGTGGGGGAGCACAGGTCGTCTGTGCCACACCTCAAAGTTTCCATCTCATCTCAGAAGATGCAACACGCAGCCCAACACACCAACACAAGACCACAGTTGCATCATTAATAATAGGAGCAACACCAGGTGTCACAGTACAGTATCAAAGAACAGATTGTTCTCTCACTCATAAGGAGCTTCAAATGGCTGGACAGAGCAGATGGTGCTGGGAGCCCTGGAGTGGTTCCAAGCAGAGAAAAGAGAACCCAGGATGTGAAGAGAACTTTAAATTGATAGAAAGCCTCTGTGCCCTCAGGCCCTAGTGTAGATATGCTGTGGTGGCAGTCAGTACACTCTGTGGATTAGCCTGGGTTGATATTTCTTTATAGATTGCTGAAAGTAATTTACTACCCTGCCCTTAATTTGCACAATAACTTCTGCGGTGTGTTTTTGGCCAGAGAAGAATTTGAGGCCTAAGGGCCTTGCTTAGGCCAACTCGACAGCAGATGTTGACAGAATTTCTCCTTAGCTCGCTCCTGCCCAGATCAAACTGACTGACCACCTTCTGGCTAAAAGATCACTTCTATTAGCCTTAAATTAGAGCTGTCCGTGGACTGCTATGAGGAGTCATGGCTATGCAAGCTTGTGATGGACATTTACATCAATATTTCATTTTTGCCACGGACATGCAAAACAAGTGATCAGTAATATTACCAGAATCACATACTGTAGGCCTAGCCCTAAATGTATTACTACTGTAATGAACTCCTGATATGTCTACTCTATTCCACTGCACTACACATTTTAAAACAAGCAACAAAATTAAATTTCAATTTGGGGGGAAAGGCAGATCTACAAGCTGACACACCACAGCATGTTGGGAGCTTGTAGATCAGATATTTTCTTTTAGCCTAGAGACTTGGAAGTTATCCACTGTATCCTGGCAGGTGGCAGTCCTGAGTTCTACCAACTAAGCTAAACAATTTTTTGTCAACTTTATTAGTTGTGGATTCCATTAACATGTACAAACGTCATATCTAATCCAACCGTTGGATCCAGTGGATGTGTAAACACGTCATAGCGCTTTTTGAGTGGTGTAAACCACTCCTACAACTGGCTTTGTTAGTGCAGAAAAAATTACCATGGTTGCTATGTTCACCCTGTTCACCCGGGTACAACTGGCTTTGTTAGTGCAGAAAAAATGAGCATGGTTGCTATGTTCACCCGGGTGTGATTTCATTACGTCAGACATGATTTCATTACGTCACAGGCCTTACACCACTCAGTTCACACGGGTGTGATTTTTATTGATATCAAACAAAAACAAAAAAACATTTCTCTTTTTTGGGGGTTGGCCTCTCCTTCTGTGCCATACTCCTTGCTGTTCGCTGTTCGCACGCTGCCATTCACTTCCTTGTTTACGGTTCAGAAAGAATGCCTCATATCTCCTAATCTAGGGAGCTCTCCATGGTTTTGACCAAAAGAGCATACTTCTCTTCATTTCTGACTTCAACATGCCTCTCGTTTAGAATATTAATGCTTCTAGAGAGACTTTAGCATAATCATCGCGAGGTATGCAAGCAACATTATGCCTCCTGGTTTTTGAGGGGAATGGAAGGCGGGGCTTTTCATAGTAAAATCTCCCATATCTTCTGGCACTCTAGCACCTTTATTTTGAAGAAAATCCTTAAGGTGAACAGGTACTGTAGTCTATGTTGATGAGAAAGTCTGCCAGTGGAACAATGGAAAAAGACTTGATGAATGATGAGTGCTTAATGAAGGGCATGACAGGATTGAAAGGAGGAGTGTCACAATAGTTTGATGCAAAGGTGCCCAACTTTGATCAGAGGTGAGGAGGAGGTCTGAGGGTGAGGCTGTGGATCGAGGGTTTCCATGGATTGTGATTTTGGACTGTGATTATAGTTTTTGAGTGGTGTAAACCACTCCAACAACTGGCTTTGTACCCGTGTCTGTTCGTACCAAAGAAAATGTACCCGTGTCTGTTCGTACCAAAGAAAATGTACCCGTGTCTGTTCGTACCAAAAAAATGTACCCGTGTCTGTTCGTACCAAAACAAATCACACCCGTGTGAACTGAGTGGTGTAAGGTCTGTCTGACGTAATGAAATCATGTCTGACGTAATGAAATCACACCCGGGTGTGATTTCATTACCTGGCTTTGTTTGTGCAGAAAAAATGAGCATGGTTGCTATGTTCACCCTGTTCACCCGGGTGTGATTTCATTACGTCATTACAACAGGGTGAACATAGCAACCATGCTAATTTTTTCTGCACAAAAAAGCCAGTTGTAGGAGTGGTTTACACCACTCAAAAATGTACCCGTGTCTGTTCGTACCAAAAAAATCACACCCGTGTGAACTGAGTGGTGTAAGGTTTTATATAGCATGATCAGCTGTGGTCTGACGTAATGTCTGACGTAATGAAATCACACCCGGATGTGATTTCACAACTGGCTTTTTTTGTGCAGAAAAAATGAGCATGGTTGCTATGGTCACCCAGTTCACATGGGTGTGATTTCATTATGTCAGACATTACGTCAGACCACAGCTGATCAGTCTATATAAGACCTTACACCACTCAGTTCACACGAGTGTGATTTTTATTGGTATTATTGGACACTTAACACTTTCTCAGTTCCGCCCTCCTTTGCCTTGGTGCTCCTTTTTGCTCTTTTCCTGCAACATTTGTCACTGTGGTTCGACACAGAGTCACCAAAATCATTTTCTTCCATTCTTTATAGATATTCTAAATATTCACTATGTATTATGTACAGTATAGTAGATGAACAATAGCAAAATAATATTCTAGATCTGCACTATGGTGATCTGATTCACAGGTCCGTTCTGTGAAGTGTAACAGTCCCAGTCTGTCTGTGCCTCTCAAATGGCTAAAATCAATAAAGTCTCCTACGAAGAAAACGAAAGTAAGAAGCACCGTTTCAGGTTGGCCTATTTTCCGTGCACGACACCACCATGCGTCAAACTAAGAATCAGGCTGAATGCTTAGTAGTCTCAGGTGTCTGCGTGCGTGCGTGCGTGCGTGCGTGCGTGCGTGCGTGCGTAGACGTCTACAACACAGATGGCATCAAGTATGTGACGGTGCTCTTTAAAATGAAATCACAGTTACAGGAATCAGGAAGATGATGAACATCATCCCAAATGAGACACCAATATTGTTTTTCCTTTTCCAAATGGTGCTGCTCTCTGTGTTTATTTTCTGGATATGAATATGTTGGACAAATGCTTTTAAAACACAGCAAAATTGATTATCTCATCAGATTATTGTTTTTACCACTGCAGTGGGAGGAGTTTCAAATAACAAATGACCTTTTCCATTTTCTGTAAATTCTCCTGTGCCTAATTAAAACCATTTGGACGTGCCATCATTCAGTTGGTCTCATATAGTTTTAATCCCTCCAATAAAACTTGGAAACAGATGGTAAGACACCCACCGCATAAACCTGACAGCATTAAAGCTGAACATATTAATTCGGTTTGTACAGTACCATAACAACTACTGATGACCACTCCATGCCTTGGCGGAGTTTCAAAAGATAGTTTTTTTGGCATGGTCTCACCTAGCTGCGCTGCATCAGCAGTTTTAAGCCTTTTACCGAGTTGTGACCCTGATGTACCTTTTCATCAATGCCTTGCTTCATATTCATACAGTTCACAGTAGAATCCTTAGTGTTCGTTTAACTCAGAAGAGTGCACAAATGGACCCTGATGAGGGTCCATTTAGTGCCATTTGTGCACACGCAATGTGAACACAGATTTGTGCACACACATTTGTGAACACACATAATGAGCCTTGCTCAAGTGCACCTCCACTGAAGCTGTTCCAAGACGAGCATGGTTCATTCATTTTCCACACTCAGTCAGACTGTTCCTGACTGCCCAGCTAATCATACCAGCCACCCTGAGGTCATATAAGCGTATCTTGCATGCAAGCATACACAAGAACGGGAAGTCTAGCCTATCACGACTGCATTTTAGATCATATTTAATCAATACAAATGTTATAAGAGGGATAAAGAGAATTTCTGCCAAATAACATATTACAAATCATATGGTTTGGTGCCCACATGTTGGATCCATTGCACCCAGTGGCAATATATATAAAATATTATATGAAAACGAAAAAAGGTGTGCACCTATACATACTGTACAGTACTGCATAGCTCAGGATCACTGCTTAATAAATACAGTAACACATATATACAATATACATTGTGTACAGCAGTGCACCACGATATCAGGAACATACGGTATGGATTTCATGGCAAATAGGGCAAAATTATAATTTGACAAAAAGGTATAGACAGACGCAGACATAACAACTCAAGAATGTCAAAATACCATATTTGTTGCTGGTGTAAACACAATTCTAGCATGGCACATCGACAATAAAACAACACTGTCGCTCTCAAACCAAGAATGAAATGTTTTACATCAACAGCACATTCAACCTTTGAAATAATAGCAGGGTTTGATAGCATGTCATCAGCCCCGGCTTCCAGGTTTTCCATTTACAGACCAGGGAATCATTCCGTTTAAGAGAACCGAGTCTACGAGGGTCATGACTAATGAGTCATGACTCATTAATCTTTCAGACCTGATAATCCACAAAAATGTCCTCGAAATTGTTAAAGTATTCACACTCACTTTCTGCTCGGTGGATACATTTTATTACAGAGGAAATGCAACAGTTTGTCATCATTATGCCTCTTGAGATTTAGTTAGGTGCCTCATTATGCTAATTTCAAATCAGCAAGCTGCTACAGAAAGCTGCTGAGTAGTGGAGTGGTTGTTATTGTTTTAAAAATGTAAAAGCCACAATGATATGTTTTTGTTTATGAGTAGTATTATGATTATGGCATATAAATATGATTTTATTGCCAATACAATTATAAATCATGCCATTATATGTATACAGGCTCAATTCTGGCACTTTTCTCAACTGGTACAATCAAACCTATTTTGCTTTACCGTGGAATTGTGAAATTACTTGTCTGATGTTGAACAAACAAGGTTTGACTGCAAATGTTTACTAAACCACTGAACTGAACAACTTCAACCCTATTTTTTTTTAATAGTCAAAATAGAAAATCTACAAACTCACTTCCCTTTTCCATGTGATGCCTTGTGAGCTTGTCAAAATTGCATTTATGAATACATTTAAACAATTTTAGAAAATGTTCTCCCATAATGGCATGCCCAAATAGGGACACCAGGTTGAAGGGGTCCATACTAGGGGACCAGGGCTGGTTGGCAGTATTGGGAGTCAGTTGCACAAGGTCAAAGACAAAATGTCATCAGACATCATAATATGTTTGCATTCTTGACCTGCCTGCCCTATGACTGATAAAACATCTGAAAGTCACTATTCTGCCTGAACGTTTTTTTAATATATCAATTTACCACACACTCATAGCACTGGGCAAAGACAAAGTGCTTCTGCAACAGTCTCCTGTCTCTAGCAAACATCTGCCAAAAGGTAATTGTTTCTAAGTCAGTGGAGATGTGATGTGACGTCCATTTGGACAGGCTACTATACAGCCTGCCCTGATGTCTGTGACATTTTAAGTTTTTTGTCTGCTCCTTTGTATCCACACTGACGAGCCACAATCTACAATGACCCGGGCGATTAATACACAATTGAATTTGAATGTACAGTAGGCTATACTGACATTAAAGACAATTCCGTAGCTTTCAGATATATAGCAGGCTTAAATAAAAATTGTGTCGACTTAATTTAGCTTCAATGATAGCCTATAGCCCCATTTGGAACCTGCCTCCGAGCTGTATAGGGAGGGAGAACTACTTCAATCAATGATAACGTCGTTTCAGACATTCATTAGTACCATAGGCATATTGGTCTTCTCCTCTGCCCTTCTCTGAAACGATAGTGACATAACAGGTTCTCAACGAGGAACGAGCCCATATTCTCCTATTTGTTAATGTTATCAAGGTGGATTGATAAGCGCGCGGTAGACTACTGTAGGCTACCAATAAGTACCAACCCAGTCTCACCATCACACTGTGCGTGCATGGGGGTCTGCGGGGTCTGCCATCAGAAAGTCAGAGCCCCGAAATAAAACTGTCCAGAACACTACTGTAGCGATGTCCAAAATACGAAATATATACCTGATAAAACAATAATAAATAGCCCTAATTCACTACTCACCAGCTCTTCTTATTCCTCGATATGCGTTGTGGTGATGCTATGGAGAGTTTTCTTCTGTCTCAAATGTCTTCCTTTCTTTTTAGCCAAAAGCAATACTCAAGTCAGCACCAACATCTTTTTGCGCCTCCATAAAAAGACAGTTCACACATAATGTATCCCCACGTCCGCGGTTCAGTCAGCCCTGACGCACGGACAGCGACGCAGCCTCAAACCACTGGGCAAACAATCGAAACTTGCCAAAACTCAACCCAATATTAGGACTAGCTGTCACTGACACTCTCTCGCTGTTGTGTGCGGGTCTGCGGGCAGTTTGAGTGGAACGCGGTCCACTCACACACAACACGCAGGAGCCGAGCAGCCTTTAAAGTGAATGGCCATCACCCCGCGAGCCCCACAGCCGGTGCGCTTACGGCCGAGCTGTGATTGGACAGAGCAACATGACGCAGCAGCCAGAGCGCAGCAGGTGGCACAGAAGAACCAGACGTGTTCTGATGATGGACAGTAAATTCGACCGTCACACTCACTATTACATTTTCTTGCGACTTCTTTTACAGTTGCTGAAAGTTGGGGTACCATTAACAACCTACATGTATATAAAGGCAACATTCTGAAATGTCATTATGCTTTAAACTTTTAAAGGGATATTTCACTTGCATTTTTTATTGTCTTCTCACCCTGACACCCCAGACAGCTTTTAAGTTGCTTGATTCAGTATTTAAATATTTGATATGAATGAAATTAATATGGCTATATGATGTTAAGCTGGACATCTGACAATACATCAAATCCTCTTGAGTATAGCTTGAGTGATGGTACCACTATTGGACATATTGGATGTGGTCCACAGTACATTTATACCACACAGTTAAAGTTAAGTTCCTATTTTGGGGTTTAGTAATACAAAAATCACACCCGTGTGAACTGAGTGGTGCAACTCCCCCCCCCCCCCCCCCTCTCTCTCATTAGCAGTCAACAGTGCAGCACTATCTCTCTCTCTCCGTTTCTGAAACAACAGCGCCACTTTTGCCCCTACTGGTACTCAGTCACACACATTAACACACGGTTAACACGGACATTGCTGTTCCTTGGAGTGGTTGCACCACTCAAAAACTAAATGGTCTGATGATGATTATGATAATGATGATGATGATGATGACAACAATGATAATGATGATGATAAACAATTATTCCTTCATACAGAAAATGCAGTGCATTCCATCAGTGTTGCAATTTGTTTGAGGTTAAACCTTAGATTGCCTATACTATACTATATAATACTATGGGGAATGTCACAGTAGAAATGTAGGGTCTCTTATGTTGTGGGATGTGGGTGGGAGATGATCCCATTTGACCATTCGAATCCAGGCCATTAGGCCTATGGTATGGATTGTACCTTTTAATAATCAATTGTCCATTGTTCGAGATTGTAACTGACTTTCTTCGTGGAAATCAATGCATTGGTAGAGATTCTCCTGTCACCATGGCAGTAGTGGTGCCACGCCCGGTGAGTACAAATTATAGGCCTAGACTATACAATTAAGTGCAATTAAGTGCTTTAGGCTACACAAAACATTAAAGAGCATTAACTGTGCAAAAATAAACATTATAAAAGGGCTATTAAAAATATGAAAGCGTTTATCCTAAAATAATGAAAGGTTATAAGACAGATATAGTTTATCACAGTCGCAGTAAGTCTTCTTTATCTCAATTGCTATAGACTAGAGTGTTTTACTTTGTTCAGTAGTCTCCCTGTGGACCGCATGGTCCAGAGCTTTAGTAAACAGAAAATAGGCTACTTTTTCAGGTGAAACAGTTGTTTCATCCATGGAGAGAACACATTAATAGGCTTCCATTTTATAGTGTTCCAGTTCCAATTTTGGCTTCTCATTTTTTGCTTCATATCACTTCCAATTTCAGTTGTTTATATCCTGGCTGTATCCTGAATGAGTTCTCTGTCCTGACTGATTTGATCAAATTAATTGGTATCCAAAACTGAAAATGTACTTCAGTTTACCAAGTAAAGCTGCAGATAGGGAGACCGATTTTGCATCATCAAAGTTTTCTCAAAGAGAAAGGGAACATTGGTTCAGAGCAGACTCCAATGGAATCTCCGCCTGACTGATTCATATAACAGCATAGTCTACTCTCTAATAATTCAGTGTTTTCCAAACGAATTTTCCCTTTGCCCTTGGGCCTTTAAGAGTTGTTATAGTTCCAACTGTATATTGCAATCAGAAATTCCCAACCCATCGGCTTCAAGGATTGGCTGAACTTCGCAATCATGTTTGTGCCGCTGCACCACGTGGTATAGCGTGCACGATATACAGCTTCAATCTCTTCCAGCAATTCAGAGTGTCAGTATCTGTTGTAGTTTAGGCTTGAAGAATTACGGTAGACTAGGTTGTATTCTTTACACCAACACTGTGCTCATGTTATTTTCCAGTTTCGCACATCTATTTTTTGGGGCAAATGCAAGTTTAATACTTGCACTATAGACTAGAGCCCTGATAAGGTGAACAGTTAGCCTGTATAGCCTATGGACCAATTATTTGTAAACATCATTGAGACTGAGTGCATGTGCATCCAGGGTTGTGTTTCATTTCTAAAGGTACAGCATGTTAACTAGTTTATGACCGATGTTTAGCGAACACGAATGAATATAAAGTTATAAACACAACAGCCCAGTTCATAAACGGAAAGACAAAAAAACATAAATGAGCATGACCTCCACGTTGATGATATTGATGTCCCCTCCTGAACATGCTCTTGAGAAAATCCCTTGTTTGTTGTGTACCCTCTCTAAGTCGTAATGAGATCTGCGCCCATGGTGCCACCACTGTGGAGACCCAGGTGCCTACGGCTTCACCTCCCCACTTGTGTTGATGATTATGATCAAGGAGTTGCTCTGGCCTGAGGCATTCTCTGCCAGGAAATTCTCAAAGAGTGGCTTGCCATAGGGACAGTGGCATAGGCTGTGCGCGTCTTGGGGACCACGGTGAGAAAAAGATCATTGTCAATGAGGCACTACAGTATGTAGCTGCCACCTGCCACCTGCAATGACACATTACTGTATGTGTGGAGGATGACAAGCTATTGTCCTCCTGGATGTGCTTTGCGATAGATATATTCCCATACATACATGTAAAGGTATATTGTGGTGCCAGTGGCAGTGATGTTGAAAACAGACAACACCGTAATGCATGGATCTTGAAGGGCATGCGGGGGAGAACAGAGTGAAAGAGAGTCGGTGGAGGGGGAGATAAAGAAGAGTGACAGAAAATTGGAGGGAGCGAGACAGGACGAGAAGTAAAAGGAGAGAAAGAAAACAGGCAAAACAAGAATAATTCCAAGCATTAACCACTTCCGACCAAAAGGTTTGTCTGTAATAATGACATGCTCAAAATAGGAACGCAGGTTGACAGTACCTAAACAATAAGTGAATAAGTGATGCCTCATTTTGTAGCTCCAATGCTGAAATCAAATTGAAAGACGTTAACCTACAAGCACAGCCCATTAGTCATACATGAGTCCATTATCTATATTCTATACTATACTGTAATTGGACACAGAAGCACCTTTTTGGAAAATATTTTCATTGGTGGAGATAAAGTTTGGACATGTCTGTGTGTGCGTGTGTGTGTGTGTGTGTGCGCGCACGCGTGCACGTGTGCGTGTGTGTGCTCGCGCGTGCACGTGTGTGTGCGTGCGTATGTGCGTGTGCATGGTGTGTGTGTGTCTTGATGCAGCCTATCCAGACTCGTTACCCCTAGACTCCCTGATGGTCGACAGATACTTTACCACCATGTCTTTTGAGCACCCTGTCACTGGTATGTTTTATGTATGAGGCCATTCTTGGTAGACGGAACAGCATTATTTTTATCATCTTATTAGCCTGAAAATGTGACATTTATGGTGTACTATCCCGGAGCATTGTGCTTATTTACTGCTTATGACTGAAGTTCACCCTGAGTTGGGTAAGAATATATTGTCTTCAGCTCAGCTTGGAATAGCCTGCAGAATAATCTTAAACTCCGGGATTCTATATAGTCTTGTTTCATTCAAAGTCATTATTGGTATCGAGCTTATTGATAACCAATTGTTTTCAATAGCTTGTTGGTTGCACTTGAATGCACATATAAGTGTTTATATTGCAATCCAGGTAATATGTAAAATTTAAATTAGACTAACTAAAATGAAGGTTAAATAGGTTAAAACTACATTCCAGTACTGTATGTGTACATTTGATTGCCCATGTCAAATATAGAATTCCTAACAAAGGTAATAGAGCAAAATGCACAATTTGCACATCCACTCTAGCCCAGGTGCTGGACAAATGGCAGTACGAGAGAAAGGATTAGAGTCCGCGACACTGGTAAATAACTCGGCTCCACTGGTTTATTAATTCAACGTTTCGATCACTCAATTCAATTTCAATTTCAATTCAAAGGGCTTTATTGGCATGAGAAAACATACATTTACATTGCCAAAGCAGAAAGCACAATACAACAATACAGCAATACAATCAAAACAAAAGATATGTACATTTGAACGTCAGTCAATAGATCAATTTCTATATTGTACCAAGATCACTGGATGCAGGTATAGTGCAGGAATATACACAATGATTAGTCTTTAGGGTGGTTGTGTTCCGTTTGATATCCTTCTCCTATCACAGCAGATCTTAATTCTTCTCAATTCTCAATTCCTGAAGAAGATCCCAGTGATCCCAGACACTGGTTATTCCTTACCAGTGTTGCAAACTCTATTTCGTTCTCAAATATAGAACACCTAGCAAGCTGCCTCATCAGTATGCCTATAGTAACCACAATCCTTATAAATAGAATGAGTAAAATGTCCTCACTTCCCATGATCTTTCTATCACAAATTGTGAGTACAAATATAAAGGCAAAAGAGCACACACACACACACACACACACACACACACACACACACACACACACACACACACACACACACACACACACACACACACACACACACACACACACACACACACACACACACACACACACACACACACACACACACACACACACACACACACACACACACACACACACACACACACAAATCTGCAAACTTGATTATTTTTTCTCAACCCACCCAGTCCCTAGGATAAAACAGTAACATTAATCAAACAATTATGGCAGTCAGTTTTCTAGCTGCACTCTGCAACCTGAACAACAGTCCATTAATCACATGTGTCAGTGAATGACATGTCACATTTACAATGTCATTCAGGTTCACTCATGCTTCACCTACATCCTAAGTACTGGTAGGCTATACACTTGTGGGAATGCTTCTCCGTATATAGGCTTTGAGTGTGTGAGTGAGTGAATTTGTGTGCGCTCGTGTGTGTGTGTGTGTGTGTGTGTGTGTGTGTGTGTGTGGAAGAGAGAGAGACAGAGAGAGAGAGATAGAGAGATAGAGAGATAGAGAGAGAGAGAGAGAGAGAGAGAGATTTGCACGTTTCAATGGTTGCAGAATGGATTTGTTTAGGGGTGCTCACGCCCAAAATACATTTGCAATCCACCGAGCAATGCACAATGCAATAGTCATGCTGTAGGAGTGCTCACAAATAAATATAGGCTACACTTTGATCCTAGAGAAATAGCCATTAGTCAGCAGAACACAAAGATAAGATGATCCTTCATTGATCCCACAGGGAAATTTAGGATCTCAAACTTATCATAAGATCATTTTTGTCCCAGACACTGGGGAAGCACTGGGGGGACACTGTGGAGGCACTGGGGGGACATTGGGGAAGCACTGGGGGGACCCTGGGGAGGCACTGGGGGAGCACAGCACTGGGAAGGCACTGGGGGGGACACTGGGGAGGCACTGGGGGGACACTGGGGAGGCACAGCACTGGGAAGGCACTGGGGGGGGGACACTGGGGAGGCATGGCACTGGGAAGGCACTGGGGGGGGCACGGCACGGGGGGGACACTGGGGAGGCACTGGGGGAGCACGGCACTGGGGGGACACTGGGGAGGCACTGGGGGAGCACGGCACTGGGGGGACACTGGGGAGGCACTGGGGGGGGGGGGGGGGGGGACATGCACATGACTACTAGCCAATATCAAGATACAGTGCAATTTTGAAATGGGGGATTGTAACTTCAACAGTTGCCAACACTAATTAATTTGTGACTGAAAGAGTTATCAAAAAAAATATTATCTACAGACATGGATCTTTACACACACACACACACACACACACACACACACACACACACACACACACACACACACACACACACACACACACACACACACACACACACACACACACACACACACACACACACACACACACAAGAATCTCTTAATTGGCTACGTTCCTATTACGGCTTTGACCTAACGCCCCTTAGGAACTCTATCCTAATACGGGCATGCAGATTATCAAGCCCGCCTCAGCCAGACAGAGCTATTTGAGGGATAGAGGTGAGTGAGTGGCAAAAAGGAAATGCAAACTGTACAAACTCCCTAAGAAAGCACTTATCCCACTTGTTGAAAATAATTTACTGGGGCAAGGCTTTGGTAATTCACCATGTCATGTCTACACAATTCAGTGCTAGTCATCATTCCTCAAACCTAGCATCAAAGCAGTTGACTGCATGGTTTAATTTATGTGTATCTTCCTGAGGCTAGTCAGCGATGAATCAATGCAGGTGTTGCCAATTAGTTGGTTTGTGCAGTCTCAGTATTAACATCTGCATGTGGTTAATTCAAATTTCTTTGAAGGAGGACTTTGAAGGTTGACATACATTAAAAATAAGATATGTTGTCTGTATTGCTTATACAGTAATTCATTACTTTTGATACCCTTGTAGCCTATTCAGAATATAGGAATGTGTTTTAAAACCTGAAGTGTGCAAGTTGCAACCAGCATTACATTTTAATGCCATCATCATAGTACGGCCACACAGCCAACTCAAGGTACGGCCACGGAGCCGACTTGGGGACCCAACGCAGCTCCTCCAAGGAAAACAAACAAATGAACGGAGCTGAACGTGAATCCCCCCCACCGCCCACCCCTTTTTTCCCTCACTGTATATGTTTCTTTTCCCTTTTTACCTCCTTTATGATGAATTCCTGTTCTGTCCTTTGTCTATATAGAAGTGTCTATTTGTACGTCTCTAAATGTTTTTGATGAATTGAACATTGTGGACCCTATTGGAAACAAGTGTAATGCTTAATTGGGTCGTCCACTCACAGTTAACAGCCTTTGTATTGAGTTTGTGCTTGAAATGTACTGTAATTCTGCAAACTGTTAATACATTTTTCAATCAATCAATCAAAAGTAACCACATGAGCCCGGGTCTCTAGACATTTGACGGAAATACCAGATCTACAAGCACATAAGCTCACAACACGTGCAGTATTAGTCCTCTGGGGGTCTATGAAGTATAGGGTGTAAGTGGTTAAGTTTAGTCACGATTCAAGATGATGTATATTTGTCACTCACTCGTATAAGCAGTAAAATGTTGTCACATACTGTAGCGCTTGACTATACCCTATGTTCATGTTTTGCTCTATGATGTTGCACTGAAGGAGAGAGGTCCTGTGTTACAGCGTTGCTTTTCTACTAATGCTAAACACATTTGGTGACATCTTCCTGATTCCACTTTTGGAACAAAATGAATTCAGTTAGGAAGTATGATTACTTTTATCTGTGGGTCCAACTGCATTGAGATTATGTGGAGCAAGCCTGGCATGGCAGACTATAATCTGGCAAGGGTAATTTGATTTTTTGCAATGACAGATTTGTCTGGTTTCCAGGCTAATGTGGAGCCATCCAGCCATACACTGTATGTTCATATTTGCGTGCATACAGCAGGAGATAGAAGATTACTATTCGCACGGTGCTTTTCGTCTAGATGAGAAAAGTAGCATTAAAAATAAGTCCATATACAGTATCCATCTTTCCGCTTCTCCCCCCGTCCTCATGGGGGAAAAAAACATAGCTCAAAACAAATTATACCTTAATTCCGTCTTTACGTACCTCCTTAGCCCCATTTAAATCATTGCCAGGCAATAACCACTGCACTACCTGTAATGGGAGGTGTAGTGCCTTGATGCTATCTTAACTCATCCGTTGTACACACTGAATCCTAGGCACAGTGCTTGTTAGACTGTCATATAGGTCCATAGGACCAACATACTGTCACACTGTCCTAGTGTTTGCCAAAAGGCACTTGCAAAAATACTGAAATATAGCAAGACAGTGTCTTTGATGATGCAAAGGAAAGTGTTTTATAGTGAACATGGTGAAACAGGTGAAAACTGTCAACTGATAAAGCTTTAACTTTATTGTCATATCACAGGTTTGTGAAGGAAAAGGTTTGTGAACATCTTTGAAAGGATTGCATAAGCATCTCCCTGAGATGTTCTGGAGTCTGGACATTACCCATTTGTTTTGTGTAAAGGCCGGGAGCCGATAGTGTCTTTACAGGTATTGCTGATATCGGCTATCGGTATGTGTCTGTCTCTCTCCATGTGTGACACACATCATGATGTGAGGCAGTCACGCACACTCCTTAAGTGGGGGGTTTGGCAGGTTGGAGGTGCTTGGTGAATTCTCCAGAAGCTCTCCTGACCATACAAGGACAAATGAATTGGTCACCATTAGTGTGTGTTGAATTATGTCAAGGGGATGGCCTTCCATAACCTCAAAAGACAAGCCCAAATTAAAGACATAACAGTCTAGCTGTGTGCGTGCATGTGTGCGTGTACCTCTCTCTGACACGCACTAATTCATAGGGGCCAATTAGACCTGAGGCAATCCTTAGACAAACTGTGCAGTTGTTTCATGGCAATTACTGAAATAGTCCGTACAGCAATAACATCCGACCACGACAGATTGTTTATTTTGGCTCATTTTTATTATAACCCTACCAAGTATTCCATTAATCAGCCTCTCATCAAGCTGTTCACCGAGCTGTGTTGGTGTACAGCAGGCCTCTTATAACCACATGAACCCTAGGATAACTATTCTGGGGTGAACATTCAGTTAAAATCGGCAAGCTCACAATGCGTGGCGTTGCGAGTGTGTACAGTAGATATAGGCTATTTTCAGCTAAGAGATTTGGTGTAGAGAGGTAAAGAAGTGGACCAAGTATAGAGCCCTGAGGGACTCTGGTCAACTAAGTATGTGCTATAATGTTCTGTGGTTGTCTGCCTTCCGATTTAGATCTAGCACTGTACATGCCTACATTTTAGACTTCTGTTCAGTATTGTTCCTTATTATTCTAGTGGTTAAAATCACTAGAAATGGGGGCACGGTGGCACAGTCGGTAGTGCTGTCGCCTCACAGCTAGAAGGTCCTGGGTTCGATTCCCGCTGGGGAAGCTGTGGGTGCTGGCGGCGTGTTCTCTCCTCCGCATCATCAGTGCCCATACCCGAGGCAGGGTTGGCGAAAGGGCCTTTCTGTGTGGAGTTTGCATGTTCTCCCCATGTCCCCTAGGGTAGGTACCCTCACAAAAAACATAATCCTGGTCTCTAAACTGCCTCCCCCTGGCCAGGCGGGGTGCCTGATGGAGAGGAAAGGAACTGGTTGGAATAACGTGTTCCTTCCACGCGCTACGTCCAACCAGGGAAACCCCTGTCAGGTGTAAAGGAGCAACTTGGACACTCATGCATGAAGGAAGCATGAGTTCAAGTCCGTTGCTCTCCCCAGGTTGGTGGAGGGTGTGTAGAGCCCAGGATCACATTAGATAATTGACACAGGGGTGAAAAATGGGTTACAAAATCGTGAGATAATTTTTTTTATTTAAAACAAAATCACTAGAAATATGATTCAACGCACAACTAGCGTTGATAGTAACAATCTAACTATCTGCTACTAGATATAGCACTAGCACCTATAACTCGTGCATGTTTGATATCTGCTGCTAAAAATGGGTGTCTCTCACTTTCACAATAGACTGATTCTATATAGGCCTGCTTTTTATTTCTGCTGCAGCAACGGTTTCTCTACTTGCACAAGAAGCATATTAATTTCTATATTCGCCATGCACCTTGTGTATATTTTACATTTTTGCCATTTTCTTCTTGTTATTTCACTTAATTGCTTCCCTTGTATTTCCCCTCTATGCTCTACCCATAATGACTTTTTTTTTTAACTCTAAAAGTTGGGAGCTTGTACAAAACATATCTTACCCACTCTTTTACCGCAGTAAAATAAAGCTGTCATAATAAAGTTGTTTGGACATAATTATATGCTGGCAAGGACTTGAGATTGTGGTTTGTGTGTGGGAAGGTTTACTTCCCCTGATTCAGCAGTGTGCATTGTTAGTATGGTGGATTTAGTATTATTTGTCACATACTGTGCACTTATACTTTAACAACTTGCAGTGGTGTGCTTGGTAATGTACTTCAGTTGTATATCTTGTTCAAGCCCAGAAAAATAAAGAAATAGTAATACCTGATCAAACAGCTACTGTAAGGGAGAGAGGAATCCATGGACAGTGCACTGTTCCTGATAATTGTATAATACTAACTGAATGTCATAAATGGTCCAGAAACCATGAAATTGAATATTGAATCTTTACCCTTTTATTGAATGCTTGTTTCTGGGCAAAATGTCTACAAATCCTTAAAAGCAGCTATTGAAAATGTACTAGCACAATAAGTGCAAAGGCATACAACTGTACTTCGAAGTAATTACAGTAAATATTGCCTTTGACATAAAGCAACACATTGTGCAATGACTCAGTAACTAACCAGCTTCATTCCAGCGCCATCTGTGACTGTGCTGATACTCGATAGTCAATATACCAGAGCGCCACATGCAGATTCAGATTAATGCTCATTATGAGGTCCTCTAGAGAACCTCCCACTGTATGTCGTACTGTCTATGAAAGATAATACTGAATGTGGGTTTATGAGGTCATCTAGAGAACCTCCCTCTGTATGCCGTACTGTCTATGAAAGATAATACTGAATGTGGGTTTATGAGGTCCTCTAGAGAACCTCCCTCTGTATGCCGTACTGTCTATGAAAGATAATACTGAATGTGGGTTTATGAGGTCATCTAGAGAACCTCCCTCTGTATGCCTCACTGTCTATGAAAGATAATACTGAATGTGGGTTTATGAGGTCATCTAGAGAACCTCCCTCTGTATGCCTCACTGTCTATGAAAGATAATACTGAATGTGGGTTTATGAATAGATTACATTGTCCTCCTACAGTTAACCACCTAACACGCTGGTCAGGAACTCTCCCTCAACAAATGTGGTCAGTGGTTTACATTGACCTAAACGCCTGTGGCTAACATTGACACTGACAGTTTTGGGAATCATAATGTACAGTTTGTTTGTACACATTTCAGAAAACAGTTAAGGAGGCCATACTCCATATATGCAAAGCCATGTACAGTATTAATTTGATTAATTGATTGAAAGAAGAATTTATTGAATTATGCTAAATGTTTGTAATCAAATAATCTGCATTGTAATGTGTCAGAATAAACATTTCTAATACTGTATGTATACAGTGCTCACAACTTCACCAAAATGTCATGCATTGCTTTGTTTCATAGGCCTATTGTAAAAAAAACTATAAAAAATGTATTTCTGAAAACTGGACAAAATACAACAAGTTTGTACTATACTATCATTTTATGGTCTAAATTAATTTAATTGGATTAATTGAATAATCATTATGAAAAAAGAAAAATACTAAATTCCTTAGTCCCATTCACAGTTTAGAGGGGATCAGTAGGACTGACGAAGCCTCTTGGATGAAAGGCAAAACATTTTCAAGTGCACAAATGCACAAGGCAACCCAATTCCAGAGAGTGTGATCACCCAAAGTATGTGCAGACTTGGGACCGCAGCCCGACTACAGATCCTGTTTTATTATTAAAGCTTAGTCTATGGCCCAGCATGGTCTGCTGCTTGCTATAAAAATCCTATGACTATTCACCATTTAGTCAGCTAGCTCTCTCTCTCTCTCTCTCTCTCTCCCCTGACAACCATCCAAACACCACTATAGCCCTGGTCATCTTTCTTGTACATTGCGAAAATGCTAATAAACAGCTTCAATCTTGGAAAAGTGAAAACGATGATTGGCTTCCTTTACTGGAGTCGCTGCATATATGCCAAATGCCATGAACAGCAGTGGTCAACATGGCTGCTTTTAAATGTGCTCTTTTTAATATAAAGTCTACATATACATTTAGAGTAGCTAGTACTGTTTTTTACTCCTTTTAGTAGTTATCTAATAAATCCTCCCCACACATATCAGTGGTTTCTGGTGATTCGGAACCATGCACACCATTTGCATTCACTCTCAGGCCTCTCCTCACATAATATGTAATGTAGTTCAGTCAGACAACTCTTAGAGTGAATTTAGAATATATATTTATTGAGCATAGATATATGAAGCATACTGTAGATTGGCGTCAAGGCTCTGTACCTATTCATTCCTTGTAACATTAACATTTTAGTTAAATTATAAGCCAAGTAAAATTACAGGGAATGAATAAGACCCCCATGCAGGGGGAAACAGAGCTGGGGAGGTGGTGGGATTTGCAAAAACTTCATGAGCAGCAGGTTAGCAGCAAGCGAGGCAGGGAGACAGCAGCAGCAGCAGCAGTAGCAGCAGCGGCGCACGACAGGAGAGAAGTCAGGAATGAGCAGGTAGGCAGATAGGTTTAAATAGCCGCTCTGATCAGGTAAAGAGTGCATGAGACTAGCCACCTGATCAGGTAGGCGTGCTCACAAGTTGCCTGCCTGAACTAGCTACGCAGGCTTCGCATCATTTATTGTTTATTGTGGTTCCCAGTCAGTCCAGGGATTTGAACTTGTAAAGTTATGCCTGGCTCCAGCCCTGAATGCTAGCCATGGCCATTAAAAAACATGTTCTGGCGATGAAGTGAAACTAAATGAAAAGAGTGTCAATTGAAATGGTGTAGTATTCATAATGTAGTGATTCACATAGGCTATCTGAGTTAAGCAGACATTTGAGATACGTTAGCTCACATTTGTAAAACTTGGAATAGCCAAGGATTAGTGAAATTTGCAGGATAACAGGATGAAAAATTACAAAAAAAACAGGGGAAACAAATCCATTGTGAGTGTGTGTAATGTGTTTTCTGACAGGTTAGTGTGCATACCGTCTGAGTTTTGTTTGGAGAAACCAATGGTTACCATGTGTTTCTGTGCTGCATGTAAATGACTAATCCGCCATCATCACAATCAAACAATTAAGGGTTAGTGTTTAAAGTATTGTCTTTCACTGAAAATATTGCTCAGTTTGTAGAAAGGTAGGGTATCCTTACCATACAACAAGGCCAACTAGTACCAGAAGATGGCCTCCCAACTTATGGGAGATGAGCTCAAGAGGCAGCTGTTCATAGCTACAGTGGATGCAGTACTGTATGGGGCTGTTATACCCAAAGCTAACCCCATTTTTGCACGTTATAAGTTCCACGAAAGGATGCAAGGCGACAGTGAGAACTTTGATCAGTTTGTAACTGAGCTTAAGCTGCTAGTGAAGGACTGTAATTACGATAAAAGTGACGAAATGGTCAGAGACAGAATCGTGTTTGCCACTAACTCAGCAAGAGTGAGGGAAAAGCTACTATGCTACGGTCCAGATTTGACGCTGGAGAAGACGATCGACATTGCAAGATCACATGAAGTGTGCGACTGTGAGTGGAGCTAATCAGTCTGTCCACGCAGTTAGCAGCAGGAGACCATTCAAACCGGACCAAGCACGTTATGGTCGCAAAGCAGTAAGCAAGGCTGACGTCATGCAGGAGGACTGTGGAGCATGCGGGAGAGAGCACAGCCGTGCTGAGGAATGTCCAACTAAGGGACGTCAATGTAACAACTGCAACAAATTCAACCACTTTGCCAGGATGTGCAGGTCAGCACCACAGCGAAGTCAGATCAAGCCACAGGCAAAGAGGATGCATGCTATATCTGACACTGGTGAGCAGCAAAGTGATGATGAACTGTACATTGACACTATAACAAAACAGCATGCAAACACAGACAAAGAACAAGCCTTTGCAGAATTACAAATTGGAAAACAGAGGCACAAGCTAAACTTCAAAATTGACACAGGTGCCCAGGCTAATGTAATACCAGCAAACACATTCCATGAGCTATTTGGAAATGTAGTATTAAGCCCACAAGCCAGCAAGCTCTCAGGCTATGGTGGGCATGTGCTTACTGTGAAAGGGGCCTGCAGGCTAACATGCAGATATAAAGAGAAGACAGTCATGCTTGACTTTGATATAATTGATGCCAACGCTCCACCTGTGTTGGGCATGAGAGCATGTCTAGACCTGAATTTGGTCAAAATAATCCATACGGTCGATGCACAGCCCAAACCACACATGAACATCATGGATGAATATGCAGATGTGTTTGAAGGCATTGGACTGTTTCCCGGTGAGTGTACCATTCACCTCAAACCTGACGCAACACCAGTGGTGTGCCCACCTCGCCGCATACCATACGCCCTACGCAGTCGGCTCAAAGATGAACTGGATGAAATGGAGAAAATGGACATTATCCAGAAGGTCACTGAGCCAACAGACTGGGTTAATGCACTGGTGGTTGTAGAAAAGCCCAAAACGGGAAAGCTTAGGATTTGTCTAGATCCCCGCCCCTGAACAAAGCCATCCAGAGACCCTACTACCCGCTCCCTACTCTAGATGACATTACCCCAAAATTAGCGGGTGCACAGTATTTCAGTGTGCTAGACGCCAGGTCTGGGTACTGGACAATAAAACTCAGCCATGAGTCATCCGTTCTCACCACGTTCAACACCATCTATGGCAGATATAGGTTCAATAGACTCCCATTTGGAATCATATCTGCACAAGATGAGTTCCAGAGACGGGTGGATGAGGCCTACGAGGGACTCCCGGGCATCGCCGCCATTGTCGATGACATCATTGTGTATGGCCGCACGAAAGAGGAGCACGATGCCAGCCTTCGTGCCATGCTAGAGAGAACCAGATAGATAGGAGTAAAACTGAACAAGGACAAGAGCACCATCTGTGTGACAGAGGTGAACTACTTTGGACACACACTGACACGAGAAGGTGTCAGACCTGACCCCAACAAGGTTTCGGCGATCAAGGACATGGCCGCGCCACGGAGTAAAGCAGAGCTGGAGACAATATTGGGCATGATCACGTACTTGTCAAAATTTGCCCCCAGACTCTCAGAGGCGACAGCCCCGCTCCGTCAACTGTTGAAAGAGAGCAGTGAATTTGTATGGGACTCGAACCATGATGTTGCGTTCCAGCAAGTGAAAAGCATCTTAACACAAGAGCCAGGTCCAGTACTTGCCTACTTTGACCACACAAAGGATGTGAAACTGCAGGTCGATGCCTCCAAATATGGATTGGGAGCAGTCCTACTGCAGCAAGAGAAACCAGTCGCATACGCATCCAGAGCACTGAATGAGACTTTAGTCAATAATGCTCAGATCGAAAAGGAGCTATACGCCGTGCTCTTTGGATGTAAGCGATTCCACCAATACCTGTACGGACGTCAGGTGATCGTCGAGTCAGACCACAAGCCACTGGAGACAATTATGCGCAAACCCCTTGCAGCCGCACCGCCGAGGCTCCAACGCATGATACTTCAGTTGCAAAGATACAGCATTAACATTGTTCACAAGCCTGGAAAGCAGATTCCAGTAGCAGACACACTATCTAGGAAGCCGCTAGTGTGCCGTGATGACTCACTGAGTGAGGGCATGGACTCACAAATACACTCAGTTGTAAGCAGTGCTCCTGTGAGCGACCGGAAAATGGAAGACATCAGAACTGCTACAGCCAAAGACGAGCAACTCTCAGCCTTGAAGAAGATTATCCAATCAGGGTGGCCGGACACTGCAAAACAATGCCCCCCTGCCATCACTGAATATTGGAACCACCGGGATGAAATAACAGAAACGAATGGCATTCTGCTTAAAGGTGAGAAAATCATCGTGCCACACTCACTCAGAGCTGACATGCTTTCACGCATACACATCTGGCCAGGGATGTGCAAACAAATAGAGACACTAGTTGGATCTTGTAGCATTTGCCTCGAACGACGCAACTCCATCCCCAAAGAGCCAATGCTGTCACACCCCATTCCAGACCGACCTTGGCAGGTGATAGCCACTGATCTGTTCAAATGGAACAACACTGACTATATAGTTGCAGTTGACTATTATAGTAGGTATTTCGAGGTAGAGAAAATCACTAGCCTCACATCCACCGCTGTGATCCAGAAACTCAAGGCCATGTTTTCCAGGTTCGGGATTTGTCAGAAATTGCTCAGCGACAATGGACCTTGCTATAGCTCGCAAGAGTTCAAGAACTTTGCGAATACATGGGATTTTGAGCACATCACAATTCACAAGTAGCCCTCTGTACCCGCAGAGCAACGGGCTGGCTGAGAAAACTGTGCAAACAGCCAAAGCCATCATGGACAAAGCACATGCACAGAGGTCAGATCCATATCGCAGCCTGTTGGAATACAGAAACACACCAGTAGACGGATTCAAGTCACCAGCACAGCTGCTGATGAGCCGATGTTTGCGCTCAATCCTTCCAACCACTGAGAAACGGCTGCGACCAGAACTTCCCTGTCGCAGTGCAGTTCTAGGCAGACGAGAACTGTGCCAAAAACGACAAAAGCAATACTACGACAGAAATGCCAGACCACAGCCTGCACTGCCAGTAGGAGCCACGGTCCGCTTCCAGCAACCAACAGGGACGTGGAAACCTGCCACAGTCGTCGGATCAGCAGGGACCCAGCGATCCTACAACATCATCACGGATGGGGGCCACGCGCTCCGGCGCAATCGGCGTCACCTCCTACGGACCACCGAGGGAGATGCAGGTCACGAAATTGCAACGGATGGTCAACAGGTCGAGCCTCAGGCCACTGAGACTTTACAGCAGACTGTTGCAAATTCCCCAACTGTGCCACCACAATGCACTACTACCAGGTCAGGCCGCTTAGTTAAGCCAAGAGCCGTTTTGGACCTGTGACTGTTATTACACTGATGTTAAAAAAAAAAAAAAAAAAGGAGGGAAAGATGTGATTTGCACTGATATTGAGTGACATACTTTTCATTGAGATTGATTGATGTTATGGTGTTATAATTGAATGCACTTATTTTGTTGCCTAACCCATTTGTTCTTCCCCAGTGAGTACACAAGACTGTCTGAAAAGTTGATAAGTTTTGTGCTTTGATTTTCAGCTATGTGTCATGCTTCTCCTTTAAAAGAAGGGGGATGTGGTATCCTGGGATAATGGTTTAGCCCATATAATGGTTATAATGGTTTAATGACGTCAGATACGGTGCCCGCCAGTTTTATGTATGCAACCTAAGGTGTGGAAGTAAACAAGAGAACCTTGAGCTATATTGTCATCGTGTGGACATTCATTATTTCTGCTAGACACTAGGAGTGACGGCAGAACAGAAACATTACACTCACAGCAGCACAACAGAAAAGGGTCCAGGATGGAGTCTACACAAGAATGCTATGAATGGCACTAGGTGTTACATGGACCACCTCAGAAATGTGGTACTCTACAGGGTCAGGGACATACCATGGGTCACAGATAAAGTCAGAGAGAGATAGATGAGGCTGGCACGGCACTGAACAAGAGGCAAGCAAAGTGACACATTGGGAGCCAACACAGGGCAAAGCCAGGAAAGGCAAGAAGTGACGTGACAGCTTAGCTAACAACACTGTAGAGCTCAAGAGATGTGACATGCTAGATAGGAGAGTGTGGAGGGCAGCAATTCAGGAATCCCGAGTTGGTGTTGGCTATAGACCGCATTGTATAACCCAACTTCATAACTTGACTCGAGTTGCAGCGAGTTGTGTCAATGGCAGGGCCGTCCCTATGGTTTCCCAAGCAAGAATCTCCATTGGGGGCGCTCTGTTTTAACCACTTAAAATGAATATCGGCCTGCTAAACAAGGCGTTTCAACCATAACTAATGGTGCCATATAACAGCAGCATACTGTGATAGACAAGGCATTGTGCGTTCCATAGAACCAAGCACTTCAGAAGAATCAGCTTTATTTACCGGCCACGTAGGTCAGACTAACGGGATGTCAGACTTATAGGCAGTCCCCAGAGAAACTGTGTTCTGAAGATGGATAAAGGTGCATTTTTGCTATAGGTTCATGTAGCCCCTTTTACCCCTTATGAATTATGGGCAGGGCCCCTAAGTTCTTTTGACTTAAAAGTACCTAACAGCTTTAAACTTTTAAATATAAACTTGAGTTCCCTTTTTAACTAATTACCATGAAATCATCCGTTTTTAACCTTTTTAGCTTAAACCTTTTTAAATGCACACCTTATTATGAAATCCTTATTCAAGCAAATAGAAAAAAACAACCAATGTCTTATAATTTTACTTAAAAGTTGAATTCAAATGAAATTAAATAAGTTATCAAAAGTTATCAATTGTGTTGTAACTCAATACAGTTCTGTTTAACCACAGGTAAATGCACAGTTACATTTTACACTTACCCAATGCAATAACCTCTGTGTGAATACAAAATAGACACCTAAGCCGGCATATAAAAATAAAACAAAATAAAATGAGTACTCAAACAAATCCGTTGCAGGCCTGATACCTAATTGTCCAAAACAAATCTTCACTCTTGTGAGTTAGGGCAACTTACAGTTCAGAAGAGCACTGTGTGTGTCTTTGATGCATGTGTGGCCTACACATGCAGGTGGATTGTGTCTGTGAACAAGGGACTTACATTCTCTTCAGCAAACATTTCTCCTCTGTGCTGCTCCTCTCCTCATTACTCACTCACCCACACCTGTGCCCAATCTACTCACTCAATCACTCAAACCCTTTACAATAACAGGTAAAATAACACATTACAGATAAATACAAGGTAGGTATACATTTACTTTTTTCCTCTTTCTTTTTTAAACAGTAAGAATGAAACAAAAAAACGTATAGGGCCCTACCAACCGGGTTACATTCACATAACAGACATTTACAGCCAAATACTGTATAGTTGTCTGTCTATCCTTTTATATCTAAGAAGCACGAATAGACACGCACACACGCATGCACGCACACACAGCCGCACCCTAATGATAACAAAAAGTGCATCATTCAATTTAAAGAAAGTTAAGACCTAGAGAATAGAGATGCTAGTCATTGTGACATTACACCCTGGGACATTACAACGTCCCATGGTGCCACGGGGCCCACATACATTTTATTGTTGTTTATTGTGCTGTTATTGTTATTTGCTAGAGTGAATGCATTATGGGAATTCATGTGTTACAATGTTTTATGTCCTGGCTATCTATCCTTCGCTTTAGCATTTATGTTGCAATAAATGAGTAGGAAACCATGGTCGATATTGCTGCAAGCTCCCCCTCCACTCAGGTTTTTAAGAGGTGAGCATTGTTAGAGCTATTTCTATGCTAACACTGGAATGTCCTTTTACACACCAGTATTTTACAGATTCTCAAAGGATGAATGTTGCGATGAGCCAAACAGAAACGAAGGTTATTCATCACAGGAAATTGATTAAGAGCTGAGTAAGTTCCTTTCACGGGCAACATAATGACAAACCTGGAAACATGCGTGTGTTTATAGTGTGTACCAAAATCTCCTGGAGGGGGCGTCAACATATGTGTCACGTGGTATAGCGGCCGCCATACTTTACATTGAACGACTATCCGGTGTGCTTGTATACGTTCTTTTTTTAAACTGACCTCACAATGGTGCAGACTTGCTCAGTAAATAAGTGCCACAGCAGGTCACGTCGAGGGAATGAGCCAGAAAACGGAATTAGATTTTCAGCTTTCCAGCATGGAGACAGCACCAAGGAACCCAGATTGGCAAGTTTACAAAAAGACGTAGAATGGCTTGGATCTCGGCTATACGGCGCACGGGCGCAGAGACATAATTCAACAAAGTATCTAAGCACAGCCGTGTTTGTTCACAACATTTTCCTTGTAATGTATTTGGGCCCGACGTTCTTTCTCTCCATCCTGGTGTTGGTCACCCTGGCCAAGACCTACGCTGAAAAGACTATCAGCGGAAGTGGCGGAAGTGTTGCGTGTAAGATAACTACGTCACGCGGTGCGGCTGTGTTTACTAGTCCCCACCCAATGATCATTTCAGCGGGAATACATTTTCGGGAACACAACGCTGCGATTGGTCAAAAAAAACTTCCGGGGGGGGGGGGTTACACGGCGGAAGTGCCGCCTTTCGATAGCTTCTCTGCCTTAGGTTGTGACCAGGCTCTTCTTTTTCGCAGTTAAGTGAGCCTGGGACCGAGGCTAGGTGTTGGTTCACTATGTTGTCGCCAAGAACGAGCTCAATTTTCAGACGCCGCCCCCCCTCTTGGTGACGTACTCGTTTTCACACGCTATACAGAATTAATTGATGCAAGTGGAGAGAAAAGCTGTGTGCGCAGCAATCAAAATGTTGATTTAGAAAGGAAAGGCTTCAAAATATGAAGTACGGCCCTAGTATTGATGGAGACAAATGTTGGCAGACTTGGCCCGCTGTGTCATTTTAAATTCAACAACGCGGAAACAGCTTACTGAACTTTAGAGAAGGCATGCATGCATTTCAGAGAGGGCATGTCAGTTGGGTCTGTAGACAGTCACATCTCAACGCTCTAAGAGTTATATAACACTCAGGGTTTTACATTGTAGACTGCAGCAAACGCGGTGAGGTCAAATCAGGTTGCGGCGTCATCCTCAAACATGTCAGTTCAGCATTTGACCCAGATGGGATATAATATCCTCAAGATTGCCTTGAACGGACCTATACAGAAAATAGCGTTCACCTCAACACTGCTGATGTGCCCATGTGCAATTGGGCACTGAACCCCGAAATGCTCCTGTGGAACTGTTCAGTGGCCCACAGACTGTGGTTACGGATATTACCCAGCTTGTGTGTGTGTGTGTGTGTGTGTGTGTGCGTGCGTGCGTGAGTGCGTGCGTGCCGGCCATGCATCATAAACAGTATGAACAAGCACTCGTGCTTTTATGTGGTTGGTAGGAAGCATGAGGCGGAGGAACACACAGCAACAGGCCGGGAGTGAGTGAGACTGTAGCAGGTGTTCCTAATCTAGTTTTACACTCAATGCAACCATCCAACTATGTAAGTTTATGCCAGTGAACATAAAACAAACAAGTGATATGTCGCTTTTTATCTGCTGGTAGCTAATGATGTTTGTACAACTGTTCTGCAGGCACGCTCTTTCTGAGATTTCTTTCTTCAACAACGCTGCATTGTGTCTAGTCAAGGGTGTCACCGCCCAGCCTCCCACTGCACCATAAAGTTAGTCCTCATGAATGGAGGAATGGCATATATTACAGTTGGAGGCCATCGATATTGTCCTTTTCTTTTTGCTGAGGTTTGCGTGATCTGCGCAAAAGGACAGTTAACCCATTTTGGGCGGGAACCCCTTTTGGTGTTTTAAACATTGTTATAATTTAGCTATTGAAAAATAGCAGATCTACAAGCTCATAGCGCGCCACCGAGTGGCACGCTACGAGCTTGTAGGTCTGCTATTTTTGAAAAATCGTGAAAATATTTATTTCAGAAAACTGGAGGATTTAGAAAAAATGTTTAAAATGTTGAGGTCAGGCCTAAATGGGTCAAATGATAAGGGACAATATCGGTGGCACCCAACTGTATGTCACACTGGATCCCCCTTACTTAATGGTTCTCAAACTTTTACATTTGAAGGTCTCCCCTTAATTCTGACAGTGTACAAATGGATCCGTTAAGAGTGCATTTGGTTCCATTTGAATACTGTCAGAGTTACAGACTTATAAGGGTAAATTTAGACCCCTTTAAAGGAACCCAGATAGTCCATGGAATCCACTTTGAGTCCTAATTAATTTATGTGCTACTGTAGCTACCATAATAAAAATCGAAATATATATATTTTTTTAAATCTGCCTAACGATGATGTCACTGGTGGACGGGTTTATGAACTGCACACAGCCCTATATGAGACGCAGACTGAGTAGAAAAAATTGTGGGTAAATTATCATGAACATTAGTGAGATTATATGAAGATAGGTTGAAAAGTGGCAAAGTGGTCCTTTAAAATAAATTAATGATTGCAGCTTTAATTTAATCCACTTACCTCACAATAAGCATCCCAATGTCATGGTGCAGCATGCAAGCCAAGTGAAAATGAGCCTGCTACGGTATAGGTCGGAGACTCACAGCAAAGGCTTGTGATGATGATACTGTTTTTTCAGTCAATTGGCTCTTTTTTTCCACCTGACTGACCGAATAACTGAAAGAGATAAGGATCATAATCAGTTGTGGGCAGCCATAGTTGAATGGGTAGAGGACAATAGTGTCCCTTAGCAAAACCGCTGACGGCTCCTAACAGTTACACGTAAGATGGTGTAAATGCAGGGGACAATTTGAATTTCACATTATGTGCAAATGTACAGTGACAAAGAATACCCTAGGACTAGGAGTGGATAGACTGGAGACTGAATTATCATTAACAATTAAACCCTATACCAGCAGGGATCTATACAACTCTACTGGTATTACCCTTTACAGATCTGTTCATCAAAAATACTGAATCTAGGCCTGGGCCGTGGCTCAGCGGTCCAGGCACCTTGGCCAGTAGCCCGAGTGTGGCAGTGTGCTCGACTACCGATCCTAACGGCCTTTACTGCATGTCACTCCCCCATCTCTCTCCCCCATTTTCTCTCTATAAAAAAGAAAGAAGGCGAAAGCAAAAAAAAAAAAGAATCTACAAGCTCACAATGCACCATGACGTGTCGCCTGTGGGCTTGTAGATCTGCTATTTCTTGCCTAATCGTCACACCAGAATAGCTAGGGACTGGACGCTATAGTGTACGTTTGTTGTCCAAGATGTGATGACTTATGTGGTCACCATACAAACTTCTCAGGGTCACCACTGACACTGTTAGATCAAATAGGCCTACTGATGATTTAACTGACATTGTAGTAAATTAAATAGGCTATTGAATATTATATAAAACACTGATCTGCATGGCATCTGCTGGCCTATACATTTCAGACTTTTTTTAATCAGAATTATCTACGGTACATAATATCCAATGTTGCTGGCCAGCTGGTTTAGCTTCAACGAATAACTGCTCTGAAACCAAAGAGACGTCTAGGAAATGACAACATTCGCAGAAAGACAGATGCATTGCCTTTATAGCCTCTGTTATTTGCTGCATTCTGTTACTGACGTCAATACATATTATGCATGATGGACGGTTGAAGATTATTCTGCATAATTTTAACAATGTTAAGTAGCTTAATGTTCAGACATACCAAGCCGGAGGGAACTCATTTAACTAGCTAGAGGGCACCCTACTGATAGAGACATTGCTTCGATTTTCATATTTTATTGCATGAACCAGATATTTTCTGTATCGAGTTATATTGCACACGACACACATTGCTGAGTAGCCTGCAAGATTCTAAGCCACTTGTTTGTTCTTTTGCCTAAACAAAAAGTTGTAAAATAGCTGTGGCTAAAACTATTTTTGCATTATACAGTGGTATAGCTCCTCAATAGTTTGTTGCATTGCCAGATATTTGACAGAAATAATCAGAGAGCATCACTGTTGGAACAGCAACAATATATAGCAGCAACAACAAACAAAAGTGTTGTGTGATCTTATCCTGCTCAAATAGAGCAGGCCAAGATCATACACCTTTGTTTGTGGTTGATCTGTAATCAGTTCATTGCAGACACTGAATATAGATAAATGTATATTTCTACGCTAGGGTCAATCAAATATTGAGGGTTAATCCTTCAGCGAAATGTTACAATATTGTATTGTGTATTGACTTGTAAGCGGACGTTTTGGCCCAAGGGTGGTGCAAGAGGAAAGGCCATGATGGGGTCACCAATAAATCACTAAGCCCTGATGAAGACCGTATAGGTCGAAACATGTCGGTTCAATAAAGTTTTTCTCCTTTTAACATTAAGTGTGCCCGGATCTCCTCTTTGTTCTATAATAAATCACTAAGGTCCATCCTCCCATCAATGTGCTTCAGCAAATATCATGGACATCTGGCCATTACATTTTGAGATATCTTGGGGGAAGAGGAAATGTTGGCCTAAGGGTGGTGCTAGAGAAAAGGCCACCACACCAACCCAAATCAGTATAGGGGTCTGGGGGGAAAAAGACAGGTTTCCCACAGAAAGGTTTTGCAGTTGATAAAGTACAGAAACCATTAAAGGCTTTCACATAAAAGTAAAGGCTGCATAAAACATACAGTGGTAAAACATACCACTCTCCTTCACTTCACTTTAAAAGCCTGATTTATACTTTGTCATTATTTTGACAGCGTCACGGACTGAAAATAGCAAATCTATAAGCTCACGTGTTGTGGAGCTTATACTGTAGATCGTCTATTTTCTACTCACAAGGCCATTGTACGACGCAACATTAGGCATTTTACTAGGCTTTTGATACCAGTATGCAGAAGATATCATGTTTTGCCATAATGTGAAAGGTGTAGGCTGTAGCTGTATTCTGTACTGGTCTTGCTGTACTGAATGTGCTGCCCCTTGCATCACCCAAGCTTTTTCCACACGAGAATTCAGCATTTTGGACTGTGCTGAAAGTATTACTCCAATTTCAGCAGTTTCCTCCGGTGATGTGGGATAATGATAATGATAATGATAATGAATTTATTTATATAGCACATTTCACAAAGTGCTTTACATCAAGAGAACAATAAAATATCAATCCATGCAATAGCCGGCATAGAAATACAAAACATACATAATACAATAATGACAGTTAGGAAAAGGCTTTAAGATAAAGGTGGGTTTTCAGCAGAGTTTTAAATGTGGATGTTGTTTTTGCGCATCTTAGGTCAGTAGGTAGGGCATTCCAGAGTATGGGGGCCCTGGTTGCAAAGGCCCTGCCGCCCTTAGTGACAAGCTGAGCTGTAGGGGTCTCCAGGAGGGCCTTGTCTGAGGACCTGAGTGGGCGCACAGGGATAGGGATATTGTACAGTATATCTAGAAGATCTAGATATATTACAGAATGGCTATATTATCATAGCTATGATCGGTAATTAGCTTTATACTGAAAATACACATCTGTACTACAATAAACCACGTGCAGTACATTGTTTTCATAAATCCCATTCTGAGTTCAGATGGCCAAATGGAAAATGGACTGATTTATAAAGATGTCCTGGGACAGCTTTAAAAAGCAGGTGGCTAGCGCACATCCAGTTCATGGCTGGTGCTGGACTAAGGTAAGTACAGTGAAGAGAAGAGAGTCTGCACACAGGTTTGCTCCAATGGTGTTTTCTTTTATTTAAAACACCATAATATAAGACACGACGTTTCGACCGCAGGCGGCCTTCATCAGGTGATGAACCTTACTGTAATAAAACCTATTATACAGTACGTTGTCGACATAGGGGCTCCATATTCGGTCCCCTCAATTTCTTTCACCTCTACACCAAATCCTTTCACAGAAGAAGAGCTTAGGTATCCATTATGTTCACCAAACGTTTGCCTATTTATTGCTCACAGATCACAGCTATTATGACATGCCCAGAATAGGGACACTATAGGGTTCATTTGGTTCAAATATTCATTTTAGGCATAGCAAGGCGAGGTGATGTAACTGTATGTTTGCACTCATCTACTGAAGTGTTATCTGAACTTTAGTCTACTACATCATCGTTTTGAAGTCTAGCAAGATGCAAGTTTTTTCAACAAGTATTCTTCAGATGCCTGAAGAAGGTCAGTATAGACCGAAAGCTTGCAAATAATATTGATTGTGCACAGATTTGAGTGTGCAGAGCTTCCCTTTATTTATTTATTTATTCTTAATATAAGAAAGAAAAGCAGGGCCTGGGCCATGGCTCAGTGGTCCAGGCACCTTGGCTGGTAATCCAGTCTGGCAGTGTGCCGCGGGTTCGACTCCCGATCCCACTGCATGTCTTCCCCCCCATCTCTCTCCCCATTTCCTGTCAGCCTACTGTCTGTCCCTCCATAAAAAATATAAAATAAAAAAAGGTGAAAGCCACAAAATAAAACATTTAAAAGAAAGAAAAGCAGGTGCGCTTCCTCTGCATGCCTTTTTAGTTTAGGAAGTGGGTGCTCAGCTATAAATATAACTTACATATACCACCCAAGTGGAAAAAGTGGCACTCCAAACTAAAGGATGCAAGACTGCCTCAGATATACATTCTCATTTATTGGGAACGCAGGTTTGGGTCATACTGGCAACAAAGTGGTTCACGTGACATACATTATGATGATGATAGCAACCGGTACTTTATAATGCAGACAATGTGCCACATGCTTGGATTGAAACATAATTCAAAGTCATTCTGTCAGTAGATCATATATTTTTCTTTCCATTTCAGACAACAATGTATTAATGCCATCCTCCAGTTGTTTGTTGTCACATGCAGTGAAACATTTCCATAGTATCACACATTTAAAACAAACCTTGTCTATTATACATGGGTTAAATTCACTGGGGAATTCTACAGTATGTGTGGGTGCATGTGAGTCAGAAGCTCTGTATTTGCATATCAGGTGTGTGTGTGTTTGTGTGTGTGTGTGTGTGTGTGGGGGGGGGGGGGTCATATAATAATTAACTACACATGAGCACAGGTACACAAACTTAATGCATATGCATATCAAAATATACATCCTAACTAAAGCTGCCATTTTGTTGGTTGATAATTACTGTGTTGAGTTTGTTGCATGTGGACCAGAAATATCGTTTCGAGAACCTAATAAAAAATTCTCTATGAAGATACTTGTGATTTGCAGACTGACATTAACTACATTTT
The DNA here is from genome assembly GCF_951216825.1 of Electrona antarctica. Lineage (NCBI taxonomy): Eukaryota > Metazoa > Chordata > Actinopteri > Myctophiformes > Myctophidae > Electrona > Electrona antarctica. The sequence goes on from NC_136805.1 coordinate 13,194,468, forward strand.
GAAAGAATGAGGACACACTGTGAAATATTGTTTATCTGTGGAAGCGCGGTATGTATATAAGAAAAACACCCACAGAAATGGCAGATACAAGACCTCACATGCTTTGAAGTACTAAAGCTATATAGTGGGTGTATACAATTTTCACTGTTTCAAAACAGTAAATAAAAAACGAATTCCTAACTCTTTGTATAATTGTATATATTGCATCACATGTACATTGCATGTACACGTGGCACAGCAGCAGACACTATAGTACCTCGTTAAGAAGTGAACAGCCAGTGCTCAGATGAACACAAGGCCCAATTAAATTACATTTCCTCATTAACTTTTGCATTGAAAATTTAGAAAGTGGCGAGATAAACAGGAGCTTATTCCTCTTCAGCAGAGCAGAAATGATCAGAGGACAGTAGGGAGGTATATAGGATGTGGGAGGGAGACGTTTCTGCTAGCTAGAGGCTGCTTTACTGTCTTTGTTTTCATCTGAAGACTTCAAATTCACAACGTTAATTTGGTCATGGAAATACCAAATCTACAAACTCATGTTGCGCCCGATTGTGAGTTTGCAGATCGACAATCTTAACAATTTGTGCATGATATACAACAAATATATTACAAAAACACACTTTTCTATTATTCGATTAATTGAAAATGTAATTGATATAATAACCGCTATGAAAATAATGGCTAGTTTCAGCCCTACACTGGTTTAAGGCTTAAGCAAACTTTGATTCCACGTATGTGGGCGGATTCTGCCAATGCTTTTCAATGGGAATGGAGCGGTTCCCATTGAAAAGCATTGGCAGAATCCACCCACATATAGGCGGAAGTTTGATGTGATTGTGAACACAACCAAGCCTTCAATTATCATTGTCACACGACCCTTTGCACAAGTGTTACTCGATAAAAATGACATTCTGTATTCTATTTGCCTAACATTTACACACACACATTTCTTCATCTTGCAATTATATAATATTCTCACGGTAGAGATCTGCCATTTTTCCTGACAGTTGGCTGTCCGTATCCGGCCGCAGAATACTTCCCATTGTTGTGCCATTTTATCAATCAAAAATGAATCAAAAATGAATCAAAAAGACACCTCCAGAAAAACTGCTGTATCCAACTATCCACACACACACACACACACACACACACACGCACGCACACGCACACGCACACACACACACACACACACACACACACACACACACACACACACACACACACGCACATCACGTTTTACATCACCCATGTCCTGGGTTTGTGGCTTTAATTTTGTCCTGTGATGTAGAAGAGAGCGCTCTTCTGGTACCTCACTCACATCCCTAATTGCACAAAATGTTTGTATGTTGCCTTGAGAAACTGTTAATTGGCTCTGCATACCTCTACAATTAAGGTCTTTTAACAAACATCTGTTAACGAGGTGTTGCTGGCTGGAGCCTGGCTTCCACAATAGCATGGATGGATGCTTCCTTCACTAATGTGTGCGAGTGCAAAGGACAGTGTGGGCGGTAGCTATGGGCCTTTCATCACTGAGAAACTGCATCGTACACAGAGGCTATAATGATGGAGCTGCAATGTTTTTCGTTTCCCATGTGTGTTCCTGGGCTAGCATGACACTGAGGCATTTATAATGCCAGGTGTTTGTATGAATGAAGAGAAGGCATGGTGCAGCATGGTCAAAATACATTATCTTGTGTGGTGGAATTATGGTAAATTACACCTTATACTATTATTATTATTATTATTATTACCGTAAATTTCACATAAATTGCATATAGAGATTTTTGGACAGAATCTGGAGGAGTAATATCTATTTTTTTCTTCAAAAGTCGGCCTCCTGGTGGCGCTATAACAGGCCGCTCTGAAAAATTTGGGTCTGAGGTTCATCGTTGGGCATCCAGGGAGTGTGCGTGCACAATTTGGCATCGACCGGGTTCACGGTGCCGGAGATTAGCTGGTAACAGACAGACGGACGGATGGACGCACGCACACACGGACTCACACACGGACTGGTGGAGACAATAAGGTAATTATTATTATAATCCCACATCATTGATGTAACATGTTCTCATGGACAAACTGCTTCTTTCTGAAGCTCTGACATCCCATGATGGACAGTTACGCTTTGAATTGCTGAATGTGTGGATAAAACACACATCCATACTATGTGTACTATGAATGTGTGTTTTACTACTAGTAGGTCAAAGGCTATGCTATAGTACTGTGCCAATTTATGCCAAATTGCAGTGGCACGTACAGCCAGGAATGCAGTCCAAGATGGGCCTGGTGACGGCTAGCTGGGCCAGCATGCACACACGCGCAGCGTCAGGCAAACACTGGAAAGGCCTCATAGATGAGAAGGGAGTTTGAAAGCCGACTCATGATCTCCTCTATGTCATAATTATTACATAATCATTTAAGATTATTTGAGATAATGGCAATTATAATCTCAACATAATCGTCACAATCGTTTCCGTGTCGAAAGATGTTCATACATTTTCAAATGTATGAACAAAACAAAAAGCATCTGATCTACTATAGCTTACAACGCTATTTTTACATTTTCAATTTTCAAGTATAAAATCATTAAATATGTCAGTCATTTCGTTGTATATTGAAGTTATTAGGTCATATCTGACCTGTGCAAGTTTTGATTACAAAGCCTAAAAGGCAAACAGAAATGTAATTTTTATTCATAATGTTCCAATGTCCAATGCCAAAAACACAATTCAATAGATAAATCGCAATTATTTGTATGCCAATTAATTATCAACTTAAAGTTGTGACAGCCCTACATATAGTTCATAGTGACTTCATTGGACAGTGAAGGGAACAATGCGTGTTAAACTGTCAGTTGCACACTTCCACTACAGGACTCCCAGCCAGCCAGCCCCCCCCCCCCCCCCTCTCTCCACCGCCATCTACACTGATCAGCTCTCACCATAATTGCCTGCTGGCACAGCAAGATGCCGCTTCACACCTGCAGCCAGCCATCACTTACAACAGAGAGAAGAGAAGAGAGAGAGAGTGTGTGTGTGTGTGTGTGTGTGTGTGTGTGTGTGTGTGTGTGTGTGTGTGTGTGTGTGTGTGTGTGTGTGTGTGTGAGAGAGAGAGAGAGAGAGAGACAGAGAGAGAGAGAGAGAGAGAGGAACAGAGAAAAGACAAAAAAGGAGGATGAAAGGAAGATGAGAAAGGAGACTGTCACTGCCTCATGTTTATTCTATTGGGTCAAAAAAAGAAAAGAGAAACTAGATTGGACAGCTGTTTCTGTGGCAACCGTGGAGTATTACTGGATGGCAGACGAGGGTGGGGTGAGGGGGGTGTAGGAGGGGAAACGGGCAATCTGGGAACTCATCGGCAAAAAAACGGAAAGCAGCTTATTTTAAAACACTGGCATTGATTTCATAAAGACAACGTTTCGGCCATGCATTGGCCTTCCAATCTGGTTTCAGAACATCCCCCTCCACTGACACATGCCTCGTCTATGCGACCACATCAAACACGAGGTGGATGCTGGCAAATACTGCGGCATGGTCATGCTGGACCTCCAAAAGACTTTTGACACCGTGAACCACTCCATACTGGTTAACAAACTAAAAGCATTTGGTTTTGATAGCACATCAGTGAGCTGGATGCAATCCTACCTGGAGGGGAGAGAACAGATGGTGGAGGTGAACGGAACACTGTCGTCGTCGTCGTCCCCCCCCCTCCCAGTGAGCTGTGGCGTTCCACAAGGAAGCATACTAGGGCCTTTACTGTTCCTAATATATGTAAACGACATGACATCAGCTTGTGACTGCAACTTGTTCCTGTTCGCAGATGACTCAGCACTGCTGGTCTCGGACAGGAACAAACTGCAGGTTGAAAAGACCCTCAGCTCTGAACTCGGTAGAATCTGCACCTGGCTCGCTGATAACAAACTATCCTTACACCTGTGAAAAACTGAATCCATTCTCTTCGGATCAAATAGTAATCTCAGCAAGGCAGATGGCTTCTTGGTTAGAGTGGGTGACAATATTATCACACGAAAAGATGAAATTACCTACCTAGGTTCCATCCTGGAGGCTAATCTTTCCGGTGATAAAATGGCCACCAACTTAATCAAAAAAGTCAAAGAACAAGATTCCTTTACAGCAGGGGTGCCCACACATTTATGACGTGAGATCTACTTTCAAAATGACCAGCTCAACAAGATCTACCCACTGAAAAAATAAGTGTACCATTGCTGAAAATAGTTTAAATATATAATGTACCTGGGGGGGGCTTTGGAATAGGGAGAAATTATGACAGGCAGTTTCTGCTGTCAAAATAAGCCCCCCCCCCCCCCCTCCGTATTTAACTTAAACGCCCAATGCATTCTCAATGGCAATAGCACAAACTTTGGCATGCTACTAGTCCTACAATGTAGGACTTTCCCTGGACCTTCTACCCGCTAGAAGGTCCAGGGAAAGGCCTACATACTCTCCAAGAGTTGGGAAAGAACATATCAAGAGAGTGGAGTGGTAGGCCCTTGGATTGACCAGTGGATGCAATGTACCCCACTTTGAGGTGTCACGTCTTAGGCCTAGATTTAGGGTAGGATTGAACCAGTCGCACTGTAGCCATACAAAGGCCTAGGGTTCCCAGATTGTAAAATGTTGTTCCTCCATCTTGGGAGAGTATGTAGGCCTTTCACTGGACCTCCTAGCCACTAAGATGACCACAGGCCCACAACTTAAAGACCACATGTTAGGGTGCCCAAATCTGAAGTTAGGTGGTCAAATTACCTGAAACTGAAGCAATTCAGTAAAGGTCAACGCTTCCTCATGGGGTCATTTTAGGACCTAGGACCTCCAGTAAAGGGTAAAATACTCTTCTCGGTTGTGGGAACAACATATCCAACGATGAGGACCCCAGGCCCAAAGATGTCCCCCTGGCAACTGTTTCAACTTTGGGTCAGCCTACATGTAAAAGTGCCCAAAGTTGAAAGAAGGTTGTCAAATGAACTGAAACTGAAGCAATGGTGTAATTATGCCCAAATCTGAAGTTAGGTGGTCAAATGAACTGAAACTGAAGCAATTCAGTAAAGGTCAACGCTTCCTCATGGGGTCATTTTAGGGCCTAGGACCTCCAGTAAAGGGTAAAATACTCTTCTTGGTTGTGGGAACAACATATCCAACGATGAGGACCCCATGCCCAAAGATGTCCCCCTTGCAACTGTTTCAACTTTGGGTCAGCCTACATGTAAAAGTGCCCAAAGTTGAAGGGCAGAGCTTCAACTTCAGCTACCCAGTACCCAAGGTTGAAGCCCTTCAACTTTGGGCAGATCTACAAGCTCGTAGTGCGGCACCGAGTGCCATGCTACGAGCTTGTAGATCTGCTATTTTTCAGTGGGGTACATTTAATCACTGGTCCTGGGTCAATCCAAGGGCCTACCACTCCACTCTCTTGATATGTTGTTCCCCAACTCTTGGAGAGTATTTAGGCCTTTTACTGGAGGTCCCAGCCCCTAAAATGACCCCAGGAGGAAGTGTTGGCCTTTACTGAATTGCTTCAGTTTGAGTTCATTTGAGCACCTAAATTCAGATTTGGGCACTAGCATGTGGTTTTTAAGTGGTGGGCCTCGGGTCATCATCCTAGGGGCTAGAACAGGGGTGCCCACACATTTATGACGTGAGATCTACTTTCAAAATGACCAGCTCAACAAGATCTACCCACTGAAAAAATAAGTGTACCATTGCTGAAAATAGTTTAAATATATAATGTACCTGGGGGGGCTTTGGAATAGGGAGAAAATATGACAGGCAGTTTGCTGTCATATTTCCTCCCCGTATTTAACTTAAACGCCCAATGCATTCTCAATGGCAATAGCACAAACTTTGGCATGCTACTAGTCCTACATACTTACACCTAGAAACCCCATTCAAACCTATTTAGGTTCATCTTACGGTGGACATGTTTGCCTGAAAATAAAGTAGTTTTACAAATATAGTGCTTTCAAATTTGAGAAATTTATAATGGGGCTCAATGGCAGCTCTATGGCACGTTAAAAATGTACTTTCACCTAGAAACTCTATTCACACATTTTATAATTCAGCTTACTGTGGAGACACATGCTGGAACTTTTTACTTTGAAATGATTTGTAGTTTCTGAGTTATTTAACTTAAACGCCCAATGCATTCTCAATGGCAATAGCACACACTTTGGCATGCTACTAGTCCTACATACTGTACTTACACCTATAGAAACCCCATTCAAACCTATTTAGGTTCATCTTACGGTGGACATGTTTGCCTGAAATGGAATCTTTGAAATGTTTCATAGTTTTAGAAATATATAGGCCTAGTGCTTTCAAATTTGAGAAATTTATAATGGGGCTCAATGGCAGCTTTATGGCACGTCAAAAAATCACTTTCACCTAGAAACTCCATTCACACATTTTATAATTCAGCTTACTGTGGAGACACATGCTGGAACTTTTTACTTTGAAATGATTTGTAGTTTCTGAGTTATTTAACTTAAACGCCCAATGCATTCTCAATGCCATTGAGAATGCATTGGGCGTTACAGGATGTCCTCACTGGTCAACAAAAACACCTTAACAGGAGCCCTCGTACAAGGTTTCTTCGGCTATGCATGCACCTCTTGGTACCACAGCACCTCAAAGGCCCTTAAAACAAGGCTCCAGACCTCCCAAAACAAACTGGTCAGGCTCCTACTTGGCCTCACCCCTGCCCACTTTGACAGTGTGGAATGGCTTAGGGTTGACGACAGAGTACAGCATCTTGCAATGGGTCTGGTCCACAAGATTCGATACACCACCAAGATACCCATGTACCTGAAATACTACCTTAATGTTAACGAAGTCCCCAGACAAAAACGTTGAGAACCCCTGCTTTATGAGGAGTTCCTGTTCTGTTCTTTGGCTATATAGAAGTGTCTATTTGTACGTCTCTAAATGTTTTGATGAATTGAACAAGGTGGACCCTCTTGTAAACAAGTGTAATGCTTTATCGGGTCGTCCACTCACAGTTAACAGTCTTTGTATTGAGTTGTGCTTGAAATGTACTGTAATTCTGCAAACTGTTAATAAATATTTCAATCAATCAATCAATCATCAGGTGATGAACTGAGAACTCAGTGGACTTATCTTAACCACTAAACCCCATACGTTGAGCGTCCCTCGTACTAGTGTCTTTTCCGTTTTCACTTGAAATTAAATATCTTCGCAAAAATAGCATATACTGTAGCTTGTAGATCAACTTTTTCCTGCAAATGTTTTCCCCAGAATACGGATCCTGGGGTCAAACTTACCTATTTTGGACATGTCATTGTAGGTAGAAAAATCACACCCGTGTGAACTGAGTGGTGTAAGGTCTTATATAGACTGATCAGCTGTGGTCTGACGTAATGAAATCACACCCGGTTGAACTGGGTGACCGTAGCAACCATGCTCATTTTTTGAGCACAGACAGACAGACAGACAGACTAACAAAAATATTGTTGCTGTCTGACAGGCAGAAACCTCAACACACACACACACACACACACACACACACACACACACACACACACACACACACACACACACACACACACACACACACACACACACACACACACACACACACACACACACACACACACACACACACACTGACACACACACACACACACACACACACGACCCTGTCTCTGTGTGGATGATTCCTAAGCCGGGAAGAAGCCACAGATATGTCTAGAGCAGATGTCATGGTGTCAGAACACAAACACACAGAGCGTTATGAACAATGAAACAAAACGACAGCAGGAAGAGACAGATGCAAGGAAAGAAGCAAAGGAACAAACAAACAAACCGTTGGGTACTAATGATAGACAGTAGCTCATGAGAGAAGAGAGATCATCCTCTCTCCATTTTGTTGAGCACGATGATGGACAAAACATTGTGGCGTCTTACTCTGTACATTTCCACCATAAACGGTACACACTTTCAAATCCTTAGTGTAAACAGACCCGTAACGGTCTATCTGAATGTTATGGGGGAAATAAATTATGTTTTCACAACGGGCGAGTGAAGGATTAAGTTTTATCAAGCGAAGATCATCAAAACAGGGCCCAGCATAAGCTGCCTTAAATGTGTCCTCTCTCTCCAATTACACCCACAGAAGTCTTCTCTAAATTGTATGTAGGCCTATGGACTGAGACATTACAATAGTGCTGACAGGTGCAGAATGAGAATAGAAGTGTTTGACTAGGCCTCGTCAGTGACAAGACCTGCTACTGTGAAGTTGAACACACTACAGTCCAAATAGAATCAGATATCAGAAATTATTTTGAACAGATTATGCACACATTTGGCATTCTATAATTAATTAAATGAATGAACAAATAAATGAATGAATGAATGAATTCAATAGGTAATTAATTATACATTTTATAATTGGTGATTCTTTTTTGGCCTGCCTGGATCATGAATACAAGTACAACTCATGCTAGGAGTATTGCAGATATAATTGTTCATAAACATGATGGCAGGCGGGATATAAATTAACAAATTCTTTCCTACTGTTACTGCACACCTCGCCATATTGTGAAATAATTGCATTCTAAATGACATTTTCTGATGAAATGTTGATTAGACTATGATTATGGAGCCTGGATGAACACGTCAGCCTAAATGTTCCTTTTATAATTACTTTCACATCAAGGTCGTCACCCTATGCGTCCCACCGTGATCAATTATGATAAGTCCTATTGGATGTAGCCTAAGCCTGCATGGCACACGGATATGTAATGGAATATGAAATGTAACGTATCCTGCAGATTAGCAGATATCCGTCAAAATGTAAAACTGATTACCTAGATTATGCTCTAGATAGTCACACGTGCATGGAGAAATTATCTATACACTCACTCACAACATATTAATATTAATACTGCTGATTCATATGATTCATACTGTGTTGGATCATGAGGACTGTTGCTCCATGCAGCTGCTTAGTGACCAACACAAGATTGTAAATGGGCAGGCATGCAGTCTTCTGCTGCCAGCACGCTTGCCCTCTGCTGTGAGTATTCTCCAAGGCTCTGCCCTTACTATTCTTAACACTCCAGTCCAGAGGAGTGAAATGCCTAAGGGCTGAAGAGACAACGGGTCGGAAGCCAGGATATAACTGTGATATCCTAGTGTTTCATTGTATGACCATTGATTGAAATAACTGTCATGCACCTTCTGAATTGTAAGTGTGATTGACAGAGAGATAATTAGAGACAAAATGAAGCCACCTGTTATCATTTTGTACAGCTGTGCAAGTGAACTAGTTCCCCTTCTAAAGACAGGCAGGAGAGGAGTTGACAAGAAGAGATGAAGACTTAATTGGAATGAGTTGAGATTGATTACACTTAAACCCTGCAGTAGCAGCCCTTTTCTGGACATGTCATAATCATTTGACTTAGCAGATCTACACCTCAGCAATTCTAGTTATCTGTTTGTTATCTTTGACATAAACAAGGATATTTCCACAATAAGTAATCTATTCTAAATCAATGAGTGTAACCACATATTATTTCCATTCCATAGGCTACTTGTTGACAATCAGTGTCCTAATTACTGATAGATGGAGCGCCATAGTTTTGTACTTATTCTGTTTTTGTGTGTCTATGGAGTTAACATCCTACTATAAATGCGCCACGTCTCTGTGTGCGTGTGTGCGTGTAATGCACGTAACTCGAGAATCGACACACGCGTTCCACACCCCCACAGGGAGTGCAGTGCCCGGTATTGAGTCGGTCGGACCCACGGTTCTCCAGAACCACCACAAAAGGCTCTGGTCAGGCTCTGCCAGTGGGCCTAATGAGGCCAACTCCTTTCACCTGTGCAATTTCCAGCCTCTGCCTCAGCCAATTGAGGCTCAACCAACCAGGCTCTGCCAGTGGGCACAGGCACATACTGTACACAGATCTCCATGTGGGACACTGGCTGACCGTTAAAACGGGTGCTATGACAACGTATATCATTAGGTTCCCAAGTTCCCAAGTAGGCCAGTGGCCGAGTGCGACGGGCACATACAGGTCTATAGTTACTCTAATAGACTCCTGGGTGTTGTTATCATATTCAAATATGCCTTCCCTGTGTATTTTTAGTTTCTTCCTGAAAGCTGAAAGCCTTTGAGTCAAAAGGCCCAATCGAAATACACCACTTTTTAGTGACATTATAAAATCATCCCCTCCCAATTATCATACAACAGCTGTGGGCGAGGCTTAAGTTCAGGTGGGTGGTGCTAAGAAAACCAGGTATACTTAATGAACTGGTGGGTGTGGCCACATAAAAACATAATTTGAACACTTTCTGTAGACTTTTTTTTTTTTTTTTTTAATGTTTTTTTTTTGTGGCTTTCGCCTTTATTTTATATATTTTATGGAGGGACAGACAGTAGGCTGACAGGAAATGGGGAGAGAGATGGGGGGAAGACATGCAGTAAAGGCCATCGGGATCGGGAGTCGAACCCGCGGCACACTGCCAGACTGGATTACCAGCCAAGGTGCCTGGACCACTGAGCCATGGCCCAGGCACTTTCTGTAGACTTTTAATAATAATAATAATACCATGATGTATGCACAAGCAAATTACATGCTGAGTGTAGATAAGAGTACACTGAGGCAATGAATGAGGAACTTGAACAAATGTATTCACGCACACACACACACACACACACACACACACACACACACACACACACACACACACACACACACACACACACACACACACACACACACACACACACACACACACACACACACACACACACACACACACACACACACACACAGGGTCTTAATGCTTCCAACTCGAGTAGAATTATTAATGTTCTGTGCAAGTGTCCATGACAAAGAAAATATATGATGTGGAGACAATAAAGACTATTATTATCATTATTATTGAAGGTGGTAACAGTCCATTTGCTCAGTACAATATTTCGGGGGCATATTTGTGCAGGGTTGAGTATGTTGAATCTAGTTTCCATTAATGAGGATTTAGTTGACACAATGAAATTAAATGGCGATAGTATTCTGTGTGGGGCAGACGGCCTGTCACAGACCAGTAGCTTTGTTGTTGCAAGGAAAGCGGTAAAATGAGACTTTCGTGGTTGTTTTAGTTTGTTTTGGATTTAGTCCGACGGAGGGACACAGTATAACTCTATGGGGACACAAAAGCGACACAAAAGTAGGACCCGGAAGTATCTCTGGAGGGGGCACTCACGTCACGGCTAAAATACTGAATTGACCAGAGCTATGGCAGCCAGTGTTCTATAATAAATTATTTTCACCGAAACTTAATCAGCCTCAATTGTCAGCATCAGTCTTCCATAAAATAATACCACCTAATTTTATGAAAACATTGATGTGGCAATGACTTGTCTTACCTGCACACCTCTCAACGGTTATCAGGCCAGTATCCCACCATACAATATGTACCTGTCATCATAGAATTATGTAAATGAGCAGTATGAAGACAGTACGTAGATCCCAAATAGAACATGTAGTGTGATATGAGAGCAGTGTGGTGGTATTTAGTTGATGTACAAACTGTAGGTACATACCGTAAATCCAATGTTATGTCACAGATCCGAACACTCACTTAAACAGCAAACACATGGTATTATAGTTAATTACCAAATGTTTCATGTGGTGTAGGCGTTTAATCAGAGCCCAGCATTCCCTTCACAGCAAAAGGTTTACGCAAAATGGTTAGCCCCGTTTATAAATGTAATCAAACTGCCCAGCTATGTGAAACAGCATGTGAATTCTTGAATCGTGTGGCATTTTGATTTTACTCCTCCTGCAAGAATATTCTCCTCTACACAAGTTAATAAATATGTTCTTTTTATTTCCAAAAACATGCAAATCCATTGTTTTCTCTTGTTCTCAATCCCTCTTACACAGTTATCTCGCTCTCACATACACACAGAAGTAACCGTGTAATCAATAGGTCTATATTATGTATGCACTACTGTGTGGTAAATTTAATAACCACCCGCCCCTCAAAGATAAATGTGAGCTTTGGGGAAAACTAAATAGAACAAAAAATATAAATTAACAGAAAAACAAAATTATTCTTGACATGAGTAAAACACCACTTACTTATTGAGTTATCCAGACGGACGCCTGATAAGTGTTATTGCAATGGTTTTACATTAGTCACTCAGTGCAAGAGAGGAAAACAAAGACAAAGTAACTAAGTAAGACAAGGTCTGGCATAAAGAGCATGACATCTGCATGGTAGTGAGCTCAATGGAATACATAGCCCCATAATTAACATGATTCCGCAAGCTATTCCGACTAAGTTCATTTTAATTCTTACATGGTTGAGCTTGCAAGGTTAGCGCAACACTGTTCAAGCAGCCCACATTGTATTGACTGTGTCTTTAAAAAGCCAATGTGATGCCGTATACACAGTCAAATCCATACGGCTCGTTTCCATTCAACTCTGTTGTGTTCTCTCCTTAATTCATTAGTTGTTCATTCACTTCTATGTTTTTTTGCTTTGTTTATTTTGTTTTTGTTTTTCTCAGAAAGAATTGTCTTTATTTATTCTTTTACAGATTTTGGAAAGGCTTTGCATTGTGCACAGTGCCGGGAAACAAGCAGAATACGCTACTTCGGTCAATTCAGTTCCTTGACTGTATTAATAAATACAATTTTATTCATAGAGTGCTTTTCAGGGTGCTCAGGTGAACTTTACAATAATACAAAAACTTCAATACATCCGAAAATGATATTTTCTTTTACATTCAACAATTGAGGGACTATTGCGTATCACACACAGTTCAATGGAAACAAGGCGTTAGTGTTAATTTGACTGGGGAGAGAGTATCATTGGAACCAAAGGGACCACTGGGATGGGATTTGACTGCGTATCTGTACAAGTCACTATCTCATAAACCTACACAAACATGCTGCGTCCTCACTCAAAATTAAGATCAAGGATTCAAGTGACGTACTAACTTAACAACCAAAACCTCAGCGTGTGTTTTAAATTCCTTAATAACTTTATTTGCAAATAAATTGTCATCTTTTAATCCGAGAGACAAAAATGAAGCAGGCTTTTGTTTGTTACATTGTCACTTTTACATAATTATGGTCTATCATTTCCAGTACTCTCCTTGAAGGGCTATTGCTTGAGCTTAAACCAACATGAAACCTAAATAAATAAATTGTTTATTTTAATTTGTTTACTTATAGTATATTAAAACACAGATGGTTAAATAAGGGAAAAGCAGTTATCCAGATTATTTCTTCATAGGGATGCATTCTTGGCCAGTGACTTAAAGATTTCAAACTTTACAATGAAGCCCACAACACTTGAATACAATATTAGAGAGTAATCTTAAATAATCTTAAATAATCCTAGAAAAACAATTTGTGTGTGACATAGATCATCTTGTGTCTTTTATTTCTTAAACTTGGTCATTAAACTTGCATAATAAACATGCAATGAAACATTTTTTTAAATATAGATTTTTTTTTTAGATATTTTTTTGTGTGTTTTTGGAGAATGTGTATATAAAGAGAGTAACTCTGTTTGCTGTATTGCATAAGAGCATCACCAAAATCAAAACTGGAAAAAACGAAACAAAATGAAACAAAAAAAATAAACAATACAGACCTCAGACATAAACAATCCATATTTCAAAGGGTTTCTTGAACACACTAATGCTATTTCAACATTCGTCACTTTCGAACATTCATTTAATTCCTTAAAACCACCGTGTCACCAAATGGATGCCAGGCAGGGCACAATTAACCCACATACTGTATGGAGAACACGTATATCTAGTGTGCGTCTGAGCATAGACATGGTAACGCCCCGCCTGCCTCTGATTGGCCTACCGACACTGCCCGTCTTGACTGTCCACTGAGGTGGATATAGCTATGCTGGATAGTCTGATCTCTGCTGCGAGGTGGTGGAAAATAATACAAGTAGCCCTATACGGTATCGGTATGATACAAGAGAACTGCCTGTAACTTGTACGTTTTATTTTTGTAGAAGAGGCGAACTAATATTGTTTATGCCGTTTGCTTTGATGGAATAATTGATTGAACATGTACGACGTAATATGATTTGATTTGGCTGTGTGTATATGTAAGTGTTTGTGTTGATTATTGTGTAATTTATTTGTATGTGTAAACGTGAAACATTATTGTACTGTAAAAGGTCTATTTTCCCTTCACCTTTATCCTTTTTAGTATAATAGTATTAGTTTACTATAATTAGATTATTAGATTAATCAACACTTTATTTAGAAGTACACACCCAAATCAAATCATAGTACATCGTACACGTGTGTTCAATCAATTATTAAATCAAAGCAAACGGCATAAACAATATTAGTTTGTCTCTTCTACAAAAATAAAACGTACAAGTTAGTTACAAGGCTGCATTCTGTCGCGCGTGCCAAGCTGTCATTCTCTTTTATTATTTTCCCACCACGGAGTAACCTCGCGGGCAGTGTCGGTAGGCCAATCAGAGGCAGGCGGGGCGTTACCATGTCTATGCTCAGACGCACACTAGATATACGCATGGAGAACGCAACTCATGGAAACGTATGTAATGTAATGTCCCATTTTTATTACAACTTTGAATATCTCTGGCCTGATTTCCTTTGCCTGTGTGTAGTAGGTGGACTTCATTATATTTATACGTAAACCATTTCAAATATGGATAATTTCGTATTTAGGTCTGCATCGAAAACTGCTTAAGAACCAATGAGAGGTCGGTCTCCTTGTGAAAAAGCCAACAACAAAGTCCTGAGGGACTCATACATAGTTCTCTTTCTCATGCCTTCCACTGTCACTTCATCTCTCTGTCTATTTCTAAACCCATTTGTCATCCACTGCTTTTCTTAAGCTAGTTATACTTGGTTGCGCATCATGTTTTGCACAGACGATAGTTGATTCACAACACGTTGTGAGCTTGTGGATCTGCTGTCTTCAGCAGACGACACCGGCACGCAACTAAGTATAAATCAGACTTTAAACACATGTACGCACACATTCTCACTTGCTCTTGCACGCACGCACGCACACACATCACACACGCACACGCAGTCACACCCAGCCACGCGATTCCGAAGTATTCGCCCTGGTCTTCAATGTTGGTTGTATATAGCATATATATTGTATGTACATATATATAGACGAATTCAGAAACGGGTCTCATGGTCGCAGCTTACATATTTCCTGTAGGCGGAGCCGACATAGCTGCGGGGTAAACCCGCACCTCTTCTACTGCAGTGAACTGTAGAGTGACTGATGTTAGTCTGCCTCAAACGTTACTCTTTTACCTGCTTTTTACTAACACTAACACAAAGATGCCCAGAACATCGGGATGAACCTGTGTAGTTTATGGCTGCTCCAACAGTAGTGGCAACATAAAAAAAAAAAAAAAAAAAAAAAAAACTGAAGCAGGTAAAAGAGTAACATTTGAGGCAGACTAACATCAGTCACTCTACAGTTCACTGCAGTAGAAGAGGTGCGGGTTTACCCCGCAGCTATGTCGGCTCCGCCTACAGGAAATACGTAAGCTGCGACCATGAGACCCGTTTCTGAATTCGTCTATATGTGTGAAGCTTTCTGACATTCCTCGCTCTTTCTCCAGCTTGCATAGCTCAACCCTGGCTTAGTAAGGCACTGATTCCTCCGCTATCCCCTCCCTATCCGTCCATCTGTCCTATTCCTCTAGCCTGCCCTTTAGAAGGAGCCCGTCATACACAGTAGTGGCATGTGCAGTACGTGCATGCAACATGCGGTGTACACACATACTCAACAAACAAACTTAACAAGCACGGCTTCTTAGTCCAGCCCTCGGTCAAAGACTAAAGAAATTCCTTAGAATCATCGCAACTGGTTAACAGTTTTCAAACGCCATCACGGTTGTGTTTGTCTTCCGTCCTTGTCCACCCGCCGAGTGTCCATCAACGACCCCCCTGACACCCTCAACCCAAATAAAGGATACAATCGTCACCTCCTGCTCCTCTTCCTCCACTCTTCCTCCTCCTTGCATCCCTCCTTCGTTCCTTACCTCCCTCCATCCCACATACAGTACGTACTTATGTCTTTGTTGTTGTTGGTGTTTTTTGCTCGCCAGTGTGAATCTATCCGAAAGCAAAAACGTAGAACAAGATGGAGCACGTGTTAGGTCATCATCTGAACCGACAGCTCCCTCTCGAGTGCCTCGAGTCGACATTATACGGTGCGTAATCATTAGGTTATCTGTTTATGTACAAAGTCTTTGAAGCATTCCGAACGAAAAGGACCGGGCGTTTAAAGAGCCCGGGGGGGGGGGGGGGGGATTGGGGGCTGAGGGGGGGCGGGGTGCAAGGACTTTATGTGGCCGTTGGAGAGTCAAATGTAGAACTTGAGCCGGGGGAGCAAAAGGATAATGGAGGGAGAGGGTTATGGTTATGGCTATAGTGCTGGAGCTTGGTTTGTTTGTGCAACGTAACAGGGTTGGGAACTCTTAAGGTTATTTCGGAAACTGTAGCTCTTGTGGCTCTTGGGAGGTGTGCATGGGACTTTGAGAAGGTCTGTCCTTGATGCGTGAGATCTCATAGGCTGGAACAGCGACATGGGGATGGGGGTGTTCGGGCAGAAAGCCAAAGGCTCGGCTGCGGAGACCACAACATGGGTACAAGACCGAACCGATGACTGGGATTGGTGTGCGTGTGACCGCTCACAAAAAGGTAAGGAACCGTAAGGGAGAGGGGACTTGGCCCAGACTGTTAATGTTCAGGGGCTTGATCGAGAGGAGAAGGGGGGTGAGAGGAGCATGGAGGAGGGCCACGGAGGGGAAGTTTAGATTATAGTATGAAAGAGAAGAAAACAGAGTCTGTTGCTCGGCGGTCCAGCTCAGTTGAGCTGATCCTCGTACTGTTTCCGGAAACAGTCACCGGCAGGGAAGAACTCCCAGCAACGCTCCTGATACATCTTCCACACGTATGACTCCTGAGAAAGAGAGAGAGAGAGAGAGAGAGAGAGAGAGAGAGAGAGAGAGAGAGAGAGAGAGAGAGAGAGAGAGAGAGAGCGAGAGAGAGAGAGAGAGAGAGAGAGAGAGAATAAGCCAGAGATTAAGAGTTATGGGTTTTTTATTAACATTTCCACAGAATGACTAATATAATGATAACAATGGTATGCTAGGTTTACATATCTTAGATGAGCAACATTATAAACAAGCATTAGTTTGGTTCTAGCCTAAAGGCCAAGAGTGGGTGGACAACTGGACATATACAGAGGTGTTGTGTTGGTTGACGACTGACAAGAGAAGGGTGAGGGTGAGAGAGAGAGAGAGAGAGAGAGAGAGAGAGAGAGAGAGTGGAGTGTTCTTTTACACGTAATGTGAGGGATTGGGAATGGCCACTGAAAGTACAACAATATATAAATGGTAATTAGATGATATACCTGGCCTGTGTGCTCTGTTTCGTCTTTGTTGATGAGATACATCACGAAAAATCTGTAACACACACACACACACGCACAAAGATGCATTGTGTATTAGAATATAACACAATCACACTAACAATATAAGTTGTTGGGTACAGATACAGCACTATATCCCAAATCCTACCTACTACTATACGCGCGCACGAACGACACGCACAAACGAGACACACACACACACACACACACACACACACACACACACACACACACACACACACACACACACACACACACACACACACACACACACACACACACACACACACACACACACACACACACACACACACACACACACAGCGGTATGTACTCACAGGTAGTTGGCGAGGTTGTGCTCCTGTAATGTGTGTGTTTCAAAGCCATGCGGGACGGTGTCAAAGTAGTCGTTGCCTATCCCACAGATAAAGCATTTGGTCTGCAAAGGAAAAACACATTGCATGTTCATTATGTCCTGTGTGTGTGTGTGTGTGTGTGTGTGTGTGTGTGTGTGTGTGTGTGTGTGTGTGTGTGTGTGTGTGTGTGTGTGTGTGTGTGTTTGTATATTCACCTCCATGTCTTCTTTCACCTGCTCCTGCTGGTCTCTCAGCTCTCCAAACGCATCGATGATCAAGCCTGGTTCAACAAACAAGGTCAGCTCAATGTTGATTTACTTCATTTTGATTTAGTTCTTACTTTTAACAACTTGAACCCCAGCATCGATCGGCTTTCCCCGCAATAACAGTAAACAGAAAAGACACTAGCCTCACTCCACTGGCTACCTGTTAAATTCAGAATTGATTTTAAGATTTTATTATTTGTTTTTAAAGCCCTTAATGGTTTGGCCCCCCTGTATCTATCGGTCCTAATGGACCCATACTCCCCAGCCAGGGCCCTGAGGTCAGCTGACCAGCGGCTCCTGACCACTGCTTTTTCAGTGGCCGGCCCCAAACTCTGGAACTGTTTGCCCCTACACATTAAGTCTGCCCGCTCCTTAGAGGCTTTTAAATCTTTGCTTAAAACACATCTTTTCTCCCTGGCATTCAATGTTGTTTGACCTAGTTACCCTGTCTAAATACTTGTGTTGCTTCAATGTTGTTCTATTTCGTCCCTGCTGACCGCCAGAGGCGGTGCTTAAGCACTGAATACGTCCCTTCGCGCATGCGCAGTCGAGTATTTTATACCAACAATGTCAATTTTGACCCCGTGATGACCCGGAGTCGTCTATATCTTCCGGCAGTCACCAGGGGCTCAGTCCCTAATTTCTTCTCGCTCGCGCAAGTTCGACAAAGTTCTACAGCAGAATTGAACTGCACTATTACAGAACTATTTCTAGGTCGCTAGTAGTTTCGTGACCATTAGATTGGTCGGAGTAGCGACGCGTGTTCGCCCTCCAGGAACTGTGACCTAATACTACGTTTTCGAGTGGAGCTTGACTTCACACTTCTTCTTTTCACCGTGGGAACAAAGGTAAGCAAACAACCTCTGTTTAGCATAGGCTGCGTGCGCGCCGCTTCCCTGCCATACACACGGTTGCGTGCTATGAACGGTGACCTGCGCGTCCCGTTCAGCACAGGTTAAAGCTGAACGGATAGTCGTTCCTCTTTGCTAGCTTACGATGTTCAACTTCTGATTCTCATGAATGCTATGCTGCAGTGTTAGTGACGGCTAGCGTTAGCGCGGCCCGCTCCCAACACTGTGACACAATCGTCAGTCGACGCTATTTGTTTATCTTTTTGTTTCTCGCCACGGCGTAACCTCGAGGTTACTTCCGTAACCAAGGTTCTTATAATTTAACTTGACTGATTCAGTCCGCACTTGTTTTCAATAGTGCACTTTAATTTCGGCTTACCCAGACTGGTTGCCCCTTTATAGGTTATTGTTTCTTATATATATATATATATACAACTTTCTAGCAAGGGCTTTGCATAGTGCATTTACAGTACTAGCCTCTGTTAGCCTCTGTTTTAGCTGGCATAGGCGGCGTGAGCGCGCCCCCTCCCCCAGCTTAAGCGGCCTACAGCACAGCCAACAAGCCTCTGCTGGCACAGGCAGCGTCCGCGCTCCCTCCCTCCAGCATACGGCTCCACCCCTAGCGACCAGTAGCGTCCGCGCCCTGGGCTAGATACGACTGGTGCGGGTTACCATGGATGAATCCCACCACCACCTCTGCACCTCCTGCCAGGCTCCTCTGCGGCCAGAGGATGGGCATGACCTCTGCCCTGGGTGCCTTGGCCCCCAACATCTGAGGGAGGCACTCGGTGACAACCCGTGCATGAACTGCACCATCATGCCCCGGGAGGTGAGGGCAGCCAGATTGGCACAGGTGGAAATGGCCGAAGGCGAGCTCCCCCCATCGGGCCGGCTGCCTCGACGCCAGACCAGGGCTACCAAGCGTCAGTCCACCACACTTGCTACCTCGACCCTCGCTTCCAAGAGAAGGGCGGGGCCTGACCATAGGTTATCATCTAAGGTCGACCAGCTGTCTGCCGACCTGGCCCGAATGAGGGCCATACTCATGGCCCGTCAGCCCGAGATTCCTCCGGAGGAAGCAGAAGTACCTACTCCTCCGATGCCACACCTGGTCCCTGAGGATCGGGACCATGACACTCTGTCCCTGGCGGCTTCAGCCACTGACTTCCACGACAATGAGGTGGATGGGACAGATGGGGCTTCCGAGGCCTCGGCGCATGGCTCATACTCGTCAGCCCAGACCTGCCTGACTGAGACGGGGGACAGCTCCATGAGAGCCGTCCTGTACTTGGCTCTTGAACGTCAGGGCCTGGCTGGACCGCAGCAGGCGGGGTCAGCCCCGTCAAGCCGCTTCTTCAAGCACAAGCCAGCCCCCACTAACTTCGCCGTTCCTCACTCAGAGGACTTTCTGAAGGAGCTACATACATGCTGGAGAGACTCAAAGGCTTGCTCTCGTCTCTCTACTGATGGGCGTACTCTCGCGGCCATGGACGACGCGGAAGGAGTCGGCCTGCATCGCATGCCGGCTGTAGAGCCTTGTATTGCATCCCTAGTCATCGACTCCGATGAGGTGCTAGGGCAGGATGCCAGGTGCCCCCGACCCCAGTGCAGGAACACCGACGACCTCCTCATAAGGGCTTATGACGCAGGAGCCCGTGCCGGGAGGATCTCTAACTCCCTGTCACACCTCATGCTTGCCCTCTCGGCTTCTCTGCAGGCGGACAACGAAAGTGCAGAGCCCGCAGAGCTCGCAGACTCCAACACCCTCTGTGACGCATCACTGGAGGCATTCGGCCTCATGTCACGAGAGCTTGGACGGATGATGTCCACCCTGGTTCAGGCGCGGCGCCAAGTCTGGCTCTCGCAGGCCAACCTGACCGAGAAAACCAGGGCAACCCTGCGTGGTCTCCCAGTGGTGCCGGGAACGATATTTGGCCCAGCTGCGCGGGAAGCGCTAGACCGCACAATCCGGGCCAGGGAGGACAAGGAGCAGCTGTCAAGCCTACGGCGACAGCGCATGCCTCCCCCAGATGGGCCTCCTAACAGGAGCAGAGGCCCCTCGGCCGCCACCCGAGCTCGCCTGCCACAGGCCCCCACCGGGGGCCAGCGCACGGCTCAGCGTACCGAACAGAGGCAGGGCCATAACCCTGGCCGGTCCTCCGTTAGGCAGTTTCGAGCCCCGGGCCGTGGCGGACCCCCCCCCCAGGGCCCCTAGGGGCCGGGGGGGCAGACGCTGAGACCACGGGGCCGGCCGTCGGATACTTTACACCTCAGCAGCTCAGGTACTGGGCTGCTCAAGCTTCGGACCCGTGGGTGGTTGCCACCTTAACCCACGGGTACAAGCTCCAGTTCCGACGCCGGCCCCCCACAGCCGGCCGGGTCAGAATGACCACCATAGCCGACCCGGCAAAGGCCCTTGCCCTAGACCAGGAGCTGTCCACCCTCCTGGCCAAGGGCGCCATCGAAGCAGTAGACCCCCGGGAGCACCCCAGGGGGTTCTACTCGACATACTTTCTAGTGGAAAAAAAGACAGGCGGGCTTCGTCCCGTCTTAGACCTAAGGGTACTGAACACATTTATGAAGGTCATTCCGTTCCATATGCTGACCACAATAGAAGTCCTGCAATCCATCGCCCACGGGGAATGGTTCACATCAGTGGACCTAGAGGACGCATACTTTCATGTCCCCATTGCTCGGCAACACCGCCAGTTCCTGCTGAGTGAAAACAAAAAGTGGATTACGGGCGCTGCTCTTGTGGCGACCAGCAGCAGGTTTTAGTTTAAGGAGTGTCTGTGCATCGTTTTAACTGTTTATTATGTTTGTCTTGTCAGAACAGGCCTAGAGTTTTCGAGTATTTATTAAGTCATACTTATAGCTCAGGAGGCTGAAAGATGGAGTTTCTAAGAATACTACTTTTGATGCTTTTAATGGTTTTTGCATGGAGTCACCAACATTCACAAACATTTCAGTACTCGCGGGAGTTTCTCCTAAATTTACAGTGGAATCGTCTTGATGTCTCGAGCCTCGATGCGACACTCTCTTCACAGACTTCCAACTTTAATACAGGAATAGTCGGAGATTCTGTGAATGTAAGAGATGGCCACAAGAAATCGGCATACATCAGGAAAAGAGGAAAGAAGGGTGGCGTGCGTCAACGTCTAAGGAAACAGACGGAAAAAAACCGCGTCCCACTACCCTCTATAATCCTGGCCAACGTCCAATCCTTGAGGAACAAAATGGATGAATTACATGGGAATATCAGTCATCTACGCGAATACAGGGATGTCTGCTTGATGGCATTCACTGAAACTTGGCTTACTGACTCTGACTCTGACACGTCATTTGACATCAGCGGCTTCGGATCGCCTATACGGCTGGACCGGGACAGTGAGGTAACACACAAAACACAGGGAGGAGGGGTGTGCCTATACATTAATCGGAGATGGTGTAATAACTTCACCGTGCGTGAACGGTTATGCACGCCCGATATAGAGCTCCTGTCCGTGTCGGTGCGGCCCTTTTATCTCCCAAGGGAATTTCCCCAAGTGTTTATCACCGTTGTTTATATTCATCCAAAAGCCAACGCGGACATCGCAGCGAACACCATCTTCAGAGTGACACAATCATTGCAATCTATCTCCCCTGACGCGCCCAACATAATTCTGGGAGACTTTAATCATTGCAACTTGAAGAAAACTCTAAACAGCTTTTATCAATATGTCAACTGTCACACACGGCGCAACAAGACTCTGGATCTATGCTATGGCTCAATTAAAGGAGCATACAAATCGGAGGCGGGCCCTGCTCTCGGATCTTCTGATCATAACATTGTACACCTTCTACCCGTTTACAAGACTGTGCTAAGGAGGGAGAAGGTGCGGAAAAGACAGGTGAAGATCTGGAATGAGGATTCCTCTCTTGCCCTGCAGGGGTGCTTTGACTGCACAGATTGGTCTGTGTTTACAGAATCATCTGATAATATTGATGAAATCACAGACGCTGTGTGCAGCTATATATCATTCTGTGAAGACAACGTTATTCCCACTAAGACTGTTAAGGTTTTTCCTAATAGCAAACCCTGGGCATCATCAGCCCTTAAAAGCTTAATCCACAACAGGAAAAATGCCTTCAATGAGGGTGATCTACCCAAGGTTAGGGAACTAAATAGAGAGATAAAGTCTGAAATAAAAAAAGGTAAACTCAGGTACAAAAACAAAATCGAAGCTGAGCTGAGCAGTAACAACCTCAGGGAAGCATGGAACGGCATGAAATCTATGACAGGGGCAGATGATAAAGGCCATAAGCTCATCTCCATGCCTGGGTTTGACTCAGATGTACAGCTGGCCAATGAGCTAAATAAGTTTTACCTAAGATTTGAGAATCAGGACTTTGCTAATAAAATTAATGAATTAAAAAACGAGACTAGAGCCCCTCCAGCCCTAGTAATTGACAAAAAAAGTGTGGAAAAACACCTCAGAAACACTAAGTCAAAAAGTCCAGGGCCGGACAATATATGTGGCAAGGTTCTCTCAACGTGTGCTGAACAGCTCTGCAGCATTTTTCATTTTATTTTTAACTTATCTCTTCAACAACAGCGGGTCCCTAAGTTATGGAAACAGTCCACAATTGTCCCAGTTGCCAAAATTAGAACCCCAAAGTCATTAAATGACTTCAGGCCTGTTGCCTTGACTTCATTAGTAATGAAATGTTTGGAAAAGCTAGTCAAAGATAGCATCCTAAAGCAGGTGGAGAAATCTCTAGATCCCCTGCAGTTTGCATACAGGTCTGGAAGAGGTGTAGATGATGCCACTATCACCCTACTGCATTTCTTGTACCGCCACCTTGAGGGGAAAAAAACACAGGCCAGACTGTTGTTTGTCGATTTTTCCTCTGCCTTTAACACGATCCAGCCACATCTTCTAGCCCAGAAGCTAATCAGTTATTTTAAACTGGATCTTAACCTTGTTGGCTGGATCATAGACTTCTTAACTGTTAGGTCTCAGTGCGTGAGGGTAAATGAGGTCCTGTCTTCTCTGTTGCTCTCCTCCACTGGTTCTCCCCAAGGCTGTTGTCTCTCCTCACTACTGTATATTCTGTATACCAACGACTGTTGTAGCAATCACCCTAACAGGTATATTGTCAAATTTGCTGATGACTCTGTGATTGTTAGCCTTCTTGAAGACAATGAGGTACAGCATGGGCCAGTTGTCAATGACTTCATATCGTGGTGTGACAAGTCATTCTTACAGTTAAATGTGACCAAAACAAAAGACATGATCATCAGCTTTAGAAGGACTCCTCCCAGTCCTGCTCCTACACTCATTAAGGGCACAGAAATTGAAATTGTAGAGAGCTATAAATATTTGGGTGTCGTTCTTGACAACAAACTCTCCTTTGACTCTCATGTTGCCTCTACATCAAAAAAAGTCCAGCAGCGTCTTTTTTTTCTGAGGAAAATGCGTTCTTTTAATGTCTCGTCTGTGATGATGACTCTTTTCTATAGAAGTTTTATTGAATCTGTTCTCATGTTTTGTATGGTTGCCTGGTACGGTAATCTGACCCTGGCAAACAAGAACAGGCTCAGCAGCCTCGTCAAAGTGGCCAGTAAGATTTCTGGGAGAACCCAAGCCCAACTCATAGAACTGTACAAGAGGCAGATGCTTAAAAGAGCCTCCTCCCTCCTGGAGGTATCGGATCACCCACTTCGGTCTGAGTTTGAACTGTTGCCCTCAGGTCGTCGGCTGAGGGTGCCCACTACAAAGACTAATCGGTTCAAACTATCCTTTGTCCCGGCTGCTATTCAACTGCTGAACAGCAGATAGCACTTTATTCTTGCCTCTTTGCACATACTGCCCACTAATGCACTTTTGCTGACTTTGCTACTTTGAATGTCATGAATTCTCTGTCTCTAGTGCCCTGTTCTTAGATCTCAGTCTTGTATTGAATGTTGTTGTTGTGTGTATTTTTTACTATGATCTGGCTGCAAACCAATTTCCCGCAAGGGACAATAAAGCTAACCTTGAACCTTGAACCTTGTTTGCCTATCGAGACCGCCACTGGCAGTTCAGAGTCCTGCCGTTCGGGCTCTCCCTCTCCCCGAGAGTATTCACAAGGTGTGTGGCAGCGGCGCTGGCGCCTCTCCAGTCGCAGGGCGTCAAGATCCTCCCATATCTCGACGACTGGCTGATTTGCGCGCCATCCCAGGCGCAGGTAGCCGAGGACACAGCACGTCTCCTGTCCCACGCAGCCCGGCTGGGTCTCAAGGTAAATGCGGAAAAGAGTTGCCTGACCCCATCCCAAACCACAACGTTTATTGGTCTGGCTTTACACACCATAACGATGAAAGCATGTCCGTCCTCCCGCCGGGTGGACGACATTTTAAAGTTTCTTCCCATGTTTCGGAGAGGCAGTCGGCTGTCGTTTGTCACATTCCTCTGCCTCTTGGGAAAACTGACGTCCGTGGTGGCCGTTGTCCCCCTGGGTTTGCTGCGGTTGCGCCCCCTGCAGAGGTGGCTGAACAGCTTTCATTTGGATGCCGAGCGGCACAGACACAGGAAAATAACAGTGTCACGACAGTGTCTACTCGCCCTAGCCCCATGGAGAGACAGGGCGTACCTGTCGAGGGGGGTCCCTATGTGTTCCATTCCCTCTCGCAGGGAGATCGTCACCACCGACGCCTGCCCCCTGGGCTGGGGTGCGGTGTGGCAGAGCAGGACAGCTCGCGACCAGTGGTCTGCGGAAGACCGCCTAGACCACATAAACGTGCTGGAGCTGCGGGCGGTGCACCTGGCCCTACAACACTTCCTGCCATATCTGAGAGGCAGGCACATCCTCATACGGTCAGACAACACATCAACCGTATACCACATCAACCATCAGGGCGGAACCAAGTCTGCACGACTGCTAGAGGTGTCCACAGACCTGCTGACGTGGGCGGCCCCCCGTCTCACCAGCCTACGGGCGGTGCACATACCAGGGGAGCGGAACCACCTTGCGGACTTCCTCTCCCGCCAGAAGCCCCCGTCAGGGGAATGGCGCCTCCATCCGGATGTGGTGCACACCATCTGGGCCCGCTTCGGGAGAGCACAGGTGGACCTCCTCGCCTCAGAGGAGTCAACCCACTGCCCCCGCTGGTTCTCCCTAGTGGAAACCGACAGTCCTCTGGGCCTGGACGCACTGTCGCACCCTTGGCCACAAGAGCTGCTATATGCATTCCCACCACTTCCTCTGGTACGCATGATCCTCCAGAGGGTCGTTCAGGAGGGTCACACCATCCTGCTGGTGGCCCCCTTTTGGCCAGGGAGGACATGGTTCCCCCTGCTCCACAGCCTCTGCCACGGAGCGCCTTGGCGCCTTCCCGACAGGAGGGACCTATTGTCACAGCTGGGAGGCCGGATCTGGCACCCATGCCCACAACGCCTCCAGCTGTGCGTCTGGCTGCTCAGGGGCCGGAACCACCGCTGAGCAGCCCGGTGAGGCACACAATACTGAACGCCAGAGCGCCGTCCACCAGGCTACAGTATGACAACAGGTGGAAGCTGTTTTCCAGCTGGTGCAGGGATCTGGGCGAAGACCCAGTACACTGCCCAGTACCCACGATCCTGGAGTTCCTGCAATCCCTACTAGGTAAGGGCCGATCTCCCTCTACCTTGAAAGTTTACGTGGCAGCAATATCCTGCCGCCACGTTACAATTAATGACCGCACGGTAGGGAGCCACAACCTGGTGTCCCTCTTCCTGAGAGGTGCTCAGAGGTTGCATCCCCCGAGAGCTCCGAGAGCTCCGTCATGGGACCTTAACCGGGTATTGGACGCCCTGTGCGGGCCTCCCTTCGAACCCCTGGCACAGGCGGAGTTGAAGTGGGCGTCGTGCAAGACATCTTTCCTCCTGGCCATTACATCGGCAAAGCGCGTCAGTGAGCTGCACGCCCTGTCAGTCAGTGAGACATGTCTGAGGTGGAACGCAGACGGCTCAGGGGTCACGCTGTGGCCAAACATAGCATTCCTCCCAAAGGTGCTGTCGCAGCCTCACCTCAACCAGCCTATCAGGCTGGCCCGATTTAACCCCCCACCTGGGGAGGTTACAGACAAACTGGAGCTGTTGTGCCCAGTCCGGGCCCTGAGAGCCTACATTGGTGCTACTGCACGCATCAGGCGGGCAGAGCAGCTATTCCTCTGCCATAATGGTGTGAACAAAGGCGGCGCTCTCTCAAAGCAGCGCCTGTCCCACTGGATTGTGGACACAATCAGCCACGCCTATGAGGTAAGTAACCTTCCCGTACCATCGGGTGTACGGGGCCACTCTACAAGGAGCATTTCCACATCATGGGCTGCCATGAGAGGGGTGCCCTTGGAGGACATTTGTGCCGCCGCCTCATGGGCTTCGGCAGGCACTTTCTCAAGGTACTACAGGGTGAATGTTGCCACTCCACACCCATTGGACGTGGTCCTCTTCCCCGAATCCTCCGGTTCTACTCTTTGAGGTTTGTAATCAGGATTCCTCGTGACTTTGCTGGTATAAGTCATTCAGTGCTTAAGCACCGCCTCTGGCGGTCAGCAGGGACGAAATAGAACGTAAGTTACGTATGTAACTATGGTTCTATGAGTCCCGAATGACCGCCAGAGCACTCTTGTCACTCAGAATCCTCGTGTGCTCGCGAGAAGATTCTGTAGGGACTGAGCCCCTGGTGACTGCCGGAAGATATAGACGACTCCGGGTCATCACGGGGTCAAAATTGACATTGTTGGTATAAAATACTCGACTGCGCATGCGCGAAGGGACGTATTCAGTGCTTAAGCACCGCCTCTGGCGGTCATTCGGGACTCATAGAACCATAGTTACATACGTAACTTACGTTTTACTATATTGTTTGTGTTGATTGTATGCCTGTTATATGATCGTGTACAGCACTTTGGTTGACCTTCTGGTCTTTGTAAATGTGCTCTATAAATAAAGTTTGATTTGATTTGATAATAACAGTAAACAGAAAATACACTTGCACATAGAGCCCCCCCCCCTTCCCCCCCTTACCTTGAATGATGGCCAGGAGGATGACGATGACGAAGAAGAAGAAGGTGATGTCGAAGATGATGCGGTAGATCTCGTACTCGTCTCCCGCTGGGTCCTCGATCTGGTCCCCGATCCCACCGCCTGCACGTACGCCCACGTACATGTGGAACATGTAGCACTGTGTGTGTGTGAGAGATTTGGGGAGGGGGAGTGGGGGATTGTATAAGATAGAGAAGTACATTTTAACAATGGCGATGTGCTTTTAAAATTCTCTCTTTAGCCAACCGAACGAAACCAAAATCGGCTTCATTGTCACATCACAGGTTTACAGGTGCAAAAGAAGAGGATGAAAACATTTTTGTTACATTAGTAGTTTTCAGGAAAGGAAGGACGAATAGAGATAGAAAGGAGAGCATAGAAAATTTGATGGGGATGCACACTGACTATTGAACAGTGTTTTGGTGTTTTGGTATACTGTAGCACATTGTTGAGCACATAATTGCACCCACTACACTGTCCTGTTTAAATAAAGCAAAAATAATCTGCCTGAACAAAAATAATCAAAGCAACAGCATTTGATAATGAATCTGATGGTTTGGTGCCAGTGGTTCATGCCCCTCACAGTACATAACGATGCCATCGTGGTGCCAGTGGTTCATTCCCCTCACAGTACATAACGATGCCATCGTGGTGCCAGTGGTTCATTCCCCTCACAGTACATAACGATGCCATCGTGTCACCATCTCTGTCAGATTCACTGTGTCTGGCTGAAGAGGACGAGAAACAGAGCCCTAATTGTCGGATGGCTTTGATAGATAAAATGCTTTCCGCCAAAACCAAGTTTTTTTCTGGAAGCTACCGTAATGCTCAATGTGTCCATGTTACTGTTTACGGTAGGGGATTTAATCAATGCCTGCACCCCATCTGGTCAAGCAAATAAATACAACCACATTCTGTCACTGCAGGGTAAAGAGAGCGAGAGAGAGAGAGAGCGAGAGAGCGAGAGAGAGAGAGAGAGAGAGAGAGAGAGAGAGAGAGAGAGAGCGAGCGAGAGAGAGAGAGAGAGAGAGAGATTGATGTGTCAAAAAGGGATTGTGCTACAGAACAAAAGAAATTGAGAACAGAGAAAGAGAGAGAGAGATGCAGGGAAGTTAAAAGAGAGATCAAGTCAGATGGAAAGCGACAGAGAGACAGAGATCAGAATGTAACCCTCTCATCCCACAGTTGAGTGTCATTGTAAGGGATTTATCCACAACAAGCAGATAAGGTAACCCCCCACCCACACACCCCCCCACCCCCCCCCCACCCCCCCCCCCCACACACACACACACACACACACACACACACACACACACACACACACACACACACACACACACACACACACACACACACACACACACACACACACACACACACACACACACACACACACACACAGAAGCTCCCCAAGGCACTCGCTCTCATCCTGGCAACGCCATGTTTTCCTTCATCCCTCCATGAGTTTCTGGCCTGGGCTAAGCCCTTGTCACCTTTCTGTATTTGGGAAGGGATTGTCTGTTTAGCCACCCGACCGCTCCTTAATAGGAAACAAGACATGTCTATGGAATGTCACGGGTGGCTGGATATATGGGATTAATGTGCGCGTGCTCGTAGGTGTGTGTGTGTGTGTGTGTGTGTGTGTGTGTGTGTGTGTGCGTGCGTGTGTGCGTGCGTGCGTGCCGGGAAGGGAGAGATGGAAGGTGGGATTCACCTCTTACCCACTCCCTCCCCAACACCTCTGAAATGCCCTTGAGCAAGGCATGAACTCCCAACTGCTCCAGCGGAGCAGCTCAGTGGCCCACAGTATGAGTGGTTCAACTGGCAGCTCCCAGGTTTTAATGTGTGCGTGTCTGCTGTCTGCGTGAGTGAGTGTGAAGCAGGGCGTTCTCAGCAGACCTTCCCTGGGTAAATAAGGCAATGACCCGGCAACTATAGTGTATCATTCCAAAGGGTGTGTGACCAGTTCCATTTAAGGCCATTTAATTCTGTCTGATATTAATATGGGCAAGCGGTGTAGCGGTGGCCGAACGGATTGCGGAGCGGTCTTGATACCGGAAGGTCGCCAGTTCGAATCAGCAGTCCGACACGTTAAAATTACCACCGCTGAAGTGCCCTTGAGCAAGGCATTGAACCACTACCATGAAATGTTCTATGAGCAGGGCCTGGCTGGAAACAAGTTCTTGAGCTTAGCCCAGATACCCTGGGTAAATATAGTAACTTTGCTTTGCTTTGCTTTACAAGCAATCATACTGTAGCAAGCAACGCATTCATACTGGCAACTGTAATCACTGAATCGATAAGACAAGACATTTATTTATCCTGGACGGAAACTCAGGGCTGGGACACTCTCCTACCGCAAAAACAACACCAGGGTTAATTGGTTCATATTCTTGGCTGGTCCGTTAAACAAAGATTCACATTTGATCTCAATTAACACCTGGATAATTACACCACAGGCCTCAAGCCAATCACACAGGCTGTTAAGTGTTAACAACTGTCACGGTATCCGGGGTAATTAGACCTCAGAGAGACAATGATTAATTAGGAAAGTTCTTTAACGAGGTGCATTCATTGGAGCACCTTCGTTAGCGAGGACAAATACTAGATAGAGAGAAAGAAGACCCAGACGATGTTGTCTGGCATTGGAATGTTCCATGTGATTAAAATGTGATAGCGGGTTTTGTCAATTAAGTTAAATGAGAATACTTGTACTACAGCATAATTGGCATATGCTGTTTCTTGTGAACCATTATGGTCCAGTGAAAAGGGTAATACGGAGAGAGCAAGAGGTACATCTCACTGAAAGTGTGAACAGTGCAACAGACAAGGACAAATCTCTAGGTTAATCTTGCAACACTGTTTCCTGGCAAGAGAAGGATTGTATAATTGGGAAATGTAAATCATTGTTTGTCTTTGAAAAGTCTTCTCTAAACGATGTTTGCGAAATCTTGTGCTGGCAAGTGCAGGCGAGCAAAAATAATGTCATGAAAATCTAAGAGGGCATTTGTGCCAGCAATTCGACTCAATTCATTCTCTGTTTTTCACAATGCTGCAGATAAACCACAGCGACAGTGGTACTCTAGACCTACAAACTGTATACAGTACTTTCTGCTCAAGGGCCTGGCCCCTAGAATAGCTCCAATTAACACTTTCTTGCCCCTGAATTTTTAAGAATAAAGGCGCTAGAGTGCCCAGCAGATGAAGCAGATTGTACTCTGAAAAGCCCGGCCTTCAATTTCCCCCCAAAACTGGGAGGTGAAATCTTCCATTACTACTTTGCGCTAATAAGTCTGACCTCTCTTTAGAAGCGTTAATATTTCAATAGCAAGGTTTGTGGGCCAGTAAATCAGGAAGTGAATGGCTTAAAAAAACCTTGAATGATTACTATTGCAATTTATTTTGGGTCACGACCCTTTTTAGCTTAGATTGACTGGCCTATAACTGGCTGAGAGGAGCTGCCAGGCACCCTGACTCGGTCACTCAGGCATGTGGCCCTTTGCATACTAGGATGTACACTGACATGTGGCCCTTTGCATACTAGGATGTACACTGCTGAACACTGACATGTGGCCCTTTGCATACTAGGATGTACACTGCTGAACACTGACATGTGGCCCTTTGCATACTAGGATGTACACTGCTGAACACTGACATGTGGCCCTTTGCATACTAGGATGTACACTCAGGCATGTGGCCCTTTGCATACTAGCATGTACACTGCTGAACACTGACATGTGGCCCTTTGCATACTAGGATGTACACTGCTGAACACTGACATGTGGCCCTTTGCATACTAGGATGTACACTGCTGAACACTGACATGTGGCCCTTTGCATACTAGGATGTACACTGCTGAACACTGACATGTGGCCCTTTGCATACTAGGATGTACACTCAGGCATGTGGCCCTTTGCATACTAGGATGTACACTGCTGAACACTGACATGTGGCCCTTTGCATACTAGGATGTACACTGCTGAACACTGACATGTGGCCCTTTGCATACTAGGATGTACACTGCTGAACACTGACATGTGGCCCTTTGCATACTAGGATGTACACTGCTGAACACTGACATGTGGCCCTTTGCATACTAGGATGTACACTGCTGAACACTGACATGTGGCCCTTTGCATACTAGGATGTACACTGCTCAACACTGACATGTGGCCCTTTGCATACTAGGATGTACACTGCTGAACACTGACATGTGGCCCTTTGCATACTAGGATGTACACTGCTGAACACTGACATGTGGCCCTTTGCATACTAGGATGTACACTCAGGCATGTGGCCCTTTGCATACTAGCATGTACACTGCTGAACACTGACATGTGGCCCTTTGCATACTATTGCAATTTATTTTGGGTCACGACCCTTTTTAGCTTAGATTGACTGGCCTATAACTGGCTGAGAGGAGCTGCCAGGCACCCTGACTCGGGCACTCAGGCATGTGGCCCTTTGCATACTAGGATGTACACTGACATGTGGCCCTTTGCATACTAGGATGTACACTGCTGAACACTGACATGTGGCCCTTTGCATACTAGGATGTACACTGCTGAACACTGACATGTGGCCCTTTGCATACTAGGATGTACACTGCTGAACACTGACATGTGGCCCTTTGCATACTAGGATGTACACTCAGGCATGTGGCCCTTTGCATACTAGCATGTACACTGCTGAACACTGACATGTGGCCCTTTGCATACTAGGATGTACACTGCTGAACACTGACATGTGGCCCTTTGCATACTAGGATGTACACTGCTGAACACTGACATGTGGCCCTTTGCATACTAGGATGTACACTGCTGAACACTGACATGTGGCCCTTTGCATACTAGGATGTACACTCAGGCATGTGGCCCTTTGCATACTAGGATGTACACTGCTGAACACTGACATGTGGCCCTTTGCATACTAGGATGTACACTGCTGAACACTGACATGTGGCCCTTTGCATACTAGGATGTACACTGCTGAACACTGACATGTGGCCCTTTGCATACTAGGATGTACACTGCTGAACACTGACATGTGGCCCTTTGCATACTAGGATGTACACTGCTGAACACTGACATGTGGCCCTTTGCATACTAGGATGTACACTGCTCAACACTGACATGTGGCCCTTTGCATACTAGGATGTACACTGCTGAACACTGACATGTGGCCCTTTGCATACTAGGATGTACACTGCTGAACACTGACATGTGGCCCTTTGCATACTAGGATGTACACTGCTGAACACTGACATGTGGCCCTTTGCATAGCTAGCATGTACACTGCTGAACACTGACATGTGGCCCTTTGCATACTAGGATGTACACTGCTGAACACTGACATGTGGCCCTTTGCATACTAGGATGTACACTGCTGAACACTGACATGTGGCCCTTTGCATACTAGGATGTACACTGCTGAACACTGACATGTGGCCCTTTGCATAGCTAGCATGTACACTGCTGAACACTGACATGTGGCCCTTTGCATACTAGGATGTACACTGCTGAACACTGACATGTGACCCTTTGCATACTAGGATGTACACTGCTGAACACTGACATGGGCTTGTTATAGCCCAGAATACCTTGTAAGTCTCTCTGAATAAGAGCATTTGCTTAATGCCTAAATTGTAATTGTAACATTACGTACGTCGTACGCTGCACAAATATTCATACTGTACATACTGTATATGCATTGTTGACTGAATGTACTGTTTATTCATTAAAGATACTACTTTGTGAGTGTGTGTGTGTGTGTGTGTGTGTGTGTGTGTGTGTGTGTGTGTGTGTGTGCGTGCGTGCGTGCGTGCGTGCGTGTACTGTAGTTGCTACAGTATGTAACTTTTCTTTTTTTAATATATTTTTTATCCCACAATTTTGTAAACCCATTTTTCACCCCTGTGTCAATTATCTAATGTGAGCCTGGGCTCTACACACCCTCCACCAACCTAGTCCCCATATATGGGGGACATGTAGAGAGCAACGGACTTGAACTCATGCTTCCTTCATGCCTGAGTGTCCAAGTTGCTCCTTTACACCTGACAGGGGGGAGTTTCCCTGGTTGGACGTAGCGCGTGGAAGGAACACGTTATTCCAACCAGTTCCTTTCCCCTCCATCAGGCACCCCGGCTGGCCAGGGGGAGGCAGTTTAGAGACCAGAATTATTGCATGTTTTTTGTGAGGGTACCTACCCTAGGGGACACAGGGAAAACATGCAAACTCCACACAGAAAGGCCCTTTCGCCAACCCCGCCTCGTATGGTATGGGCACTGATGACGCGGAGGAGGAAACACGCCGCCAGCACCCACAGCGTCCAGAGTGGGAATCAAACCCAGGACCTTCTAGCTGTGAGGCGCATGTAACTTTTGAACATGCATATTGTGGCCACTTGCAGTGCAGTTGAATACTACATGGCTTCAATTGCCAAATTCTTTACTAATGGCGAAAGACTCTGAAAACACCGTCTGGTACATGGAAAAAGTAAAGGGGCATGTTAGGACCCAGTTATGCAGCCTTTGTCCCTTAACCTACGTATTTTAAGTTGTTTTCTTTAATCTTAAAGATGGAGTGCTGTGATCCCCACTAAACATTATCATCAGGTACTATGATTATACTAGGAGGAAGATTTTCATCTTTCTGAAGAGTGTGTCAGCAGGTCACCAATTTCACCGTAACACCAGTGACCGAGTGTGAGTGAGCGAGATTTTGGGTATTGGAAGTTGGCTGAAGGCTTTCAGCTTTCAGGAAGAAACCAAAAATATACATTTATAATAGAAGACATATTTGAATATTATAACCACACCTGGGGGTCTATAAGAGATAGAAAAGTCACGGCACGCCATCTTTAAACCTAACTGAACTAGTGGCCACGGATTGGACATAAGATAGTGGCGTTATAACTAAATTACCATAATATAAGGAAGACTTGCATAATAGAGCGTATTTTAATAGAGAGTATTTTACTCACGGTCAACATGTCATCACACTTCATGTCCGGCGATTCTCCGTCTTCACTTTTGTTGTAGAACTTCCTGAAGAAGTTGAAGGCCACTACCGTGTAGAGGTACACCACCACCGCCAGGAGGCCTACTGTCAACACCAACTGAAACACAGTAGAGGTACACCACCACCGCCAGGAGGCCTACTGTCAACACCAACTGAAACACAGGTTAGAGGTACACCACCACCGCCAGGAGGCCTACTGTCAACACCAACTGAAACACAGGTCTGATAGGTTAGTTCTGTAGAGGTACACCACCACCGCCAGGAGGCCTACTGTCAACACCAACTGAAACACAGTAGAGGTACACCACCACCGCCAGGAGGCCGACTGTCAACACCAACTGAAACACAGTAGAGGTACACCACCACCGCCAGGAGGCCTACTGTCAACACCAACTGAAACACAGTAGAGGTACACCACCACCGCCAGGAGGCCTACTGTCAACACCAACTGAAACACAGTAGAGGTACACCACCACCGCCAGGAGGCCTACTGTCAACACCAACTGAAACACAGTAGAGGTACACCACCACCGCCAGGAGGCCTACTGTCAACACCAACTGAAACACAGTAGAGGTACACCACCACCGCCAGGAGGCCTACTGTCAACACCAACTGAAACACAGGTCTGCTAGTTTAGTAGAGGTACACCACCACCGCCAGGAGGCCTACTGTCAACACCAACTGAAACACAGTAGAGGTACACCACCACCGCCAGGAGGCCTACTGTCAACACCAACTGAAACACAGGTCTGCTAGTTTACTTCTTGTGTTTTGAAAATGCTTACTTTTAGTTTAGTCTTTATTGCGACAGCAGGTCGCATTTACTATGAAAACGTGCATTTCCCGTCAGTCAGTCCATCCGTCCGTCACCCCACATGACATCATCAAGGATGGATCTCCCTGATGTCATCAAATTGGCCAGCAACTCTACATCTGACCTCAAACCTCAAACCCTTAGATTTCCATATATGGAGCTGACCTGTTCTAACATTCCATATGCTGATCCTTCCCCATCCGTCCTTCCTCTTCGATGTCTCCCTTTTGACTGATACCTGTCCATTCAAACTCTAGACGGGCCCGCCCCAAAGTTAGTGCAGCCGCGCCCGGTAGCAGGGGAAAACTAGAGTTCTCAACAGGCCCGAAAATTAAGGCCTACCTGGGTTGTCCCTCATCAAACCCTGTACACTCAAGACACTGACCCACTGCCACCCTTAGATCTCCATATATGAAGCTGACATTCCATATGTTGATCTGACCACATCAAACCCTGTACACTCAGGACACGCTCCATATATGACCAGTACAGAATTCATTCCATATGTTGATCTGACCCCCCATGCCAAAGCGCCAGGGCTCGCCCAGCAGTCTGCCATCACCCAGGCGGATGCGTGCTCGACCTCGTGTCTTAATAACCCTAAGAGAGAGGCCCAGGTCTACTGTAACACAAACTAACAGAGAGATGAAATTACTATTCTAAAAGGTCCACAACACTCTACACTATATGTGTCTCTAATGGTGTAAAACGTTGAATTGGTTAAACGGTGTCCGTAGACTTAATGACCATGTGTTAGAAAATACATTTTGCACTGCAAATCTGCTGACCTGTTTGCCATTGTGCGTGACAGAAGAGAGGATGGTGCGGAGCGTCTTGAAGCCCATGGCGATGTCCAGCAGGTGGGCAGCAAAGAAGAAGTTGTTGTAGTGACCCAGAATAGACATGGTCATATACCAGGCTAGATACAAGAAGGACTAGACAGAGAAATAACAGGATAGACATGGTCATATACCAGGCTAGATACAAGAAGGACTAGACAGAGAAATAACAGGATAGACATGGTCATATACCAGGCTAGATACAAGAAGGACTAGACAGAGAAATAACAGGATAGACATGGTCATATACCAGGCTAGATACAAGAAGGACTAGACAGAGAAATTACAGGATAGACATGGTCATATACCAGGCTAGATACAAGAAGGACTAGACAGAGAAATAACAGGATAGACATGGTCATATACTGTACCAGGCTAGGGCATTCACTTCTAGTCATTTTTACTAGTTGACTAGTTGCCTAGTTTACTAGTCGACTAGTCGACTAGTTGTTTAACTACCTATTGTGTAAAAAATTAAATAAATTAAAAAAATAAACTTTTTTTTCTTTTTTTGAAATAAATATTTTTACATTGAAAAACTGTGTACATGGTGACTATAACTATAATCTACCTGATCTTGAGGCCTACAAAATCGGGAAAAAAATAAACTCAACTAGTACCAACAAGGTCGACTAGTGGATTTATTAGTCGACTAGTAAACTAGTCGACTAGTTGCTTAATGCCCTATACCAGGCCAGATACAAGAAATACTAGAGAGAGAGAAAGAGCAGGCGAGAGGGATATGATGTTGCTGTTGGGCAGAAACCAAAGTATCACCATATTTCAACAGTTGTTTCATAAATGAATACCCTACTTCGTGATGAGGCAGCAAAAATAGCCAATCTACAAGCAAAAGTTGCCATGCGAGTCAGCTTGTAATGTAGCTCTGCTTTTTTCCTTAAATGCTGAAGTGAAAGTGCATCTGTTAGTTTTATAAATATTGAATCAAAGTTTTAACAAGAGTTTGGCACTAAATAAAACGACATGGGGTTCCATTTGGAACACAGATAATTATTCTGTTTTCTGAAAAGTAACAGTACAAGGTTTCCACCTGACACTCTGACAGTGACGAAAAAATAAGGGTGTTTTTATTTTAGTGGGTAGAGAGGATGAGTGGGTAGAGAGGATGTGTGGGAATGGGAAGGTAGCCCGTTCCACCCCTGCCTGATACACTTAGTCCTTAATGTACCCTCCCCTGGGGACTATAAAGTCTTTGTTTCACAATTGCTTCATACTGTGCAAGAGCACATGAGTAAACATAAAAACATAATTGCAAACGTTTTAATTTCCAGCATCTGCTGTTTCACAGATTTAAAAACGGGAATATGTTATGAGTTACAGCGTTTACAAATGAATACAATATGATCATTGGCTGCACTGAGTAGAGGATATAATGTCATCCACGTCACAGTGGGGATATACTCCAAAATTCCCATACTACTTTCACTTTTAAACTCCCACACTACTTTCACTTTTAAACTCCCATACTACTTTCACTTTTAAACCAAAGTGGTTTAAATTACACCTCCATTACCAGCCCAAGTTGTGTGCATAGAATAGATACCATGTTTATTATGCAATTATTAAAAGAATACAAATCAGATATATTCTTACATTATCTGTGAAAACTACCCCTAGTTTCCAGATTTGATACTTGACGTCAATGGAGTTCAGTCTGTTGACAGAGGAGAGAGACTGCTTTAGTCGGCATACACTCACACACAAACACACTAAATGGGCTTTGTTCAGACCGATTTGTTTATCAAATCTGATCTGATTTTATTCCAATCTGGATAGGCCAACATTTTGATTTGGTCTGAACAATGCATCTACACTATTGTATTTATCTGTGCATGCATTTCCACATCTACCCCGTATCAAATGTACCTACGACGTTGCACGCATGCATGTACCATCGTACACACACACACACACACACACACACACAGGGGGGGGGGGGGGGGGGGGGGGTCACACGGGTCACAGGACTCACCACATCTCTGGAGGCTTCTAATTGGCCGTTAGTGCCATCTTCTGACTGGTAGAAGTTACCCAAGTGTTAACTCATCCAGCTAATATCCCCAGCACTCCACAACTTCCTCATGTTAAATGTCTTCGACATTGCCTTATTTGAAGTTAACTTTTTCTCTGAGCCATCAGCTTATATAGCAAGCATGGAGGTCCTGTCAGGCAGTGACCTGGAAACACCAGCCAGTGTCTAAATGATCCTCCATGTTCCAACCAAACCCACACAGAGTCTGTGTAGGGTTTCAATGTGCCAAAATGACAGTTTCCACGCTCTCCAGAGTGTTCTTTTGAGCCGTCTCAAAATGTTTCTCTTCATCTCTTTTACTCGCACACCCACACAAACATGCACAATTGCACGCATGCACAATTGCACGCATGCACAATTGCACGCACGTGCGCACGCACACACACATATATGCGCACGCACATGCACGCACGCCGTACTCACACAGCGGCCAGCGAGCTATCTTTCTTAGGTTTCCTCTTCTCGTGAGCGTTGCTGAAGTCCAGAGCAGCCTTGTCCATCCCCAGGAGCTCACTGATCCTGTCGTGGCCGTAGAACTCACCGTACTTATCCATCACCTGGGGATTCACAGTAAAACCTGTAGGTTTCTATGCCAGTGGCTTCGAAACGGTTGTGCTGATGGAGTCACATTGACACATTGAGAATAAGGAGAGGTGCGCTGAAGCAGCCTGACTCCTGATCTCCATTGCAGGCGCGTCGTATTTGGCATTACGGCTTACGGGTGCTTTTAAACTCCGCTATGCGCATTCCCTCCAGGCGCAAATAACAGTTTTGGCATAATGGATAGCGGGTAACGCTGCACCAAAATACCATTTAGGGACAGTGCACGCTGCCCTACCCGTAATTTGCGGGTAACGACGGGTGACTTGCGTGCAGCGTCGTGGGTAAGGGCACTGAAGAAAATAGAGCCCTATGGGCTCCATTTTCGTCAGCGCTAAACCCCTTATCCCTAAACTTCTTTGCCTTTTTTTTTTTACTATTTTGCAAAACATTTTTGAATAGTTCAACCAGCCAATCTACATTGACACGTTGTGAGCTTGTAGACTGGCCATTTTAACTATTCAAAAATGTTTAGCAAAATAGTAAAAAAAAAGGCAAAGAAGTTTAGGGATAAGGGGTTTAGCGGTGACGAAAATGGAGCCCTATATCTTTTAGGGAATGGAAGTTGCTTCTGCATTGGGAAATACGATTGCAGTATACTGGTAGAGTAAATAAAAAACATAATTCATAATTCATTTGTATATTTGTATATATGGCAATAATAATGTGGTTTTCACAAAACAAAACAACAGTGTTCCTCTGTACGGTAGAACTATTGGGAACCACTACTGCAGCAGCATACAGAATGCAGCATTATGCACTCTTTGTATGAAAAACTACTGTAAAGGTCCTTATATACCAGGGCTGTTTTGTGTGTGCGATTAATTCGCCTGAAAATATTTTATTTGGAACAAGGTAGGTAGTTTTTGAGCTTCCGCACCACGAATAAAGGCAACAACCTGCATGAATGAGGCATCCGCTAATGCCAGTAATAAAAGGTCATTTTTTACATAAAATGATTACAAATGTAGAATTGTTTAATTTCCTGTTGATTCCTTCGTTTTTCATTTCCGCCGTCCAATGATTTTATGGAAATTCAATTATCTGGACATAATCACCATGCAATTTTGAGCTGCCACTGTCAATAAGGTCTGAAAACAGCATTCAATAAATGAGCCAAGGCAGGTTTATATTTAGGTGCGTGCTGGTGCCGTGCAGCAAAAATAGACAATTTACTCAAGCTCAATGATTGGCAGCATGCCGTGTTGTGGGAGTGTAATTCCTCTACTTACAGGACAGGATGCAGGATGCTTGAGTATGAATCAAGCATTATGCAATTGGTCCCAGATGATGATAAATTATTATCAAACCAAAAAAGCTGTTCTCCCCATATGTTTGTAATTACAGAGACATGCCTGACTAACATTCCTCACTCGAAAGAATTGTTCACATTGTAATCAGTCCATGTAATCTGTTTCATTAATCACTTTTCATTGTGTAATCTGATTAAGACTATTCATGTTATTACACGCCTCTATGTTTTTCACTAATTTCAATTTCAAGTAATCCGAGTTGCTGCCTTAGTTACTACTCGCTTTATAATCTAATCACTGAATCATGTTACTGTGCACAGCTGCCGTCTACTACTGTAACTCAACCATAGCTTAGCTAGTGGGTAGAGAGGCATCCCCAAGTGTTCATATCATGACCATCTGAGCACTCATCAGCTGGGTGAAGCTGAAACTTAATTGATTAATACAACTCCCCCCTTTTTTGAAATTTTGGTTCATGTTCTAATTCAATTGGTTCGTGTGCTGTTGACTGTTCCACATAACGGCAGTTAAAACAATTTGTCCCAGACGATGAGTTGGTGTCTAATCAAAAGCTGTTATTCCCCATACAGCATGTGTGCAATCACATCAGTTGTGGTAATGATAGACACTCTCCCCATTTGCTCTCAGCACAGAGACTGCCAGACGTTAAATTATTTTCATGTTGAAGGTCAACTTTGGACGAGGTTTTGATGTGCTGTGGACTGTGGTTTTGGTGGAGAACACAGTGGTCTCTGCATGTTATCCTATCTCCGTCCTGGGGCTCCATGTCATTGTTGTCTCCTCCAGGAGGGCAGAGAATCTCGCGATTGCCTTGTGTGTGTGTGTGTGTGTGTGTGTGTGTGTGTGTGTGTGTGTGTGTGTGTGTCCCCGCAGCTAATCTCGCATACTCAGGGCTTAAAGCAAAAAAAAAATCCCAAAACTGAAAATGATTTTTTGCAAATCTGCACTGATCTCATTAAATGACCCCTATGAAATCCTCAGGACTGAAATCAGTCCCCAGGACTAATAACTTTAAGCCCTGCATAGGCTACTACTAGGCCAATTAGCGTCATATTTCTTGTGCACGCTGTCAGCAGGCCAAGGACCTCAACCTGAATATTTCTCAACTTAACTATTAACTATGACAATATCCGAAGTGCGGTCCCTCCAGACTATCAGATACACATCCACAATGCTATGGAGTGGAACTAGCAACCGTAAACTGTCCATCTGGCAAATGGGATGTATACTACAAGCCAGTTGTAGCCAAACGCTCCCTTTGGCTGCAGCCATGCAACAATACATGCATTGTAGGTGATAATCTATGAATGCAAAAAAAACAATATTTAGCAGTGAATCTCCTAGTTACACGAATATACATTGTTCTTCTTTTGAAGCATTGTTGCTGCTATTGGCAAAGATTATAGAGAATACAACTTTATTTCATAAGTCGTGCAGTAGACTGCCGTAATGTGCAAAACACATACTGTAGATGAATTGTCCCACCATGCCGGTCCCTTTGGTTTGAATTTATTTCATAAACTGAATAAAAAGCTGGTTAACGTGCCTTGGCTTCCTGGGCTATAACTACTTCATAATTTGTATGTCAATTTGGACAGATATGGGGGCCGCTGTCAAAGCTGCAAATATTTCGGCGTATGCTCTAAAGGTAATAAGACAATCTCGGCAGCGTAGAATATTGGATTAAATAGCGGGGAATGCGGGTTACGCAGCAGAACTGTAAAAATCAGCCTACTTTATCAGAACCCTCCCCTGAGTCCCCTCATTGAACCGTATTGTGCCTTTCATACACAAGACTACGTGCAACTGCTCATCGCCCCCTACACACTGAACGACTGAGGTAGGGCGTTCCCTGACCATTCACTGCTCATCGCCCCCTACACACTGAACGACTGAGGTAGGGCGTTCCCTGACCATTCACTGCTCATCGCCCCCTACACACTGAAAGACTGAGGTAGGGCGTTCCCTGACCATTCACTGCTCATCGCCCCCTACACACTGAAAGACTGAGGCAGGGCGTTCACTGACCATTCAACTGCTCATCGCCCCCTACACACTGAACGACTGAGGTAGGGCGTTCCCTGACCATTCAACTGCTCATCGCCCCCTACACACTGAAAGACTGAGGTAGGGCGTTCCCTCACCATTCAACTGCTCATCGCCCCCTACACACTGAAAGACTGAGGTAGGGCGTTCCCTGACCATTCACTGCTCATCTCCCCCTACACACTGAAAGACTGAGGTAGGGCGTTCCCTGAGCATTCACTGCTCATCTCCCCCTACACACTGAAAGACTGAGGTAGGGCGTTCCCTGACCACGCCCCCTACACACTGAAAGACTGAGGTAGGGCGTTCCCTGACCATTCAACTGCTCATCGCCCCATACACACTGAAAGACTGAGGTAGGGCGTTCCCTGACCATTCAACTGCTCATCGCCCCCTACACACTGAACGACTGAGGTAGGGCGTTCCCTGACCATTCAACTGCTCATCGCCCCCTACACACTGAAAGACTGAGGTAGGGCGTTCCCTGACCATTCACTGAGCATGCTTTTCACTGAGCACACCTTTTTAGTATTTCCATCCATGGGGATTAATGGTTAAGAAGTTGTGTCCGATAGTTTTAAATCAAATGCATCTGTACAACTTTTAAAAGACACATTCCTGTCTTCTGTCCGTGTCCTTTTTGCAGGCTCCAAAACTCAGTCCTACTGTACCTAGTGGATGATTTATTTCCACCACATGCATTTTTATTCTAACTACCATTTTTGTTGTTTGTTACCAAGGACATTGGCAATCAATAGTTAGTTAATGTAAATGATAAATATATTAAAACTTACCTTCCTCTTCACAAACTTATCCCAGTAGTTGTTAGGGAACGATCTGAAAAACAAAAAGACAAGCTTAAGAATTGGTTCTGAATTATGGAAACTTCATCTAACAATATTGTACACTTGTACAGGCTATCAAAACACAGATCAAGTTGTATTCACACAAATACAAAACGATAGCTTGTGAAAGTCTAAAGCAATGGTAACGTTCTTTCAATAATTACTATATTATTATTATTATAGCTCGGTTTCCCTGACCGAGGACAGAGTATTAGCAGAATATAAAAGGTCAAACAGACATCTCAAGTTTAGTATGATTTAGTATAAATTAGTGTTGATGTATTTAACAGCAACTGCCATTGGACTTAGATCTAGAAAAACTAGTAAAAACACAAGGTAAAAAGTACAATATGCCACTCGAATACAATACAAAGACAAGTATCCATGTACCATTCCGCTCAGTTTAATTGCATTTCTTTAGTCCAGTAAAAACGTCATCACAAGATTGGCATTTACAAGATCAATGACATGATTTTTCAGTGGGCTATGATAATCAGACAGGTATAATACATTCACAGCAACAGGGAATGAAAAATGCTGCCATTAATTCACAGTGGCAATACAAAAATTAACCTATCCAGTACCCGACCATCAACCCTGTATTCATCCACACACCCCCGCATACCTATCCATCCATCCAAATTAACCTATCCAGCACCCAACCATCAACCCTGTATTCATCCACACACCCCCGCATACCTATCCATCCATCCAAATTAACCTATCCAGCACCCAACCATCAACCCTGTATTCATCCACACACCCCCGCATACCTATCCATCCATTCCTCTCTCCATTCGTCCATGCATCCTTCCTTTTCAAATTGGAATTTAAATAGTGACATTTACACAACTGTGATGTGGGGCACTGTCAACACATCAACACATCCTACTCTTTAAATACCACCTTTAGATTCAGAGCAAGAGGGAAATAATGGCTGCAAATAACACCCATTACCTTGTAGCTGTAAAAAGTCACATTCTCTGGAATAAAATCCACCGTATTATTTTGACTGACAATAATACAAAAATAGTCTAAAATGGCAGATTATTCTGATGACCACTGGGGGCTGTGACATGTACTGTACCAAGAACATGCAGTGTTGTACGTAGGTTGATGCTTTTATTTTTTATTTTTAATACTTTTTGGTTATCTATATATACCCTTTAACGCTGCTCTGGGTGAGAGCACCAGCTAAAGGCCTGACATGTAAAATATGATGTCAATTTAAATCTAGTGTTGGTTTAGCGTTAACTCTCCCTCTAGTCTTACGCCAGGGCTCCACCGGACGCGT
The DNA here is from genome assembly GCF_951216825.1 of Electrona antarctica. Classification (NCBI taxonomy): domain Eukaryota; kingdom Metazoa; phylum Chordata; class Actinopteri; order Myctophiformes; family Myctophidae; genus Electrona; species Electrona antarctica. The sequence goes on from NC_136805.1 coordinate 13,239,234, forward strand.
TGCGTCTCCGTCGCGTGTGTCAAAAAACGCACCGGTTCAATTTTAATGCACGCGTTAATGTCACGCAACGCGGGCAGTGGAGCCACCCTTCATTGATTAAAAAGGGAACATTCCCTGGCGGTGACGGAGACGCGACGCTGACGCGCCCGGTGGAGCCCCGGTGTTATGGGCTCGCAGCAGTGCAAGCCAACACACTGAGGCCCAGGTACCTCCAGGTATGCCCTGGCATTTAGACATATAGCACTCAATTACATTTCCCCAAACAGTTCATGACCCCCATTTAACTATAATTACCACTAGGGAAAGGGTTGATTACCTCCGGGGAGGATGATAGCAAATGAAGCCTGGAGGCGTGGGGCTCCATTTTCGTCACCGCTAAACCCCTTATCCCTGAACTTCTTTGCCTTTTTTTTTACTATTTTGAAAAACATTTTTGCATAGTTCAACTAGCCAATCTACATTGACACGTTGTGAGCTTGTAGACTGGCCATTTTAACTATTCAAAAATGTTTTGCAAAATAGTAAAAAAGGCAAAGAAGTTTAGGGAAAAGGGGTTTAGCGGTGACGAAAATGGAGCCCGTGGTGTTAAATTAACCTGTTCGACTGCACTGCCTCTTTCTCTCTCTTCAACTATCTCCATTATATCACACGTTGATCCGTTATCTCTGGTTCATATCCCACACAGCCAATCAAGTCATGTAAATGAACCAGGATATGATAATTAATGTGCCTACGAACTCAGAGTTGAACCTGAGGATTTGACAGCGTACCATGTTGACTGAACATTATCGGGTTGATATTAGACTTAACCCATTTCGACCTGAGGACGATTCTAAAAATGTCTGTTTGGAAAATGACAGTTTTCTGAAAAAGCTATGTTTCTATGTCAGTCGTTCTGCTATTTTTCAATAGCTAAAGCATAACATAATGCTAACACCAAAAGGGGTTCCCGCCCAAAATGGGTTAAAGTGGACTGACAGGCGGGCCAGTGTCCCTGACATTTTCACCACCCACGCACATCACCAAAAGTATTCATAGGCATGGGTCAGAGTTTCTGCAGAGGTGCGCACATTCTCCTGTCGTGTTCGCTTTCAGAAAATCCTCTTTTGCTTGAGAAGTGGCGTTATGCATCTTTCAAGTCTATATTTGGGCTATGGCAGCGTTTATTAGACAAGGCCTTGTGAGAGACTCAGAGACGCCCATGCACTATTGTTACAATTTTATGATAGTCTATTGTGCTGGTCGGCGGCTCGGCATGATAATTAATGTTTTTCAGCTGGACACACTGACTCCTGAAAGCCATTAGTGCCATCTTGTCCCCTTCCCATCACCATTCCCTTTTCTCTGGGCTGACATGACGTTCTTTGTACTCACATTTTTATTATCTTTAATTAAAATATGCATTTTCTTTATTCATTCTGCTTCCCCCTCTCCCCACTGCTCTGTCTCTCCGTTTTGTGCTCTAACTCAGGGGGGGTGTCTCTATTATTAAGGTTATTGTAGCAGTCAATTTATATTGGGGGTCGGGAGTGGGCGGGGCGGGGGTCCCGAGATGTTGCCAAAGCATTTTCGGGGGTCCCCGGCCAAAAACGTTGAGAACCCCTGCTCTAACTTGCAGGTTGGACACTGGTGCCTCAGCTAAAACATATAAAAATGCATTACATATATTATTATAGCTAGTCAATTTCTGCTTGACTTAACTCTTTAACTCTTTCCCCAAAACACAGCACGGCAGCTTAGTAGACAGAGGTCTCCCTTCACCCATATAGAGCACGTTGGCCAGACGGACAGAGGTCTCCGCTCACCCAATGAGAGCACGTTGGCCAGACGGACAGAGGTCTACGTTCACCCATATAGAGCACGTTGGCCAGACGGACAGAGGTCTCCCTTCACCCATATAGAGCACGTTGGCCAGACGGACAGAGGTCTCCGTTCACCCATATAGAGCACGTTGGCCAGACGGACAGAGGTCTCCGCTCACCCAATGAGAGCACGTTGGCCAGACGGACAGAGGTCTCCGCTCACCCATTGATATGAGAGCACGTTGGCCAGACGGACAGAGGTCTCCGCTCACCCAATGAGAGCACGTTGGCCAGACGGACAGAGGTCTCCGCTCACCCAATGAGAGCACGTTGGCCAGACGGACAGAGGTCTCCGCTCACCCAATGAGAGCACGTTGGCCAGACGGACAGAGGTCTCCGCTCACCCAATGAGAGCACGTTGGCCAGACGGACAGAGGTCTCCGCTCACCCAATGAGAGCACGTTGGCCAGACGGACAGAGGTCTCCGTTCACCCATATTGATATGAGAGCACGTTGGCCAGACGGACAGAGGTCTCCGTTCACCCAATGAGAGCACGTTGGCCAGACGGACAGAGGTCTCCGCTCACCCATATAAGCACAGCTGAAATCTGATTACATTTTGAAATATCCTCAGCCCAATATTATTAAAAACGATACATAAAGCCTTATCTGGCATGGAGACAGGCAAGACAATATTGTAGCCTGACATTGGGAGGGTTTGTAATTGACAATTATGCAAGTTGAACCGAACAATGGAAGAGGACCAGATTCCCTCCCCCCAAGTACCGGTGTCGCTCTGAGCAAGTAAGATCAGAGAGACGCCCCAATGGTGAGGTGAAAGGAGTAACATTCCTCCCTTACACTGGCTTGCTAAAAGTGCCAGATGCGCCCGTTTGTCTACAAACTGAATTAACAATCAACCACCCCTGGATTAACCTGACAGCAAAGGGGGGGTTTTTGAGAGACCACAGACCGAATAAGAGAAAGAGAGAGGTGACTATCAGGACACGACCCAGGGTCAGACCCAGGTCTGACCGAGAGATGAACTCACAGGATGGATCAAGATGGGGTGTCCTACCTCGTTACATTACAACACACGCACGCACCACTGATACTCCAATCAGCAATACATGCTCCCTGTTTTTGTTCTCAATGTAATCATTTTCTACCTGTTGACATATGGAAACTATGGAACATGTAAAATGAGTGAGCGAGGCTGAAGGGAGAGTGTGTGTGTGTGTGTGTGTGTGTGTGTGTGTGTGTGTGTGTGTGTGGGTGTGTGTGTGTGTGTGTGTGCGCGTGTGCGCACACATCTGTGTACTAACGCTTGAAAGAGGAGATGGCTCAGCGATAAGGAGAGAGTGATAGGTGCCGTAAAAGCTAAAGAAAACAATTCTGTTGACTCCAACTAAAACTGGTTAAAACTGGATTTGGAGTTAGACAAAGGAAAACGCCTAATTTAGTTTGAGACCCCTTTTCAATATAACGTGTGTCACCCAAGACACGTTGCTCATTTTGGTCGAGACGCTGGCTGAACCACATCAGCCGGTGCGTTCTTTTACCGGCAGCCGGGGGGCTGCACCTCCGCGAAATCACATCAGGACTTAGAGCGGTCCCGTTTGCTAACTTGTGGTTTTCCATATGAAACGATTTGATCGACTTTTTATACTTTATACTTTAACTAAACAAGGACGAGTAAAGTTACACTCGCGTGCCGCGCTGGAAACTAATTTTGTCAACTTAACCCTGGTATCCAGTTTCCGAGCGCCGCTGAGGTCTCATCATCAGAAAGGTTGGTCAAGGATGTATTTGATAACATTCAAGCTCCCAGAACGACATGATAACTAATGATAGGATTAGCTACCCTTTCACTTAGTTTTGTCATTTAAATCTTAAAAGTGACGCCAACCTAGAGCATCTCCTCGCGAGAAGATAACTTCCTCTTCCCTCTTTCTTCTTCCTAAAACTATCTTTGCATTGTGCTTGTAAACTGAACGGACCTATAGTTGAAATTGTTATTTGAGTAAGACTGGACTTTATAACGTTTGCCCTTGGCTATTTTGCACAACTCATGTGCAGACTAGTCAGAAGCAACTATACCACAGTCTACCAAATAGTATATTTTCAATGCGCAGGGTTAAGTCTTTACGGCTAATGTCCGAATTGGATTAACCCTGACGCGCCCGTTCTTGCTATGTTTTTATTTGAGTATATGACAAGTATGTTGTAACAGTATTTCGATATAATAAATATCTCATTTTGCTGGTACAATCTAAACAAATCTCCGGACTATTCTTTGATTCCGTCTGTGTGTGTTTGATTTGTTTTATATTGGGGGAACTGTAACACAGTATTTATTCATACCAGGTATTCGTAACTCACGTCTTCAGATAGACGTTTTTATGATAAGATACACAGTATGTACATAGTTTCAAATCGCTTCATTCCGAGTGGAAACTATGTGCATATTGACAGGCTAAGTGACTCACGTCTTCAATTGGACGTTAATGAGATGCAAGTAGATAGGAATTAAATGTGTATTCGATTCGCTGTCGAGTCGGGGTTGCATTTGATTTCTGGCTGATTGACATCATAATCTTGCCTAATAATCCCTACATAATGGTGTCCCGTTAACGGAACTGGTTTACTGTGTTATATAAGACCCTTCGATGTGAGAGAAATTAATGTACATGTAATTGGAATCGAGGTTGTTTTTTTTTAGAGTTGTTTTTAGAGTAAATGGTTTGATCCGCGTCTCACGCTGTGACCGTGGCTGGAACCTAGAACATTACGTTTGAATATCCTCCGACATTTAGGTCCCAGGTTTCTGCAGAAACGGGATTACTATTTACTGGAGCGTAATTAATAAAAAGTGGGCTATCGTTTAAGAGATTCTGTTTCCTAACGCCCAGTTGCACTGTACCCATAATGTAAGCTATTCATGGGTCATTTCAGCAACGAATGTTTGCCACTTGACTAAGCGATTAGATTCGTATAGCGTGTATTTTGCGCTATTGTCAAGTGGAACCTGAGAATTCTCTCTTTATTATAAAACGGCTCACGGAATTACAGAAAGACCATTGGTTTAGTATGAATTTAGACTTAAATGTCTCCATTAGTGTGCCGCTTTTTGAGGTATCGAGTTTTTAAATCAGGAGAGTAAACAGATCTATACTGTCTGGTCGTTGGCTTGATTGCTTTTACGGGGTTCAAGCAGCGTTATACTTGGTGTGACGTTGGTCAACAGACAGTGTGAAACCATCTAATGTTCGGGGTACTCTGGCCATTGTGTTGTGCGACTTTGCGAGGTCGCCATTTTGGAAATTGGTGACGTGGGGCGTTTCCGCTGTACTTGTGGGACGCTGCTTCCAGCCAGATTGCAAAATCGCCATCTTGATTTCCCCCGTCTGAACTCCGCCCTGAAAAAGGGGGGTCTCAGGCCGTGACACTTGGTGTCCAGCCTACTGACACGTTGTTGTGATACAAGTAAGGCGTGCCGCCCCATCTAGTGGCCGTCGCTGGTGTCACACGTGTCATAACATTAGCTTCACTATGTGAGCTGTAAGAAGGCACATGCATGGTCGTGTGTTTTGCTGCTTGACGAAGATTAACACCTCTTAATCTTTGCACTTGGTGGGGACGTTATTTTGCGTGTCAAAATACACTCATTAAGTTCGCATATACTGGTAGCTCATTAATTACCTCACTGCTGTGGGGACATTTTGCGTTGTTTGCTTGTGTTTGTAAACATATAGCGTGGTGTTGTGGTAACTCACGTAAACCCTCGTTTACGCTCATTTCAGGCAGATTCGGTTGTGGATAATTGATTTTGTGGTGCATAAGTGAAACGTTTCTGCTATTTACGGCCTGTGCCTTGGACAAAATTGGAGCATTCTTTAAATTTGCATAGCCTTTGTTCTGTGCAAAATCAAGCTTGTTTTGTTTAAGGGATACAGGTCTTTTGTTATTCGTTTTAATCAGACCCCTGCCCTAGCTTATTTCAGGCATTATCATTTGACTTTAAATTTTTAAGGTGGACTTTGGTTGACTGATCGTTTTAAAATCTTTCAGGATTTCAGTCGATTCATTGGCCCGTTATGCTCAAATGGGTTTGTTTTGAAGATTACAGTTCCAATTTTGAGATGGGGATTGACTTAATTATTTTAATGATTCATTCCGATCTCTCGTTGGACGCTGGGATTTTTAAAATAAACTCTGTTTAAGTGTGTGGTTGATGTTTTAATTGACCAGGCAATTAAATTGTTGAGTTTACTTGATTAATGCCATTTTGTCATTAGGAGTGTGGATTTCAAGAGATTCAGTCATTCCTTGGTGGCATTTAAAATTTAAGGCTCGAAATAACCTTCTGGCTAAGTGAGTGGTGGATCTAACAACCTTTTGAGGTTTTGATCGACCAGGCAATTAGCTTGCTGGTTTAATTGGTTATTTCCGTTTGGTTGGATGTGGGGTTGATTAAACCTTTGAGGTTTGGTTGATCAGGCAATTGACTGATTGGGTTTAATTAATTATTTTAATTTTGGACATTTACAGTTTGAGATTTTTAATTCAATTTTTTTTTTGTGTTTATTCCCTTTTTTAATTTGTATTCACTCCCTTGCTTCCTTGCAAAAGGAACTAAGGGTGTTAATAAAAAGGGGGGTTAGGGGCAGGAATAATAACACAAACGATATAGCCTTTTCACTTGTGCACAATTGTCCTCAAACCAAATTGAGGACCACAGTGCTGTTTTTGCCTGAGAGGCAGCGAGGGAGCGTGGTTGTTGCATTGTTTCCTACCGCTGTCTGTTGACAGAAGTGTTGCGGCTTAGAAGCATACTGTGCTGTTAGCCAGCTACACGAACAGGGAGCATGGATATTTGCGTAGCTATAAGAAAGATGCTTAGTCTGACAGACTCTGACATTCCTAACGTCGGTCAAATAGATGCAGACACAGTCCTTTCAAATCTCCAAACTTTAGCTAGTGCTCATGCTGAATCAAGACTTTACACTGAGGCAGAACGCGAGAAATTAACTGGGCATGTATTGGCAAACTTAGTCCGGTTACGTGAGCTTGATTGCTTAGCAGCCAAAGCTAACGTGGAGGCAATTGCCAGGTCTCGGCAGCAGATAAAAGACTTGACTGATGAACTTGAGTTACGAGAGACACAGGCTCGCTTGACTGATATTGTCACCAAGCTAGCCACCACAGATAGTAAGTTGAATAGGGCTAAACAAGAGATCGCCGACCTCAAGGCGCAGTTTACCCAGTTTCAACAGACCAACAGTGACCTCGTGGAGGCACAGCTGGAAATAACTTGCTTACAGGGCACTAATTCCCCACCGGGGACTCCTCCTTTAGGGGGGAGAGATGCCCAGTTACGGCAAAGTCTGACTTTCCAAGGCACACCCATTTTGGATGTGGAAGGAAGGTCTACAGACAGGCTGGATACCGACGTCACTTTGTGCGAAGGAACAGACTTGGGTTTGTTGATAAGCACTGACTTCTATGATTCCAGCCTGACCATTCCGGTCATTGGCAAAATCCCTGCGTTACTGCAGCGGGACCAACGGTCCCCTGATGGGACGACGGCCCCTGTGAAAAGAGACTTTGATCTAGTGTCATTACAGGCGGCTGACCCAGCCCTAGCCCACATGATGGCGCTCCTTGCTGGGGACACACCAACACCTATCCCTGACACAGACAGGGACTCAACAGAGTATTTAACACAACTACTGTTGTCAAGCGACTACATGTCACTGAGCAATGGTCTGTTGGTGTATGCTGTTGATTCATATACTTCTCCGTGTCTAGTTATACCCCAGCACCACAGGGGGGTACTATTAAGCTTCGGCCACAACTCCCCAACTGCTGTACACCGAGGTGTCGAGGCAACCTGCGATGAGTTGTGCCAGATGGCCTATTGGCCCAAAATGTACCAAGACGTGGTTCATTATGTGAAAGGTTGTTTGACGTGCTGTCAGTTCCAACCTTCAAGTCCAACCCCGAGAACACCCTTACAAGAGAGGGGAATTATGTTCCCATGGGCAGATCTGCAGATAGATTGGATTGGACCATTTGCCAGATCTTCTCAGAAGAACTTGGCAAAGAGCATGGAGGTCAAGAAAGCCCACTATGGCAAAAGGCCCTCGCAGGACCAGCTCCAAGTAAGGGATTTGGTTCGGTGTTCCACTTTTGCTCACCAAGAGGGGATGAACAATAGGTCCCTCCCCAAATGGAAAGGCCTGTACCATATAGTGGACAAGTTTTCCCCGATAGCCTATAAGATACAAATCGGGAAAGGCCAAGGCAAGCCAGTGACAAAATGGGTACACCGAAACCAAATCAAATTACACACGCCCCAGACAATCACCGAACTGACAGACTCTGAGACCAAAACCAAGGCGAGAGAACTCACCGGCTTGTTGGCTGCTCTACATTGTAGAACTCTTAGCTGTGTTGTGCCTAGCCTATTGAGTTTCTCGCCTAAATAGTTTAAGCAACATAGGACCCTGTTTCCCGTGAAACAGTAAGAAACCTCCTCCCCTACCGAAACGGGATGATCACTTGGTATGTGTAACACACACACCATTAGTAATTTTTGTTTACATTTTCTTGTTTTATTATTATAAAAACGACCTCAAAGTGCCTGTGCAGAATAATGCTTCCTAAGATAGAGGGTTGACCTTTTGTTCCGTTTCCTGACTCGGTGTGAGACATGATCAAACATCAACCTCGCTAGCGGAATGAATTCAAACCTGTAGGTGCACTAGCCTGCTAAACCACCTGTGGTCACAAAATGTAGTTACTGTTTTGTTTTCTACCATTAGAGTGTGAGCCATTGCTCCTTAGTTTTTCGTTTGTTTGTTTTTACCAGACAAAATAATTATTTCCACTAGACGTTGAGCCATTTGCTCCTTATAGTCTGTTATCGTTTGAATTTTATTTTAACAAACGAAAGTATTATTTCCTCTCTTCTACTCTGGCCCTTGTTCCACTTTTCTCTTCTCTATCACCCTGGTTAGACCAGTACAACTTTATCAATAGGAGTAGAGAGCTCAGTGTAAAATGACTTAGGAGAAACCATGTCGTTTTGGGTGCATGATGTGGTCAATAACACTTTGACCTGCCAGCAATGACATGTTTTGACATTGTTGTGTTTCCCCTGGGAGCGTATGGTCGTGCTCGGGGAAGCCTTACACCCACCTGAATGACATTACAGACACTGCCTCCTGCCTCTCTCTCCCTCACATGGATGTTACCCCGCGCCTAGCGGAACCTTGCATCCGCCTGGATGACACTACAGACACTGTCTCCTGTCCGCTCTTTCTTCCCCACATGAATGCTACGCCATGCCTGGAGGGCATTACACCCAGCTGAATGACAGTGTTTTGAATGAATTGACATTGTTTTGTTTCCCCTGGGAGCGTATGTCGTGCTCGGGGAAGCCTGAATGACCTTCAGACACTGTCTCCTGTTCCTCTCTCTCATGGATGCTGCTCCGTGACTAGCGGAACCTGGCATCCACCTGAATGACAGTGTTTTGAATGAATTGACATTGTTTTGTTTCCCCTGGGAGCGTATGTCGTGCTCGGGGAAGCCTGAATGACCTTCAGACACTGTCTCCTGTTCCTCTCTCTCATGGATGCTGCTCCGTGACTAGCGGAACCTGGCATCCACCTGAATGACAGTGTTTTGAATAAATTGACATTGTGTTGTTTCCCCTGGGAGCGTATGTCGTGCTCGGGGAAGCCTGAATGACATTCAGACACTGTCGCCTGTGCACTCTCTCATGGAATCTACTCTGCACCCAGCAGAACTCTACACCTACCTGAAACGAACGTACAGACACTGCCTTTCCTACCTTTCCCCTGTGTCACAGGTGCTATCCTGGGCATCCAAGGGAGTGCTACGAACATTGACACCACTACAGGGGAACGCGACCCCACTGTCGAAAAAGGGGCCCTATGGGCAAGACAGACACCCCATTGGCCTCAACTTGACATCTTGTCCCGAATGGAGGTCAGGATATGTAACTAGGCCAAACGAAGGTCCACGAACGTTGTCTCTTCATTTATCCTAGAGAGGGGATATGTAGCCTGACATTGGGAGGGTTTGTAATTGACAATTATGCAAGTTGAACCGAACAATGGAAGAGGACCAGATTCCCTCCCCCCAAGTACCGGTGTCGCTCTGAGCAAGTAAGATCAGAGAGACGCCCCAATGGTGAGGTGAAAGGAGTAACATTCCTCCCTTACACTGGCTTGCTAAAAGTGCCAGATGCGCCCGTTTGTCTACAAACTGAATTAACAATCAACCACCCCTGGATTAACCTGACAGCAAAGGGGGGTTTTTTGAGAGACCACAGACCGAATAAGAGAAAGAGAGAGGTGACTATCAGGACACGACCCAGGGTCAGACCCAGGTCTGACCGAGAGATGAACTCACAGGATGGATCAAGATGGGGTGTCCTACCTCGTTACATTACAACACACGCACGCACCACTGATACTCCAATCAGCAATACATGCTCCCTGTTTTTGTTCTCAATGTAATCATTTTCTACCTGTTGACATATGGAAACTATGGAACATGTAAAATGAGTGAGCGAGGCTGAAGGGAGAGTGTGTGTGTGTGTGTGTGTGTGTGTGTGTGTGTGTGTGTGTGTGGGTGTGTGTGTGTGTGTGTGTGCGCGTGTGCGCACACATCTGTGTACTAACGCTTGAAAGAGGAGATGGCTCAGTGATAAGGAGAGAGTGATAGGTGCCGTAAAAGCTAAAGAAAACAATTCTGTTGACTCCAACTAAAACTGGTTAAAACTGGATTTGGAGTTAGACAAAGGAAAACGCCTAATTTAGTTTGAGACCCCTTTTCAATATAACGTGTGTCACCCAAGACACGTTGCTCATTTTGGTCGAGACGCTGGCTGAACCACATCAGCCGGTGCGTTCTTTTACCGGCAGCCGGGGGGCTGCACCTCCGCGAAATCACATCAGGACTTAGAGCGGTCCCGTTTGCTAACTTGTGGTTTTCCATATGAAACGATTTGATCGACTTTTTATACTTTATACTTTAACTAAACAAGGACGAGTAAAGTTACACTCGCGTGCCGCGCTGGAAACTAATTTTGTCAACTTAACCCTGGTATCCAGTTTCCGAGCGCCGCTGAGGTCTCATCATCAGAAAGGTTGGTCAAGGATGTATTTGATAACATTCAAGCTCCCAGAACGACATGATAACTAATGATAGGATTAGCTACCCTTTCACTTAGTTTTGTCATTTAAATCTTAAAAGTGACGCCAACCTAGAGCATCTCCTCACGAGAAGATAACTTCCTCTTCCCTCTTTCTTCTTCCTAAAACTATCTTTGCATTGTGCTTGTAAACTGAACGGACCTATAGTTGAAATTGTTATTTGAGTAAGACTGGACTTTATAACGTTTGCCCTTGGCTATTTTGCACAACTCATGTGCAGACTAGTCAGAAGCAACTATACCACAGTCTACCAAATAGTATATTTTCAATGCGCAGGGTTAAGTCTTTACGGCTAATGTCCGAATTGGATTAACCCTGACGCGCCCGTTCTTGCTATGTTTTTATTTGAGTATATGACAAGTATGTTGTAACAGTATTTCGATATAATAAATATCTCATTTTGCTGGTACAATCTAAACAAATCTCCGGACTATTCTTTGATTCCGTCTGTGTGTGTTTGATTTGTTTTATATTGGGGGAACTGTAACACAGTATTTATTCATACCAGGTATTCGTAACTCACGTCTTCAGATAGACGTTTTTATGATAAGATACACAGTATGTACATAGTTTCAAATCGCTTCATTCCGAGTGGAAACTATGTGCATATTGACAGGCTAAGTGACTCACGTCTTCAATTGGACGTTAATGAGATGCAAGTAGATAGGAATTAAATGTGTATTCGATTCGCTGGCGAGTCGGGGTTGCATTTGATTTCTGGCTGATTGACATCATAATCTTGCCTAATAATCCCTACAATATGGTTGTATTGAACACGACACACAAACCAGTACCAAAGACATAAAAGATGTCCCCATCTCCCCCAGTTGCTACACACACTCAAAACTAATTACTTAAAAGAATGGGGGACCTCAAAATACAACTGGGTTTAGTTGTACACCTTGAACACCTTGGTAGTAGCATTCTCTGCCCCCCACCCCACCCCTCCTTTTTCTGTAAAAAAGAAATATATATTGTACTGCCGCTACTGGAGCTTTTACTGTTACGTATTGTATTGTATGTATTGTAAGTCTTGTGATGAATTGATGGACCACAATGGAAACAAGCCCTCTTTGTGTTATCCTTTGAGCATAACATTTGACTGTACTACTGTACATGTACTGTTAACTAACTTGTTAATAAAGTATTCAATCAATCGATCAAAACCCACAACCGCGCACGCGCGTATGTGCACACACACACACACACACACACACACACACACACACACACACACACACACACACACACACACACACACACACACACACACACACACACACACACACACACACACACACACACACACACACACACACACACACACAGGTCAGACTCACTGTGTGTTAATAACGAGTCTGTCCCACTGTCCTTTAATGTCATCCTCAGATGGCTGTTCTGTGATGTAAAGGCCATCAAACTCCAGCTTTCTGGCCACCTCCTTCTCACGCTTAAATATCACCAGCGGCACCTGGAAAGCACGCACACACACACATGCGCACGCACACGCACACACACACACACACACACACACACACACACACACACACACACACACACACACACACACACACACACACACACACACACAGGTGTATTGATAGGATGGACAGTATGGCTTATCTTATCTTCACAGTCCATAAGCTCATTGCAAGGTATGCAAACTCTACTATATGTAACCTTTTGATTTGTTGGCCATGTGACAGAGGAGATGTGGTGTGCTTGTTTACATCCACCACACGGTAGTGGCGAAACTGTTGACTCTCGCAATTTTCAAACGCTTCCATCATACAGTCTGGAGCAATGGAAGCTCTATCATGACTAAAATATAAAGCGGAAGTCGAGCCTCCTCCTACCCACTTCCATTTCGTCTTTACAGTCACGCAAATTTATACTAATATAGAAATCATCTAAGCATATATAGCTTACTGCTTAGCAGAAAAGGAATTACAAAATAATCTCTAAAGATAATTAAAATATATTTACATACAGTATGTATATTTATATACTGAGGGAGATTGTGGAATAGTTGTCTGGCTATGCAAGACTAACCACAAGGTGGTAACACTTACTATGCTTCCCATCTCTACTATAATGCATTATACCTAAGCATGTAACCACACACACACACACACACACACACACACACACACACACACACACACACACACACACACACACACACACACACACACACACACACACACACACACACACACACACACACACACACACACACACACACACACACACACACACACACACACACACACACACCACTTCATAATTGCTGGGCACTGGTGTCTTGCTATAAACACTACCAGTAAGCAATAACACAGCCTACCATCAGACAGTTGTACTGTAACTTGTAACCAATAACACAGCAGATAGCCTACCATCAGACAGCTGTACTGTAACTTGTAACCAATAATACAGCAGATAGCCTACCTTCAGACAGTTGTACTGTAACTTGTAACCAATAACACAGCAGATAGCCTACCTTCAGACAGTAGTAACCAATAATACAGCAGAAGGAGATGACAGTGTGTAGGATGGCCAGGATGCGGAGTGTGGGCTCCATGTACCCACTGCTCTCCTCCAGGACAAAGTGCACGGCGGGCGGCGTCGGGGGATCGCCGCCATCGCCGCCATCTCCCGCCACGCCTTCCCCACCCTGGGGGTCCCACTGAACGCTGGAGTCTGAATGGCTGCCCCTGTAGACCAGTTCCCTCTCCCCCAGCACGGCCGAGGACGTGGAGACCTGGCGAGGGGGGGGGGGATGTTAACCCATTAAGGCCTGACCTCAAAATTAAAAAAATATCTTCTAAATCCTCCAGTTTTCTGAAATAAATATTTTCACGATTTTTCAAAAATAGCAGACCTACAAGCTCGTAGCGCGCCACTCGGTGGCGCGCTATGAGCTTGTAGATCTGCTATTTTTCAATAGCTAAATTATAACATAATGTTTAAAACACCAAAAGGGGTTCCCGCCCAAAATGGGTTAAAAGTAAATTGTCAGCTGAACCGCGACCGGATTTCAAACCAAAATAAAATGAATATACTGTAAGTCCTATATACTTCGTCGAACGACAAATAGCCCATCTACAAGCTCCCAGTGTGATGCATTACGACACATTGTGAGCTTGTGCACAGGCTATTTTCACTAAATATTTAAAAAAAAATGCAATAAAACCACAAAGGTTAAAAAATGTGATTAGCATTTGTAAATGCAGCATGTTTTTGAACTTCCACTAGGCAACTAGGGGACATCTGCCACGCATATTTAAATGTGATAATTCTACCAGTAACGGGACCACTGGCATGTCGTTACCTTGTAGAAGAGCAGGATGAAGTTGATGGAGAAGGCGACAAACAGAGCCAGCATCCTCATGTTGTAGAAGTTCCTGGCAAAGTAGTTCTGGATATGACGAGGGAAACAGAAAACAATAACTGATATATGTAATGTGCGCGCACGCGTGCATGTACAGTATGTGCGCATGCGTGCGTGCATCCCACCATATTGGTGAATGGAAAGTGTGCGTACGGGAGATTTATAAATGTGAGTGAATGCATATTATTACTGTACGAATGTGGATAGTGGATACTTAACCCATTTTGGGGCGGGAACCCCTTTTGGTGTTAGCATTATGTTATGCTTTAGCTATTGGAAAATAGCAGATCTACAAGCTCATAGCGCGCCACCGAGTGGCGCGCTACGAGCTTGTAGGTCTGCTATTTTTGAAAAATCGAATAACGACTGACATAGAAACATAGCTTTTTCAGAAAACTGTCAGGATGTAGAAGACATTTTTAGAATCTGATCTCAGGTCAAAAAGTGCACTATGGACTATGTAAAAATTTATATGCGAGTCCATATGAATGCAAAAATAGCATGCATACTTGAATACTTGCAGATTGTGTCAATACATGCATGTGGTGTATACTGTACAGTACAGTATATGTTTTCTTTGTTATTTTGCTGCTACAATTTCTGAGGAACCAGAACAAAAGTATTTCTCTTACAGTATACTATCTAGATGCAACAATCAACAGACCTTGAATCTGGAGTGAGTGAGTGAGTACAGGTGTGTGTGAGTGTGTGTGTGTGTGTGTGTGTGTGTGTGTGTGTGTGTGTGTGTGTGTGTGTGTGTGTGTGTGTGTGTGTGAGTGTGAGTGTGCATGCTTGTATCAGCTCTGCTACCAGTAGCTTCCTCTGGTAGGCGATGATCTTCTTCCAGAAGGCAGACTCCTGCAGGTCCGGTTCACTGGAGGTGTGATGCTGTCTGACCTTCGGCTTGGCTTTCTCGTCCTTCTGCGGCTTGGCCTGCTTCTCTCCGCCCTCGCCCCTGAAACCGGCATACACAAACACACGAGAGTAGGTTATATGGATCAGACCGATATATTGGTCATTAAATGTTTTAGCAGTAATGCAGCCGATGTGTCCCAATTTCTTATGCATTGTCAACATATCCATCCCCATTATTGTGGGGGTGTCACTCAGCTATTTTTTTTAAATTTGCTAATAGGGCATAAAGGACAACTTCACCCATTTTAAACCTACAGGTATCTTCATATAACTGGTCCTCACTAATTATAATATGGTACCATTTATGTATACTGTGGTGAAAGCTTGAGCTGCATAGCAACAGTTGCTAATCTATTTGGATTGGCATTGGACAATACAATAGCTTTTTGGGGTGGGATCTAGCGAATGGCTAATTACATGAAGATAGGTTGAAAATGGGTGAAGTCTTCCTTTAAGTCGTATAGAAATAAACTTAGTTAAACGTCCTCAAATAGAAACTTTAATCAATTTTATTAGAAAATGTAGTCTCGGACTCTCCAAAATCATGATTGGACTAAAAAGTCTGGCATCGGTCGGGCTCTACACGAGAGCCTTTTGTCACAAACGTTGCCAGCAATAATGGGTATTATTATCTGTGTTTATTGCACGGAACAAAGACATTTTAGAGAGAGGCCAGTAATTGGGATCATTCGAGGCGGAACACCTGAATACAGAAGGAGAATGTAAACTGTGTGCACGACACGTACTCTGCTTTCTCAGGTTCACACTTTGTCTCTTCGCTGGTTTCCTTCTCCTCGGAGGAAGAGCTCTTCGACTGAAATAGAAGACGGATCGTTAGCGAGGACCGCGAGAGACCCCGTTCGGGGGGATTTGCCAAACACTTTGTTGTTTCTCCGTACGTTATGTTGCAAGTGTCATGCATGCAAATAGGTCGGGGGCCTAGGGGAAGGGGGGTTTAACCCATTCAGGCCTGACGTCGAAATAAAAATAAAAAAGTTTTCTAAATAATGACAATTTTCGGAAAGATTTGAGGCACATTTTAACGATTTTTCAAAAATAGCAGACCTACAAGTTCATAGCGCGCCACTCGGTGGCGCGCTATGAGCTTGTAGATCTGCTATTTTTCAATAGCTAAATTATAACAATGTTTAAAACACCAAAAGGGGTTCCCACCCAAAATGGGTTAATGGTTAATGTGGTTAAACGCTAACGTGACATGGATGCGTTCCAGGTCTCAATGGATTAATCATCTATCTGCAGATTCAAGCCCACAAGCTGTGTGCCTCCCAGGCTCGTAGACAACAGCTGCATTATGTGGCGTCATTTATAACCGCAACGCCATGTTTGCCAGAGGATAGTCATTTGTCACAGTGTGGATTACATTTAAAAACGTAACAAAGAATCTTTACCAACAACAACTTGACAGGGCTTTGTCATCAATATACTGTATTTTATAGCTAAAACAATAAATATGTATTATATGCGTGTTGGGTGCTTGTAGAATAGTTTTGTGGCAGCCCCCGGACCCTGAAGAATGACATGGAGACATGTGGCACTCTGCATCATGTTAATGTGCATCCATGATGAACACAGCCACACACTGAGGGCAGTAATGGCACCGCCAACTGAGAGAGCAATGGACTGGAGACATGAGAGGATCGACGGAGAGACGGCGCCATGCTGGGGAGCTAAGGAGGGAAAGAGGGAGCGAGGAGAGAGAGAGAGAAGGGAAAGGGGGGTGGGGTTCATGTAAGGGAGGAGGAAGTTAAGTGTGACCAGACCATAGAGTCACAGATCAAAGAGAAACGGAAATGGACTGAAGCTTCTCTCACACCCCGACGCATCGAGACGCATCGGATCACCTTTCGACCCGACACAGCATCTACCTGGGGCAGACCCATCAAATCGTTCTAACGTGCCAGAGATTAGCTGCTCAAGGACACACACACGGTGTGTGTGTGTGTGTGTGTGTGTGTGTGGTGTGGTGTGGTGTGGTGTGGTGTGGTGTGGTGTGGTGTGGTGTGGTGTGGTGTGGACAACGATGGACTTCCAAGGAGGAGGGAGGAGGGTGTGTGTGTGTGTGTGTGTGTTTGTGTGTGTGGGGGGGGATCTATTACTTTAGAGTCTGTTCTAAAGTAATAGCCTATCTTGTGGATTGTTCAACAAAAAACAATAAAAAGCCACCCCAGGCCAGTGCTAGGAGCCAGTCCATTCATCATCAGAGTGTAAAACAGTAGCAGGTGGGTTAAACCCACAGCTGTAGCAGAAGCTCACATTTCGCGACACAGTAGTTTTAGTGTAGCTTATGGCAGTTTTACTGTTTTCTTGAAGCACCAGTAACTCTAAAGGCTAGATTAGATTAAGAAAACAAAACAAGTGAATAACTCTCCTCCTGCAACAGTAAAGTGCCACAGTAATATACCAGTAAGACGCCCTGAGGGCGAGAAGCGCACACGCATCTGCCTGGTTGATGACAGACGGCAGACTGCTGGGCGAGCACTGGCGTTTTGGCTTGGGGGGTCAGATCAACATATGGAATGAATTCTGTACTGGCCATTTATGGAGCATGTCTCGAGTGTACAGGGTTTGATGAGGTCAGATCAACATATGGAATGTCAGAGCAGGAAGGACGGGTGGGGAAGAATCAACATATGGAATGTCAGAACAGGTCAGCTCCATATATGTAGATCTAAGGGTTTGAGGTCAGATGTAGAGTTACTGGCCGGCTCCATATATGCAGATCTAGGTGATGATCCAGTCTTCTCCATGTATGGTTATCCAGGGTTAGATGAGGTAAGGTGAGGTATATCTTCATATATGGAGATGGCCATATATGGTGGTGTGGCGTGTCACGAGGCGTGACCATATATGGAGGCATGATGTCACAAGGCGTGACGATATATGGAGGCGTGATGTCACATGGCGTGACCATATATGGAGGTGCAGGTTTTCATAGTAAATGCGACCTACAGTCCCAATAACTAGAGCGGTGCCCATTGGGCACTGGCCTACTTGGAACGATGCAAGTTGGAAATGCATGCCCCACCCCGTTATTATGTCTGTGTCCCTTTTATGCCCATATATGGAGTTCTTTGTCAGGTATGCCCAAATATGGAGTCTATGCAGATGTCAGAATGATGTCAGAACAGGCCAGCTACATGGAGTACCCTTCCACCCATCTGTTTGTGTCCCTTTTATGCCCATATATAGAGATTTCTGTATGTGCCTCTGTGTCCCTTTTTTCCTATATATGGAGTTCAGTGTCAGGCATGCCCAAATGCCTCTGGACAACCGTGGGTCCGACCAGAGCCATCTAATAGAAGAGTTACGATGTTGAGGGGGCAGAAACCGAGCTCTCGAGCGCTGTTCATGCAGCCTGAACTGAGACAAGCTGGAGTTGGAAATACATTGTTTTCAACGAGGGCGGCACAAATAAGAGCTATTTTAAGCATGTGTGCAACATGACAACTGTTTTAAAGTATTGTACAGTAACAACTAAAGTCTCTTTAATGTTTATGTTGTACGATTACCACAAAACAATCTAAAATGAAGGGATTTAAGATCATTAAAGCAGGGCTGTTGCCTGGGTCCAATGCATTTCTGCCTACTTCCGGTCCCAGTTGGTTATCCCCATGCTCAATAGAAGTCTATGTAGGAGATCCGCCATTGGACTGACCCCACCTATGCTCCTAATGCTCCACTTTCCACTATTAATAAAGGCAAAAAGCCCCCAAACTTGCACACAAACAATTTTATAAAAAATAAATAAGAGATTAAAAAGATGAGACAAAGAAGAGGTGCGAAAGTAAGTAAACACAGTCAATGACTCTGACTCTACCGGTTTAATTGCGTGTGAACCAAGCGACCAGTTTTGCATCTCACCTGGTGCCTCCGTCGGAGCTCAGGTGAGGGTGAGATAGCCGTAGCCGGGGTGGCCGGCGACACGGGGGGCGATGACGCGGTGGCGGCCGGGGCGTTGAGCATTTCGGTCAGGCTGGCGGTGGGGTTGTGCGGGGCGATCTTGAACTGCCCGCCCTCCTTTCTCAGGTCCAGCCCGAAGATGTCCGATAAGAGCTCGGTCTCGTCCGGGTTGATGGCCAGGTCGGCCAGGTCCTCCTCTGGGTTGGGACGTTCTGGAGCCCTCTTCTCGCCTTCCTCTCCCTCGCCTCTCGCCTCGTCCCCGGTGGGGTCTGGCATGGCCGCCAGCAGCTCTGACACCTCAGGACGAGGACAAAAAAAAAAGAAGAAAAAAAGATGCCAGCATGATACTGAATTAATTTGATTTCAGTTGGTTGTGCATTCCAAAATAAAGAACAAAAATGTTAAATGTCAGAAAGGATTCTCACTGTATGTAATTTTACAACATCTTTATGTACCTCTGGTAACTATCTGTCACGATCCGTGACCTGTTCTGTCTCTCTGCTGTGTTTTCTGGGTTTTTAGTTAAGAGTTTTACTTTACACTTTTACAGTACCTTGTATTTTGTAGTATCCAGTGTCTCTTGGTTTCCTGTGTTGCCCATGTTTACCTGCCTTGTCTAACCCTGTGATTAGTGTAGTCTTCTCCACCTGTGTCCTGTTAGTCTCCCAGCCAATCCCTGTGTTGATTTGTCTGTTGTATTCACCTTTGTCCAGTTAGTCCATGTATATTTATATTTCCCTTGTTTTTTCAGTTCCTTGCTGGTTCGTTGTTTATATGTTGCCTGTGAGTATTTGTAACCAGTTTCCTTGTTTGTTTCAATCCCCTAGTTTTCCCAGTATAGCTTTCCCAGTATTCCTTGTGTGCCTATAGTGTTCTACTGCCTCTACCGTTTTTGACCTGGCCTGTACCTGGATTTAGATTTTGCCTGCTCCTCCTGTTTGTTTTGCAATAAACCACTGAACCTGACTTTCCCTGCCTCTGCCTCTCATCCTGCATTTGGGTCCTACACTAAACCTGACTCACACCGTGACACTATTGATATTTTGCGTACTGGTGATAAATCTATATACAAGTAACTGCTAATAAATTATGTAGACTTTTGAAATAAACACTATCAAAATATTGATTCATAATTTCATAATATCAGTTATATCATACTAATTTGTAACAATATGGCCATTACTTCCTACCGGGCCACATGCAGTCTGCATGTGGCCCGGTATGCAGTATGCATCTCTACCTTCATGGTCTTGGCTCCTTCGACCAGGCTGCCTCCCAGGAAGGTGTTGTATATGATTCGGCAGAAGCCTCTGGCCACGCTGAAGGCCACGTGGAGAAGCCCGACCAGGACCGTCCAGTAGAAGGAGATCATGGTCATCACCAGGTCTTTCACTGTCATCTTCTTCATCCTCTTTACCTGCTTTTTTAGGCTCTTCATAGACAGAACCTACCAGAGAGGAAAGACGTGGAAAGCATAATATGCAGCATATGCCATGAGTCTTAAACATAACTGCAGCTTTGCACGATTCAAACTAAAATTTAGACTGACTAGTGGGCTACCAGAATGTCCATTAAACTCCAACTCCCTCTCTGTGTCATTCCTTGGCTTTATTGGTGACATAAAAGATGAATAGAGCAAGCATGTGTTCTAGCTCCTTCCTTCCCTTCCAACCATATAGATCCAAGCAGACTGTGTTCTAGCTCCTTCCTTCCCTTCCAACCATACAGATCCAGACTGTGTTCTAGCTCCTTCCCTCCCTTCCAACCATACAGATCCAAGCTCCCAGAACCAAGACTTTGTCAGGCTTTCGGGTCCATCAAAACGCCACTGAGCAACTTCCATTGAAATGAATAGCGGGGGGCGCCGGGCGGGGCTGTCGCTCCTCGTCCGCCCTCTAGAATATATATATAACTATGTACAGATCATGGTTTCCATGGAACACGACTGTAAAATGCTATTATATTATATTACACCTGCTATGATTGCTATTGTTGCTATTATAGTTGTTCCTAGTGTTGTTGCTGCTGCTTGTATCACTGTTTCTCTGTCGTTCTCCCCCCTCCCTCTCTCTGTCGTTCTCCCCCCTCCCTCTGTCGTTCTCCCACCTCCCTCTCTCTGTCGTTCTCCCCCCTCCCTCTCTCTGTCGTTCTCCCCCCTCCCTCTGTCGTTCTCCCCCCTCCCTCTCTCTGTCGTTCTCCCCCCTCCCTCCCTCTCTCTTTCCCTTCGACATGGTCTAGTTGTTGGCCGCTCACCCTAGACTAGAGTCTGGTTCTGCCTGAGGTTTCTTCCCATCAAAGGGGAGTTTTTCCATTGACGTCACAAAAAGGCTTGCTCAGGGTGGGGGGGGGGGGGGGGGGGCAACCAAGACCCCAGAACGGCTGGCCAACGTTGAAGCTCGCGAGCCTATTGGTCAACGCTGGAACTGCAGGCGGGCCCGTGCATATAGCACGAGGGCACCCCGCGCAGCTGGGGTTTAACATTGAACGCTCGTTTGCACTTCCGCATCTGAAATGAATAGCAGGGGGCGGGGTCGTTGGTCCCGGTCCGTTCTCTATCCTTTATGACTCTATGGGGCCAACGGGTCTCTGCTCTATGTCTTGAAGCAAGCCATTCATCCTTCCAGTACAGTAGCCTTCCAGTCTACTGTACCTTCATCAGCAGCATAATGTTGTATCTCAGAGCGAGCAGCGCCGTCCGGACTGTGGTGACGGAGAAGAAGCCCATCTCTGGGTTCTCCTCTTCCGGCTTCTCTCGTTCGCTCTCCTCCTTTATGGCAGAGCGCTCCCCGGCATCTGACATCTGGGCCGCCAGCTGCATCTCAAAAATGGTGTCCTCGCAAAAGTTGACGAACAGCTCCATCTTTTCCTTCTCCCCGCCCTCATTCACAACGTCGAATATAAACTGACGCTTCGACTCTTTGACCTGCAGAAAGGTTGTGGGAGCAGTCAAGGTTAAAAGCAAAATATATGACAGAGCAGAACTGTGGTGAAGGGTGCAGTATAACCAAATGGTACAGTATCTAGAGTCGACTCACCTCTGGACACACAGTGGTGAACCAACCTACAGCATCAGCCTATTAGTAACTTTAACACAGAAAGTACATCCACCTACTGTAATCCCAATTCTGAAGCCTTGCCTCCTAAATGATAATTTCACTAAGACAAATATTTACGTTTCTTCCGAGGTATTTACTGGATGATGCTTTGTGAATCCCACGAGTTATCAGGTCATTAAGAAGAACATTATTTTAAGATTAATAACTCCATCAATAAGTCAGTCACTTATTCATGACGACATGAAGGTAAGGACTTACTGTAGTACCCCCCTATATGAGTTCTTAAAATGACAACCAATGACACTTCATGCATTCCTTCGACCTTTACCTGTGGTTTCTCCCACTGTGTTCTACTGGACTCGCTGATCTCAAAGTAAACCCTCTCGATGCGCTTGGCACTGCCCATGATCTCGATTCTGCCCAGATAGGGCTGGAAGTAGTTGAGCACGCTGTCAGCCAGCTGCAAGAAGGTCTGCAGGCGCGTGTCTTGAGGCATGTGCTCCGACAGGTTGGTTAGAAGAACTGCCACATTGAAGCCAATGTCCTTTAGAAGCACAGGTTCACAAGTTAAAGAAATAATAAAGTTAGGGGATTATGTTATGTAAATCAGTGGTTCACCAAGTTTTTTGGGTTCAGGGCTCACTTGAAAAGTGTCAAAAGTGTTTGCGGCCCATCAATATTTAAGTGGTCAGATGGATGGGCCGCGTGCATTTTCAGAGCATGCCTATTCGTGTTCCAGACTTGGATCAATGGAATTAACATTAAGTTCCTATTTATCGGTATCACAATGAAAACAAAATGTTCTGTTATTGTGGTATATTAACATAAAATCGTATAGCGTTTTGTCAATTAGTTGGGAGACCCACTTGCAATATCTTCACTGCCCATCACAGGTTGAGAACCACCGATTATTATTCTCCAAAGGACCCAGACCCATTATTATTACCTTGGCTGGCTCGTGGAATCGCTCGACAAACTCCTCATAGTCCAGCAGTTCATTCTCGTCAGTTTCAGCGCAGGAGAGCAGGAACTCTGTCTCAGACTGGGTGTAGTGCTTGTGACTCTCCATTGCCTTGTGGAAGTCCCTCTTAGAGATAACACCTGTGAATTCATCACATTATCATTATCATCATCACATCATCTCTGTCGGGTGGAGACCTTGTTTGTCTGTTTGAGTGGATCCAATGCCGTTATTATTTGGTCACAAGCTCTTATTAATACTTTTCAGTGGTTCAATATTTATAAAATCCACTTATCCACTTTCAATTAAAATACAAGATCTGCATATTATGCAGATCTACAAGCTCACTACAGCAGGTTGTATCATGATATATGTTCTGAGCTTGTAGGTCGGACAAGTAATTTCATTTATGAAAAAAATAAAATTTGATATACAAGGGTTCTGCCAGCGACAATATTCCCAGTAATTTTGCATGAGTTGGGAGGCCGTCCAGAAAAAAAGAGAATGTCTTGCCTTTTGCATCTGGATCATATTCCTTGAAGGCGTCGGAGGACGTGAGGTCTTTGAGTTTGAGGAACATGTCGAAGAACTTGAGGATCATCTCCACATTGTTGGAGGACTCCACCAACATGTCCACCATCTGTTTGCCAATAGTCCCGTTTACCACATTACCTGGACAGACAAGAACATGGAAGTGAAGTGTTTTGCTCTTATCCAGATCTGTGTTAGAGCAGGTTTCTTGCTTAAGCCATAACATTTGTATATTGGACATTGTTTCTTGATATAGGATAATGGAATACCAAAACACTCGCCCCCAACACAAAGTCACCTATGGCACACATCCGGCAACCTCGGAACGTTCTCCACCTGGTATCCCTAAAGGTAACCTCAGTTAGAGCCGAATAAAAGTCGTTCGGCTCTGTTGAGCCTACAATGTGACGTCATTTGAGGTTCGGGGGGCGGGTACCGTCCTAAAGTCGGCTCTTCGGTGCTACTGAAAATTTCTGACGAGCCGAAATAATTTCGGCACTACAGCGCCGAAACAGCGGTAAAATAGGAGTATGAATCGGCCCTTAGCCCGTTCATTGAATTTAGAGGGGAGAGCGAGTGCATTTTCCGGCAGCGGACTCACCCGCGGAGTCTCCACTAATTGCAACAGCAGTCAGCCTACCCCAAACCCTAACCACATGCACGACGCAACGCATGTCGGACCAACGTACTGCCGCGGAACAGAGCGGCAGTGGAGTGTTATAATCCACCCAACTTTCCTGGCAGCGCTGCAGCTGTTACCAGCAGTTGCGGCGTCTGGAGCGGCGGCGGCCGAACGGAGCTGTCTGTTATCGGCAGTTGCGGCACCTGGAAAACGGAGTGGCCGAAACGGAGTGGCCCCTCCCCCCGGCAGCGCCGCATCTCATTGCCGCTGCCGGAGAATGCACTCGCTCTTTCTGGGATTTAGATTTCCCCAGACACATCAGTTAGGCAGATCTCTGATCTACGTGAGACTACCGGTTATCTGACTTTCTTTTTCCTTTGTTTATTCTTTCTCTATACTATTCTCTATTTTTGAAACTGCAGAAAAAGTTGAGGTTAAGGACACTTTATTAGGACAAGTGGGGTTATGTCACTGAGAGCATTTGTAGCTCTCATTTCCTGCCTGATTACATTCCTGCACAGACCACCTGACATTAGAGCACAGAATTCAGACAGGGCTCTATAATTATGTGTCCTAATGGATATGTATTCTTAGAGGCATCATTTGCATTACAAATAGACATAATGATGCCTTATTATACAAGCTTGGCCTTATATTCGCCCAGGACCAATTCAAGGACAATAATTATAATGATTTGCTTTTTCGTACAGGTTCTATACTACTTCGAATGAACAATGAATGAGGACAGAAGCCGGACCAATCACGTAATCGTAAATAAGTCTTCACATTTAGTTTTAACCATCTAGTAACAAAGGACAATTCAGATATTGCCATTGTCCATTACAGAAATAATAATAATATATACAGAACAATTAGAAAGTAGGGTGTCTAACATTTGCAGTCCAATTGACTATGGTTGGAAAGCTGTCGTAAGCAGGGGGTCCCCAGCTAAACAAAATGACAGTTATAGGAACCAAATGGACCTGTAAAATACACTCCCACAGTTAAATGCATAGAGAAACGTGCAGTGTAGATTGGGGTCCCAGAGATAAAAGTCATATCAAATGGGGGTCCGTAGCCTAATGCATATCAAACTGGGGGTCCTTGAAATAAAAATGGTTGAGAATCCCTTTAGTCATAAAGACAGACGTACCCTCCAGCATGGACAGCAGCATGACCACCATGTCCTTCTGCAGGTCCATCAACTCTTTCAGTAACTCTATCTGACTGGAGTCCTGCATGGAAACACAAAGGTTAAAGTCAGAGAAAGCATCGTCTGTTCATAGATATGGCGATCTAACCAATACCACACCATCTAGCAAGTCTGCCGCTATGTAACCTGTATCCTGTGGTTCTATCTGTTGTGTGAAGAGGACACTTGTGTTAACACTTAGACCGCTATCATTTATTGAAAAATTAGGATCTAATTCACGCCAGCATTTTTTTAATTTGAGCTCTTATTTTGAAAATCCGCCATTTCCGGTCCACAACCGGTAGTCCTACGTTAGGAGTTTTCACACAGCTGGATGGGCCTTGTTTACACTGTGAATCCAGGCCGGAGCTCCGGAGAGCTCTAGATTGTCAGCTCTGTGCCGTCAAAGAAACGCTGTTTTGACCAAAAATGCCATCTGGGACAAGGAATAGGAGTTACAGGCGATTGAAAGAAATGGATAGAATGGATGCTTATGGCGACG
This sequence comes from Electrona antarctica, assembly GCF_951216825.1. NCBI lineage: Eukaryota > Metazoa > Chordata > Actinopteri > Myctophiformes > Myctophidae > Electrona > Electrona antarctica. The sequence goes on from NC_136805.1 coordinate 13,265,378, forward strand.
ACGATCTAAGATGGGCGATCCAGTTCTGTGCTAACAACACAGCTAGCTAACCGGCTAACGTGAGTAGCATTTTGGCTCGAGCAATCGAACGCGCTATAAAAGCTCAATTGCCGGAGGCCGTCGGCAATGGCGATAAGCGTCACTATCAAAATTAGGCTTCAATTGACTTTAATCGTCGGCAATGGCGCGGAGGGTGTTAATGATGACCCTTCAACATGTACTCTGGGATGCCATGTTTTATGGAGGCTGTATCCTACATAAAACATGTGCTGAAATGTTTTATGTTTTTATGAACAAACAGAACAAACTAGACTCCTGATCAGATTGAAAACAATAGGATTCAGACATCATACGGGCCTTTCCTTCTAACTCTGCTGAACTCACCTGAGACAGTTTCATTTGCATATGAGCGAAGACGTGCAAGAAGCCCACCACAGCATCCCACAGGCGACTGTGTGCCAAGCTCTGCTGGTTGCCAGTGCACGGGCCCTATGACAGACACAGTTACCAGATTAGAGGTGGAATAGTTCATCAAACTAATAGATTTAATAGATTTAAAATAGCAAGTGAGTGATAAGTGAGGTTTTTTTTTTTTATGTTTTTTTTTTTGTGGCTTTCGCCTTTATTTTATATATTTTATGGAGGGACAGACAGTAGGCTGACAGGAAATGGGGAGAGAGATGGGGGGAAAGACATGCAGTAAAGGCCGTCGGGATCGGGAGTCGAACCCGCGGCACACTGCCAGACTGGATTGCCAGCCAAGGTGCCTTGGACCACTGAGCCATGGCCCAGGCCGTGATAAGTGAGTTTAAGCCAGACAAAAAACAACTGTGATTTATTTTTTCATGTTGATTCGTAACGAACGAAAATACATCTCATGGATGCAACTGGGACGTATCCTCAGTGATGTATCCCAAGGTCATCGGGGTTTCGGGTCTCGCGAACATCATACCCCTCACTCAGGTGACCCAGCCGGGGTGATCAAGACCCGACTTACGTCCCAGTAGCTACCCTCGATCAGACCCACTAGGGAAAGACCAGGGCCACACAATCCGTTGGAACCACTCCGGAACTACTATGCCGGGACTGAGAGGTACAATTCTGGCATGTGGAGGGACTACTAGGCTCTGTGGGTTGCCTCCTGTCCGGGCCCCTCCTACGTCTCACCAGGTCCACTCCTGCTCTCACCAGGAGTACAGCGAGGACCTGTGCGTTGCACCAGACTCCCAGCACCAGACACTTCATTCAGGAGTGGTGGATTCTTGAGCCGCAATGGTTCTGCAGGCTCCACCTGGGCAATGGTAGCACTGCAGGCTCCACTTGCGGCTCGAATGGCCCTCCTAAAGGCCTCATCGAAGGTCTTTGGGCTTCCTCCTCACGGAGGATGCAGGCTGGGGCGCTAACCCATACTGCTCCCGGGGTGCCGTCTACATTCCGGCTGTCACCAGTCTCTCCAGCACCAGACACTTCATTCAGGAGTGGTGGATAATAATTAATATAATAAAGAATATATATAGTTAAAAAGAAACGTTTAAAGAACGCGTCTTGAGATTAATTATTAATGAATTATAAAAGTAATCAATTGAATAATCTCTAAGGAAATAATCAATAGTTGCAGTTATTTGACTCATTTCCGATACAGTAATCATTGCTGGTTCTCTCAACAGAGACCTGAGGAGAAACGCAATCAATTCATTTTGTCATTGATTGCACTTGTTTGACTCATCCAGAACTAAAATCAATACATTGTAAGAGGGGAACAACAGCCACAACAACCAGCATCCAGCATGCCCCAACTGCAAGAGGATACAAAAACATGTTAGGTGATGGAGCTGTCTGTGTCTCTGCTGGTCATCTCTCAAGTCGTCGATATTAATGCATTTTAAAAAGATTTTCTTCTGGGCTTCACAGATTGGTCTGGGACAAATATCGTAAAGAGCAATGTTGTAAAAATAAATTCTCTGGTCTGGTGCCAGAGGGAATACAAATATGCACAACTTCATAGTCACGGCTTACATAACAGTGTTACAAGACAATTCTGTATTGCGTAATTTACGCTCCGTCATACGAGTGTCACAGACCAAAAATAGCCGATTTATAAGCTCACATGTCGCTTTCATAATGCCACGTGGGCCTAAAGATTGTCTATCTTTCGATCTTTCGCCTGGGCCGTGGCTCAGTGGTCCAGGCACCTTGGCCGGTAGCCCGAGTCTGGCAGTGTGCCGCGGGTTCGACTCCCGATCCTGACGGCCTTTACTGCATGTCACTCCCCCATCTCTCTCCCCCATTTCCTGTCAGCCTACTGTCTGTCCCTCTATAAAAAAAATATAAAATAAAGGCGAAAGCCGCAAAAAAAACATAAAAAAAAAATTGTCTATGTTTCGGTCCTCGCCACCACCGTAAGATGAAATGTAAAATTAGTTGTGTGCCTTATTCAGTAATTATATATTGTGAAATGTGTTACCCGTTTTCTTTTATGCCACCACAATATTTTGCAAATAGTGATCACGACATTTATATGTACATGTTATCTCTTTGGTATGTTCCGTATGGGTGTGTCACATATATTGTCATATTATTTGATTTACTGTATACCCTGAAATCTTGAATAAACAAAACTGTGAAAAAAAAAAAAGTGTTACCTGTATGTACTCAGTGAGGGTGTTGAAGACCTGTTTGGCTACGTTGATAGCCTTGGAGAAGTTTCTCTGCCCTTGCTCATCAATAACCTCCTTCCCAGAATAGTACCAGTAGAAATCACTGATAGACTCCTGGAAGTGGACAGAAAGGGTTTAGAAACAAAACAGAAGAGGGTGTTTACGGAGGCAGTGAAGGGAGAGAGACAGGCAGGCAGTGAGGGACAGGCCAAGAGGAACGGAAATGAGGGAGAAACGGCAGAAAAGGAAAGAGAGAGAGAGAAAATGGAGATAAGGTGTCTAGACAAAACTCTTGAAATGTTCAAATCAATCATAGTCAACAAAATGATAATATGAATTTAACACTTGAATGAATAAACCAACCTGTACTCTGAGGAGGTAGTCGACGGTGGAGATGATGATGTTGACTGTAGTGTTATTCCCTGTCTGGGTTCTCAGGTAGTTCTGAAAGTCTTAAGAAACAATACTGAGTCTAAACTCTTCAAAGGACAAGACAAGAGCAAAATCTAAAATAAATTGGCAGTTGCATTCATTCCCTGTTTGTTGTGCCCAAAACATGTATTACTATATGAAATAAGTTGCTCACAGCAATTTCAATGATAACATTAAGTTGCAGTCCTATGTAGAGTAAAACAATGGTGATGATCGTTTATAGCTTCTAAAGAAAATGTTGATCAAACATAATCTGTATGGCACTGTAAACTGTCTGCTCACTTACTGACAGTGATTTAATTCAAATAGGACGTGTATGTGACTAATAATGAGTTGAACATGAAGGGCGATGCCGTTATCTGCAGCTACTGGACAAAAATCTGAAATTCTTGAGTTTACATTTTAATGTATAATGGAAAAGCTAAACATGGAAAAGCTAAAATGTTTAACTTCCAGATTGTATCTTTAAAGCTAATAAGCAATGAATACTTTCCTGTAATTACAAAACTGCTACACAAGAACAATGTCGGTACAAGAGAATCCCAAGAAAAATATTATCAACTAGCCAGTAAATAACTAAATGAGCATTGCGCTTGACCTGCACAGAGCAATTTCTTTCAGGGAACTTAGTGCAGTTGTTGGCAGCTCCACGTTCACATCCACTCATACAATCACACATTAATTTAATTCTCAGACCAATCACACATTCATTTCATTCTCAGAGTCAGACCACATCACTCATTTCATTCTCAGACCGCTCTATTTAATCTGGAAGTTTACACTACTCATCCCTGCTTGCTTTTGCTTCTGCTCATGCTGCTGCTGCTCTCAGCACTGCTGTCTTGCTCAAACACAGCATGCTGCTCACACGCCACCACCCAGCTACAGCACCACCTGTCCCTTTGGCTCTGCTGTTTTTATGCGGGGGGATTCCCTATGCCTATGGTTGGGCTTTATCAGAGTACCTAAAAGCAGATCAAATTCATCGCCAAACCATAATAAATATATTTCCTTTTTAAAAAAATATATATATAATTTTTTTATCCCACGATTTTGTAACCCATTTTCCCCCCCTGTGTCACACCCTCCGCCAACCTAGTCCCCATATATGGGGGACATGGGGAGAGCAACGGACTTGAACTCATGCTTCCTTCATGCCTGATTGTCCAAGTTGCTCCTTTACACCTGACAGGGGGGAGTTTCCCTGGTTGGACGTAGCGCGTGGAAGGAACACGTTATTCCAACCAGTTCCTTTCCCCTCCATCAGGCGCCCCGGCTGGCCAGGGGGAGGCAGTTTAGAGACCAGGATTACTGCATGTTTTTTGTGAGGGTACCTACCCTAGGGGACACGGGGAGAACATGCAAACTCCACACACATATTTCCCATTTTTATAGTCAATAAAAATATATTCTATCCATTCATGAGTTCTGAGACAGAATTTGTTTTACTTTTGTATCCCCGCCCTTGTACGCTCAATGGACGATGGTTGGCGATGAGTAAACAATGAGCTGGTGGATGTTTACAGCCGTAGACTCCAGTGCACCTTTTGGGAACGTCAGTGTTTCACATTAAAGCTTTAACTGGTGAGAAACCAAACTCAAACACACCTGAGTTGTGTCCTTCACACAGGAGCTGGAGGAAGCGGAAGAGGTCACATGTGAACTCATCATCCCGCATCACCTTCTCACCTGGCCAGAGAGAAGACCACCACACACACACACACACACACACACACACACACACACACACACACACACACACACACACACACACACACACACACACACACACACACACACACACACACACACACACACACACACACACACACACACACACACACACACACACACACACACACACACACACACACACACACACACACACACACACACACACACGAAAATACAGCAAAAGAGAGAGGGTGGCCAAAGAGGGAATGTACAGACAAAAACAGAGAAGAAAACAAAGGGAAAGGAAAGGAAGAATAGAGAGAGATGAAAAGAGTTTAACATTTAAAATTAGAGGGAATAAATGGAAGTTAATCAGCATTGTTTGGTTTCAGTCTCTGAAAGGTGTATGATGTAATACGTCATTCCTAAGGTACACAGTACACACACACACACACACACACACCACACGCACACACAGCCCGTGTATATTTTGCACGAGCCACACATTCATGGATTATGACAGGACAGCTACTGTTCATACATTAATGAGCAGCATTTTACAGCCAGGACTTGACTTAGGCAAGCCAGACTTGACTTACTCTAAGGCAAGTCAGACTTCACTTAGACAGACTTGCCGTAAGGCAAATAAGACTTGACTTAACCCATTAAAAGCACGTCACTTCGTGCCGCGCTATGAACTTGTAGATCTGCTATTTTTTGATCAATCGTGAAAATCTTTTAATACATATATTATTTTAGCAAACATTTTAACTAAAATCTTTGCTTCTGGGGTCCCTGGAACAAAATATTTTGAGATGGGGGTAAGTGGTAACCTGACTTCGCCAGATTGCGGCAGTATTGAGTTCACCAGTTCCCTCCTCCTGCCTGCATCTGGGATCTCTCAAGCAGAAACCATGAACCCGGAAGCAGCGGGACAAACATTTTGATATCTCCATAATAATTTCGAGTTGTAGTCTTGTTAGGTTGTTATGTTTACATTTGCGCAACACTTGTCTTAAGTCTCGCGTTGATCTCGCCTCTAGCGGCCTCATACAGCCGCATAACGCTCTGGACAGAATTGGACCGGAGTACATCATCTCTGCCTGAGAGTTCCCAGACTCTCCCTGCTGGCAGAATGCAAATGTAGTCCAACAGGGGGAGTGGTTGCACCAGGCTAGGTAAGTGACCAAATACATTTGGTTTCCTTGACATGACAAATTTTGAGAACCATTGACACAAACATGATTTTGAGAAAATTGTTTGAACTGGATTTAGAAACATTTTTTTAATTGGCCTCGGGTCTTAATGGGTTAAGGCAAGTCAGACTTGACTTGCTGTAAGGCAAAGAGGTAGACTTGATTTAAGGAAAGTCAGATTTGACTTTGACTGTGTTACAATGCTGCTTTAATGTTTAAGAGACTTTGACTGTGTTACAATGCTGCTTTAATGTTTAAGAGACAGAATGAATGTAAGAGGTGGATGAACATGTACGTATAGATTATTTCACTACAGTGATACAACCGTGTCAGTGACAGTGTGACAGTAGATACACTTGACTGTTGGAGAGAGAAATCTGTCGGTTCTTAAAACAGGCCTGAAAGTGCAACATGTTTCACAGCGTTTTCACGGTGCAAGCGCAGTTCTCTGACAAGTTCATAGTTCCACATTACATGGAGTGGCAATAAACCTGAAGAATTTCATTCCAAAATGAAACATTCGACTTTCAAATCTAACCATTATACGGTAGTTCTATCAATTCATATTCATTTGCACATATCCATCCCATGTCACTTTCTTGGAGCTAAACTATATATTTGAATTTATCTCTGAAAAAAGAAAACAACGGTTATGTATAGTTAATAATAGTTTGGGATTAAACTTTGCACTTGTTTGATAATTGGAAGATTATACAGTATATTTATATAATGCTGTATATGTAAAAAGGCACTTTCAAACATATTCTTTAAACAATGATACACCAGATGAGAAGAATATTAACACTTTGCACAAAAACAGTGAGACTATTTTAACTTGACATTTTCAGTTGTGTCTTTATGGATGTGGTAATGATTGACAAACTGTGTGGGGGAAAAAAAATCAAATCACTATTAATTTCTACTATAATATAATGCACTACCAAATCATAAATGGAAGATAAACACTAAATTGAAAAATAAATAAATACAATGGAAGATACACAAACACTAAACTGAAAAAAATAAATACAATACATGTAATATAATAACAAATAAAAACAAACAAAAAAAGTCACAACAAACTCATCAAAGAAGGGAAGAAAGAGTTGATCGAAAGACGGCTATTTCTGTGTGAAAAGTAAGCAAAGTACTTGGACATGGAACACACGACAATGACACCGACTACATCACAGGACACAGCTCGGCCAGTCAACGAGGGGGAGGGTTCAGAGAGGAGGGATATCTGTATATCTGAGAACGCCCCCCACCCCAATAGTTTGCACAGATCAGCGCAGACAACATAAGCCATTTTAAAATCCAAAATGCACCACTTACAAAGGGAGAGGGAAAGGAGAGATCGAGAGAAAACAAAAAGGGAGAATAAGACTCAGCAAAGAGATTAGATGGACAGACAAGAACAGATAGAATCCAAAGGGAGGAGAGATAGATACAAGTGAAAAGGCTAGAGAGACAGACAGATAAGGAACACTGCACAACAGACAACCATCAACACAATAACCATCTCCATAATCGAGACAGCACAACCAGCCAACTGGCACTAGCTAGAAGACCAGGCCCGCAGCAAGGGGTTGTGGGGGTGGGCGGAGGGGCGGAAGACTGCCACTTCAGACCAGCTCAAAATGCTACAAGATATCAGTTACATCAAGAATGTGCCAGATACTGTTCAAATCCTGAGGATAGACGGAATTTGAGTTAAACGGTGGGCGACCATGAACTACTGCGAACATCCTACCACTGCGGACTGAGAGCTTGTGTTGAGATTTAACATTTCGCAGCTCAGTCACGTCTTCATTATTACGCCTGATCAAATCCTCAGTTGTGGACTGTAGGCATTTTATGTATCACATCTGAAGACAAAATCCAAAAAGAAGGCTAGGATTCTATGTCATTAGGTTGTATGAAAAGGACAAACTCACAAAAAAAGACTAAAAGGAGATGTTAGCATCGTGCTACAGCAAAGAATAATACCACATTGAAGGAAGAACATAAAGCTGCTACGAAAACATAATGGGCTAAAGGTCAACGCTTTTAAGGCCCTTGCACGCAGAATCGCAGAAGTGGTCGTTGTTTTTTCTTCATTTTTTTCTTAACATATCTGAAAAACGAAGCAATACTGGGTTCAAGTGACTAGGTGTCATAGTGAGGTCATATTGTGTTTCCTTAACAATTCAGCTGTCCATTGTTTTTATGTGCGAAAACAAAATGTGACTCTGTGTGTAAGGGCCTTTAGGTTTACACTCAGGACCTGGACAGAACTGACACAGAAGCTAATCAACTGACCAAAGCGAGACAGAGAAAGAGAGAGAGAGACAGAACAACCCACAGACAACAAGAAAATGGCAGAAGGCATAATTACCACGCTCATTATTGATGACTGAGGAGGGGAGGACAGTACATTAAACAAAAAATAAGAGAAAACCAATAAGAAAAGGGAGAAAGAAAGAAAAAGCCAGAAGTCAAATAGATTACATAGAGCAAATCTGTTGTTTTTTTTGTTTTTTTGTTTTGTTTCAGAATTTTGTTGTTTGCTCAAATAGAAAGCTAAAACAAAGTGTTGTGCAGAAAGAGGAGAAAGTGGACTGACCGATTCAACAGCAGCCTGTACAACATACCATCACAGTTTATAAAAGGGTATTGTGACAAAAAAGTTGTTCATCTACCACAGACATGGAAATGCAAATACTGACTTGAACAAAGTTGGACTCCACACATTATACTTTATCCAAAAAATAATGAGACGTTTAAACGCAAAATTAAACTTTGAGAAAGAAAATGGGTGCATTATTTGGTGCATACACATTTATGGGAAAATTTTAAATGTAGAATAAATAGCATAGATGAATACATAAATAAACACACATCACAAGAAAAAGGAAAATAAATGAAGAATAGAAATAATATACATTGTTCTTACCAAGAGAATAAGCACAGTAACATTCTAAAATTGATCACTGACTTTGTCTACGTTTTAACTCCGTTTAATTATTTACCATCCAGAAACAAATAACTCAACATGGTGAATTATGTGCTCATTTTCATGGATGTACAGAAAACCTTTTTTGTCAATGTACCCTTTCAGAAAAACACACCACAAAATGTTCTTACCACATTATAAAAGGTCTTTGAAGGCCAATAATTAGAATTTCAAGTTGAAAACAAGATTTTAGTATTTGTGAACATTGGCAATATTGATACACATATATAGGGGGTAATAGACAAATCATAAGGACAAACACTTACATCAGTAAATTATACATGATTATGATGCATGTAAAGAACAAAAAGAAAACACATATTATTGTATTTCTATGTTATACAACTCATTAAAAGGTAATTAAAAAAAAGTACAAAGTAAGGACAAAAGATAAATAATGATGAGTTGACAAGGCTACCAAGAGCCTTTTCACATGCTGATTAAGATTGTATGGCAAAATGTTTGCTACATTTCATCTAACTAGCGGTATGTCTACAACCTCATCATAATTTCTACTATAGAGAACCGAAGTCTGACATCACTGCTGCTACTGGGTTCACAGAGTTTTTTTTCTATTGAAAATACTATAGGCTGATTTTAGATCATAAGAACTGTGTTCCAAAAATAAACCAATCAGCCCCGCAATTTTACTCATATGTATATTAGGCAACAAAGTCTTATGCACACCTGATATGCTCCGAGACGGGTGCGTAGGCAGGGCTCAATGCACTCAGAAAACAGTCAGGCATGCCTGAAGAAGGTCAGTGACCAAAACGTTGCCTAAGTGAAGTGAAGTGAAGAGTTGTACTTGAAATGTACTGTAATTCTGCAAACTGTTAATCAATCAATCAATCAATCAATCAATCAAAAGTTCGTATTGCAGGTGCAGGCGGTGTGAAATTACAAATTCATCCAAAGAGTAAGAAAATAAATTAATATTCTCCAAACACAGACTCAATCATAAATGTCACTGAGTTACATTCCTTGACAGTATTGCAGGGCTGATTTGCTTAAGATTCCCCTGTGGTATTTTCAATATAAAAAGTACTACTGACCCAGGGGTAGTGGGAGGAGTGACGTCAGGTCTTCGGTACTCTATAGAGTCTATAGAGTACCGAAGTATAGTATAGTATAGACGAATCCTTGGAGCGATGCCCTGTAGGCAGTCATAGCTGCAGTGTCGCTGTATTCAAGCGGCGACACCGCAGACATGGTTGCCGTTCTGCGGATTAGTCTATAGACAGCAGATCAGGAGTAGTCGATCTGTGTCAAAATAATATTCATTGGCCACTGAGCAATCTTGCCCAGCACAATGGAACCAAAAAGACCACCACAGAAATGGGAACCACGTACGTCTCTTGCAGGATAAAGCAAATGCATTTTTACAGGAGAACATTTTAGATTTTCATCTGCTGTCATCTTCACCAGACGTTTCTTGATTTCCCCTCCAAGTACTTGTACACACACTGGTTGTTGATGTGATTCCTCTTTTTTTGAAAACAATGGTTAACTAGCCACAGAAAGAAATGCCAACTGGTCTAAAGTGTGAACTCACTGTGAACTTAATTATACAGAGCCATAGACATAATATGACAGCTCCAGTGCAACTATATGTCAGATGTGTGGTACTTACGCCATCTCAAGGGAAAAACAAAGCAAAACAAACATCTTGTTCTGAATATTCCGCAATAAGATTTATTTGAGAAACCTGGTGCTGGCTTGAAGAAACATTATGAGTCAAGTTTAATGAGGTTTAGTTAGTGAATCCTACCTGATCCTTCCTCTGTCACCATGCCAAGACCCTCTGCTTTGTTCTGCCTCTCAAAGGCATTCAGGTCCAGGACGCTGAAGCACAAACAAATACACTCAAATTCACCTGTGGTGTGTTATACAGACCAACCTTTTTCACATGAAGTGTGTCAAAAATTCCCCTAGGGTGGTTGAATATAAACCAATGTAGGATATGTTAGTAGACACCTTTACAAACACATTGGTGAAGAACATTCTTGGTAAGAAATGTATTCCCAGATTTGACATTATACTGATAATATTCCCTGACTACATCCACTCTGCACTATCTAGCCCTATCTGGATGGGGGAAAAAGTCGGTTATTCCAAAAAAAGGCTTCACAATTTACGTAAGCAGCGGCTCAAATCGCATAGCACGACAATGGGGTGAGACAGGGGGACACCATCCTACCACACTGAATTTGTTATAAAAAGTCAGTCAGTCAGTCAGTATTGTAAAGTATTGTCTTTCAATCCTACTGCAGGGAGAACCCTATAGGTTCTAACTAGGTTACCTGCATGACTGCATGAGGCCAGCCAGACTCTGAAAGAAGCCCACATCCTTTTTGTCTTTCAGATAGATCAGCATTTTCTGCCAGAGAGCACACAGGAAAAATACATTTTGTATGACACTTGCAGTTAAAAACACCATTACAAATGACTTCACAGACAATAACATAAATTGATCAAATATATCGACGCCTCTTCTTCTTTCGTCTAGAAGAAGAGCCGATATATTATCAACTAGAATTAGAATATATCGACTGCCAAGAGAAAAACAAAAAACAAATGACCCAGAACCATAAAGGGAATGGCATATTTGTCCACTAAAAATGAGTCCAAATACAGAGAATGTTATGAACATATTAGCCCTGACCCTACTTCTAACATGAAGTCATCTCTGACATTGTTGGTTGACGAATTATGGGTGTTTGACATGTACAGTACTGTAACCATCGAGCATGAAGTTGGCACCGAAGATTTTACAAAGTTCAAAAACATCATGAATTTAAAGTAGGCCTAATGTTTCTATCAGTTTATAAGAACTTTGACGGATGTAATCTGTGCTAGACAAATTGTCGTGATGTGTGGACTCCCATCATCTGAGACTCCTCTGAGATTTCCTCTAAATATTGTTTCTGCTTATCTCAGTTTGGAATAACAAGACAAGAACATGATAACAACCAGATAAGATAAGAACAAGATAACATGACAAGAAAATATATAATATTTAGAGAAATACTTTAGAGTGGTCCAAATGCCAAAATGTGTGAATACTATTCTCCACTACTCTAATTGCTATAAATCAGTTGCATGTCTGCTCTCTGTTCTCCTTACATTTTAGCACACACAGTAAAGGTTTGGCACGTGCTCCTTAAAGGAGAATTTCGGACAAGAAGGCTTTCTTACCTTTATTTGTAGTTGTTACGTCCCCACCAAAGAGGTCCAGGTGTTATTTTGTGCCAAAACTCATTATTGGCTATTTCCCCTACCATAAGCCCTCAATGGGGTGTTGGGTTTTAGTTCTAATTTGCTTATTTCCATCTCTCAAAAATCATATCATATAAAATCATATATCCTCTCTTCATAATGTAAATAGTATCCCAAGCGGCACACTTTAATACTTATTTCGATGAAAATAAGCGAATTAGCACTAAAACTAAAATTGAGCGCTTATGGTAGGGGAAACACCTGGACCTCTTTGGTGGGGACGTAACAACTACAAATAAAGGTAAGAAAACCTTCTAGTTCGAAATTCTCCTTTAAGACACATTCACTCCAAAAAAGACAAACAATAACAATTACCCATATTAATTGAAATCTCTGTTAATAGATTAAAGGAAAAGGTAAGATTTTAAAGGTGAGACTGATACCTGTTGTACGGTGGAGTTGCCCCCATTCAGGACAGCTATACCCAGCTTCAAAGTACAGGCCACCATGGGACCCATCTCCCCTGTGTGAAGGACCCAGACACACACACTGTTCAGTGTTCATTCAGCATCTACTCTCAGGCCTATAATAATGTGAAATCACACATTCTATTTGTAATTATAGGGGGCGACATTGGCTCAGGATGTAAAGCAGCTGCTTGGGAAACGGAACGTTTCCAGTTCGATCCCGGGGCTACTTCAGTGTCGAAGTGTCTTGGAGCAAGACACTGAACCCCTAATTGCTCCAGATGAGCAGCTTGGTGCCTTGCATGGTTCCTTCTACCGTCGTTTTATCAATGTGTGTGTCACTGGGTGAATGTAATGCACATTGTAATCTATATGTAACACATGTACCCTAGCATCCCTATTCAGCACATTCACATTCAGCTCATAATAGGCGAACATTCTGTGAAAATGTGCAAACATTTGCTGAAAATAGCAATACGGTACGTCACAATCACAACAGGATGTGTTGGATGGAGATGGATGGGTGGAAAAGAGGAGGGCACAAAGTAGAGATGTCCCGATACTGTATCGGTATTGGGAAAAGTATCGGATCGGCCCTTATTTGTCATATCGGGTCATATCGGTATCGGCGAATATGCCAGGGGTAAGGGGTTGATACTATGGCTGCAGGTAAATAAAATGTTGGGACATGTGGAGTTTGCTTTGGAGTTGCCCAAACTGCAAGTGCACATTTGAGTGAGGAGTCTGCTATAAACACAACACGAGATATATAGCTAGATAGCTATAAACACAAGATGAGATCACGACACTGGTATCGGTATTCGGTATCGGTATCGGCTAACACAGAAATTGAGGTATCGGGATCGGATCGGAAGCGAAAAAAGTGTATCGGGACATCCCTAGCATAAAGTATAGACCCATCCCTGGTGGTTACCGGTGGTCAACGACGTATACAGTCTATGACGCAACGCATGGTATGCTTGTAGATTGGCTATTTTCGGCGAAGAGATTTGGTGTAGAGGGAAATAAGTATAGCATTTCACTCCAGCCTACAGTATGTTGTTAAGACGTTACCAGTACCACAGCAAAGAGTGGAGATAGGTTGACGATGTTTGAAGAATACACACATCCAATCTGATTACTACATGCAAACAAGGGTGTGGACTAGGGCATTAAGCAACTAGTCGACTAGTTTACTAGTCAACTAGTAAATCCACTAGTCGACCTTGTTGGTACTAGTTGACTAGTTGATAAGAAAAAAAGAAAGAAAAAAGTTTATTTTTTTTATTTTTTCCCCGATTTTGTAGGCCTCAAGATCAGGTAGATTATAGTTATAGTCACCATGTACACAGTTTTTCAATGTACACATATTTATTTCCAAAAAAAAATATTTTATTTTTTACATAATAGGTAGTTTACTAGTCGACTAGTCGACTAGTAAACTAGGCAACTAGTCAACTAGTAAAAATGACTAGAAGTGAATGCCCTAGTGTGGACAGTAGTCCTAAAGATCCGATTTGACATTTGAGATACAAATGAGATTTGCCTGTAATCTGAACAAAGCCTAGAAGATCACAGACTAAAGCTGAGACAAACCTTTGCTAGCGCTGATGGTTTGCAGCACCATCTCAGCAGCCCCGCGGTCGTGCAACCTGGCCTGCTGGTACAACAGCTTCTGTTTCTCCATCTCCTTCTCCTGTTTGTGGGAAACAAGACACCGGTTTGAAGGGTCGTACTCGTACCACGTCAGTAATGGTACCGTACTACGGATTGGTTTCATTAGATTCTCATATGAATTGTATTTTGTGTAAATCCAGAAATACAACAAATAGAAAAATATCGATCAACCCTAAGTCTTTGCAAATCTACACAATATTCCAGATTTTATATAACCAAATAGATCTAAATACTGAATACATGTTTTAGTTGGTCGGGAAGGTTGCATTCAGAAGTATCAGTGTAAAATACAGATATTTGAAGTCTTGGTATTTGCAAATAATAATAAAAACACTTACATTATTTACCCTGGGTTTTGGGATGCTGGGTTTTAACACATTAGAACAATTCTTTAAGTGCCAGATTAATAGTCACCAATCATAGGAAAGTAAAGTACACTAAACTGGCTTTCAAACTTGCCTGTAATTGTCTAATATGCTTGGTGATCATATTATTACCATGTATTCCTCTGGCACCGTTCTAGCCTAAATCAACAGCTACTTGACCCAGGTCTAATGAAAACACATGGTGGAGTCAGAGACTTTTAGAAAGATCCAAACAAAACCACATCATTTCACAGTTCAGTGAACAAACTGAAGATACGGTAAGATAGAAGGAGACCAGCTCAGTGGCCTTGTGGTTAGAGTGTCCGCCCTGAGACTGGGAGGTTGGGGTTCAATCCCCGGCCGGGTCATACCAAAGACTCTAAAAATGGGACCCAGTGCCTCCCTGCTTGACACTCAGCATCAAGGGTTGGATTGGGGGTAAGTCCCTGCGACATACTAGCGTCATGTCCAGGGGGTGTACTTGTACATCAAGCTGCCTCACGCTACAGAAACAGGAGATAAGCTCCTGCCCTATGGGCCCCATGGCTCGGCAAGGCTACTTACTTACTTACTTAAGATAGAAGGACCACCTACTTCAAAACTCTTCACTTCCTCTTCATCCTCTTCATCGGCATGGCAACTCTGATCGAGAGAAAGAAAGAAAGAGAGAGAGGAGGAGGGATGTTAGTTATTATCAGTCTGCAAATGTGCATGGTGGTTATACACACTGATGAAGATTGTGTTGGGGATTGAACTCTTCACCTTAGCCATGATGTCAGCATAGGCCATATAGAGGCAGTCCTCATCCAGTTTACTGCAACAGGAAAAGAATCTGCATTATAACCAGATTAAACCTGGCATATTATTATTGTCTGCCTGTAATGTTATGAGAAGCCTGCCCTGTATCATCTTCCTCCGTGCTTGAAAGGCAAGATGTGTGCCTGTCTCACCCACATAGGGGTAGAGAGAGAGAGTAGAGGATTTTATAGTATATATTTCATAGTTTTGATTGCTTTATTTCACACTTGTTTTGGCAACTGTTTTCCCATGACGATAAAGCCAATTTCAATTGAACTGATAATTGAGAGAAAGTGAGAGAGGGAAAGAGGGGGAGAGAGAGAGAGAGAGAGATAAGAGTGAGAGAGAGAGAGAGAGAGAGAGAGTGAGAGAGAGAGAGAGAGAGAGAGATGTCAGATCCACACTGTCCTCTACCTAGTTAACGATGCATCACGTTCAATGTGCTACACCACCCTGAGTAGTGCCATATGGCAAGAAGTCACATACATAATAGCCTGGATACATACATAATGACATTACAGACAAACGGCCATGAGAGCCTGCAGTTGCAGAGTGGAAATAATAGACAGCTAAATGAAGAGGTGCTTTATAGATAATAGCCCTTTGCGAGTGTTGCTGCCAGAATGAGTGGAACCGTAACTTCCTGTCTGTTATTCAGACAAGGTTGTCCCTTACATTACCGCACTAGTGTTGATTTTGTCGACTAAAACTACAGTATGACGAAAAATGTTCGTCGACTACCTTTTTTCATTTACGGAAACTAAATAAAAACTACATAAGCCATGGAGCCGCCATGCACGGGAGTGTTGGATTTCTGACCACTCCCGCCCGCACTCGCAATGATTTCATTTTTTGACCGCATACAGTGACTGCCTGTCCACCGCTCCTGCCCGCAAAACAAAACATTAAGTCCCATTTAGTCCTGCACCATCCTGCAATTTTATCGTTTTAAACCCGCAAAATTTCCATTGAGATTGAAAAACATTACATTTACCCAAACCGAATGAGATTGAGCAGGCGTGCACGAGAGAGGGGTTGTCTATTTATGAGGAGTTGCTCACAGAAAGAGGGGAAGTGTTTATATTGCGACAGGACATATATTATAGGTAGGCCAGAGGCCTATATATTATATTGTGACACGAAGTCACGGACACCGCGACGAGCTGCACACAGGGCGCAGCGTGAGAACGAGAAAGAGAGAGAGACTCCACGTGCGATGTCCAGCACAGTAGGGGAAATTATATCTCAGACATATTCATATCTTGCTAAAGTGTATATACTGTAAGCTGTATAAGTGAAGTGATAATATACACTTACACTGTAAGTGTATATAAGCTCTCATCTGGTTAATTGCGGGAGGATGCAGGATTTTGCGGGGCCCGCTGGTTTTATCTTGACTGCCTGTTCCCGACCGCAGGTATTTAAATACAGGAGTGGAAGTAGACCCTTGGGACGCCAGTCAACAATGTATTAAGACTGTGGCCTTTAGGAATTCTGCTCGTAGCAAGACAACATAATTGCAATAATCGACAAAACAAGATCACAGATTTCTGCCTCTGGACAAACATTGACACGGTTGAAAAGTTGCAGAGGATCTTCAGGGATTTGTTTTTCACAAATCGATTTCCACTTGTGTTCAAATCTCATTTCAAAGTGATTGTATCCACCAGTGTTGGTGCTGTGATCTCTGACAGATTGAATTAGGGAAGGGAATTAACTTATTGCCTCTAGACTGAGGTTAAAGGTCATACAGAACAAATTAGATTAACAGCTATTTAATAGTCTACTACAGTATGCACAACTAATGCTGCTTTTGCTATGATAAGACCGACACTGCACACAAACAATATCTAATGTCATGTTGATGTGTTATTGGGAAATATACACCGTCCGTTACACACACACACACACACACACACACACACACACACACACACACACACACACACACACACACACACACACACACACACACACACACACACACACACACATACACACACACACACACACACACACACACACACACACACACACACACACACACACACACACACACACACACACACGTATTAGTATTTTGTAATATCACAATTTAAACTAAAAGGCACATCTCCTTCCACATTTCCTTCTACAGTATACCAGCAGTTATCAACTGTGATGGTTTTTACTTGCAGAAAATCATTGGCCTCTCGCTCCAATAGAGGGTATGCGCAATAGAGCGTCGCAGTCCCGCCCCCTGTCATGACGACGCCAGGCCCAGGAAATGATACCCAATGCATTTTTCCCATAGACATTTCAAAAAGTGTTTATTTAAAGACGGTTACGCCGCGTTCAAAGCCAACTCGAGTCGTGACAAATCATGACAATAAACACAATATTTTGGACCAAACAAATAATTACAAAGAAGAAAAACAACAACAAAAGTTTGTTGTCATGATTTGTCACGACAAGAGTTGGCTTTGTACGAGGCTTAAAATGTCTTTAAATAAATACTATTTGAAAAGTCTATGAGGAAATCATTTCCTGGGCCTTGGTAGGGGGCGGGAATGTGACGCTCTATTGCGCATGCACAAAGTGAGTGGCAATCGAGTGGCAAAGTGAGTTTAACGTTATTTAATGCAATCAGATAGAACTGTTTGGAGGTATAGACTGTCAAGGCCAGAAAGTAGTAGTAGTAGTACTATTCCTGCATACCGTAACTTACGGGTATGATGATGATGTCACACGCAAACCCTCAATAATGATTGGTTACATTTTTTGTTTTGTTATCATCATCATCATCATCACCTTTATTTATTCTCGGAAATACAGTTGAGGGCAAGCCCTCATTTTCAATGTAGCCGAGGTATGCATACTACGCCTTTAAAAATGTTAACCCTGGCATCCGTATTTGGGGCAAATGTTCATTCCTTTTTCCAAAATAGTGAAAATAGCATATATATAAGCACACAACACGGCACATCATGAAAAAAACCCAATAACCATCAATATACAAACAGAAACAGGCTATAAAATCATGGATCAAAAACCAATGAGATGGTTTTTTCTACCATCAAATAGATTTTTAAATGTTTACATGGTCATGTTTCACGTTTGTTCTCTGGACTGGTTGATAGTCTTCTGAGCTCCGGTAGAGCAACTACACAAGCCTCAACAAGTGGTAACTGTATTGTTCCCAGGTGTAACAATTATTTTGGACAGTCTGCCTTCTCAGTAAAGGGGGCAAACCTTTGGAACTCCTTGCCCACGGTTCTAAAACTAGAGAAAGGACGATAATGTGTTCTACAGAGGACTCAAACTATAATCAACTTTGTTCACATGTATAGTGTCTGACTGGTTACCTGAGTGATTATGTTTACTTTTGTTTTATAGGTCAATGTAATGGGTGTAAGTTTGTTGTAAAATATTATTAGTATAGTATATTATTAGATTATATGCCTCTGCATGTATTTTTTGTAAAAGATTGTTTTTAGTATAGGTAGCTCAAATTTGTATAGAAAGGCCTAAGGTCTGATCTCATCCATATCAACACTCCCACCCGGGCACTCAGGTCTGCCTCCTCCACCAACCTCACTGTTCCCCCAGCTCGTTTGTCCACCATGGGGGGTAGAGCTTTCAGCCGCTCTGCCCCTCGCCTCTGGAACAGCCTTCCCCCTGACATTCGAAACATGGACTCACTTCCCACCTTCAAATCCCACCTCAAAACTCACCTATTCAGACAAGCCTATGCTCACCTTGAGTAAAGGTCTGCTGCAGGCCTTTGTGTTTATTTTAAACTTGCTTTATTATATTGTATTTCTTTTCTGTTTTGTTAGGCGACCTTGGGTGACCTGAAAGGCGCTATATAAATAAAATGTATTATTATTAACCAGGGACTGGGGTTGCAAATTAGTCTTGGCTATATACCCTATGTACAATGCAACGGTTTCATGATTGAAACTTGATTTTTGTATTGTCCCTGTTAAATAAACAAGGGGGGAAAAAATGTAAAAAAAGAAGAATATCCCCCTTCCCAACTGGAACCCCATTTGCATCCATCTCCTACATCTGAGTATATCCATCTCCTAACTGGAGGGTTACATCTAAGTATATCCCACCATTTCTCTGTGAGTGCCGTTCTGCTGAAGAGCTGAATGAGCTGATGCAGTGGATCAATATGTTTCACACCCTCCTCTTCCTCTGGTGGCTCCTCTTCACCAGGTTTCTGAACCACATGCACGCACGCGCACGCGCACACACACACACACACACACACACACACACACACACACACACACACACACACACACACACACACACACACACACACACACACACACACACACACACACACACACACACACACACACACACAGGCAATCTGAGGTCAGTCGAGGTGATACAAACAAACACAATTACGTCGCTGTCGGGTGGAGATCGACCTTGTACGTCCAAAATGGTTACTTTTCAGGAAACAGGAAAGAAAAAATCCAATGTGAAAGAATTTGTTCCAATGGACCCAATGTAGTTGTGATTTAGTCACAAGCTGTTGTTAATACTTTTGATCGCTTAAATAGATATTTATAAATCCTTCAGATAGACTTAAATACCTTCACTTCCAACAAGTCGCAATGTGACCTTCTTTTGTATGACAAAGTAAGGCATTAATGTCACGGGGGGTGTGGGGGGGAGGGGGACAATATTATGAACATAACATGGAGATACAAGGTTTAAACCATAAGCAACATGATAACAAGCAACCTCTCTTGCTGCGTCTATCGATCTATCCATCTCTTCCCCCTTGTTCTGTGCAATAAGCTGTTGTAATAAACACCTGTCTGGTCAGAGGAGAGCAAATAACAATGTCAGGTCGTGAAACCGTTCAGATCCAATCAGTCATTCTTTGTCAAGGTTTCGTTCTCTGTGTGATCTGCGTATTAATTGGAAGAAAGATGTCATACAGATCAGGGAAAGTATAGTGGCAATGTGTTATTATTTCCCTCCCTATTCTATCTGTTTTTCTTTTACTGCGACAATAGCAGTAATTGCCTGTTCTAGGGAAAAGAGATGATCTGTGCACTGTTTGAAATGCTTGAATTTAATATGCAACACAATGTTTGGTCGAGAGAACATGATGTACTGTCTCTGTCTCTGTACATGGTGTTAGGGAGATAGTTTCAGGACAAAACGGTGCACTGGACAAGTGGACATAAAATCCACTTTGGGAGCACTCAAAACAGCGTGCGGATAATTATAGAGGTCTCAGGTGCTGGCAATTGCCACCCCCTAGTCCCCATTTAACATTATGCATACTTCTGCCAAGTGCAGAGACTGGAAACTTGGGTTGGACTTTCTGTATTTGATTCAAAACGTAGTCAAACTGTGCATGCGCCCCTTAGGCTGAATTATAAAATAAACAAAGTAAAGTACAAAGTTTATTGAGCAGCTTTCATGTGTAATAATGACCAGGAGCATCTATACTTTGACTGAACGCCTCTGGCACCAAGGAAAAAAGGCTGAAAATCAATGCTCAGCATGAACCATGACTGTGAAGGCTCAAGGCTAAGCCATAAATGTATACAGATGTACACGTAGGTGTACATTCAATTAAATATGGATTCACCCTATATTGCTGTACCATCTCACGATATTTAGAAAGTCTAAAGTCTCTGCAGTGTATCCAACTGAACACAAACATTATTTGGCTATATCTATATGCCTTTCAGATTTTTTTTCAGTAGTTCTTGCACGTCCATGTTTTTCTACCTAGCCGTACACCTCCGCAGCCAAACATTGCATGTGATTGGACAGCAGTTCAGCGTCTTAGTGATTTATAATATCTTATTTCTAATCTGTCCGGTTTTGAAGAAACGTTGGCTGTGGATAATCCCTCTCTGTGCGATTACAAACACAAACGGATTGCAATGAATTAATGGAGAGAAATAATACACTCTTTGTCCAATGTCTGTCTACAGCAATGGCCAAATCTCTGAGACAAATGATGTCAAGGCACGTTGGACGTTGATGGAAATAAACAGCGCCGATCCAGGCGATAAAACGTTCCATACAATGCTCCGGTGGCTCGCTTCGTGCGAGCAGCGGTGTTGCTAGGCAGGGTGTTCAATTCATGGGGGGAACTAGGTTTCAGAAGTCACACAGGAGAGTAAAAATGTCTTTACTTAAGACTTAAAAAAGACTTTTAATCATATCTGAGCTCATCTTATTCATTTCATTTTTGCATAATGTTTTGTGCGTATGTTGACAGTTGTGTACATGTACATATGCCTATGCTTTGCATTGTTTCTTTTACCTATTGCACCTATAAATACATTTTGATTTGATTTGAAGTTTCCATTATGAACCCTCAAGAAGTCCCAGGTCTACTACACGGTCCAGGCAGTGTTTAATTATGCACAATTCTGAATGCTTTTAGGCTACAAACCTTTATGTTCTTCACTGCCTTTTATTTAAAACCTGCTTAAAAAACATATTTTTTACATCTGTATGTTTACACTTGATCTCTGTTTCTTATGTACAGTAACAACTTTGTGAAAGATGTGCTATACAAACTTTACATGTCTTCCTTACAGTATGTTACCAATCCAGAATTTCAATAGTCAAGTCAAACGTATTAAAGGAAAAACTAAAAGAAAGGACAAGGAAATAAAACCAGGGACACACAAAGCTCCCTATAGGAGTGGTACATTGCACCACTCAAAAACAAGAAAACAAAACACTCAAATTATGCAAGCGAGGAGGTCACTAAAAGCAGCCGCTTGGGATAGTCGCTCTAAATGTTGTTACGTAACACTTGATTCTGTGAAAACAGCATGTCGAGTATTGTCCTACATGATCTAATCATCAAAGGGACAGTGGAAACAATGAGAATGAAGCATAATGTCATGACAGAATGACATGTAGAAACTGGCAGCTGTCAGAGACACTTTCAGGATTGAACCTTTCCTCACCATACACTGTAAGATCCCGCTCCGAAGAGTATACAAATGGAACCAAATGGACCCACAGGGGTATATTTGGTTCCATTTGTGTACTCTTCGGAGCTAAATGAACGCTAAGAACTTTACTGTGTAATTGCCCGCTAATGACAGCTTGGGGTGTCACTGTAAATGGGCTAAATTATTTTCTCGTTAGGGGTCAATTCATCTCATCACGGTATGCCCTGCAGACAACAGGAGTCTTGGCATTTCACACAAAAGAAAGAGAAGGAAAAGGTATTGGAAGCTGCACACCGCTTTAAAGAAGGACATTTGACAGCCTAAACAATAGTCATGTAGTTGTCAGGCTGAAAAGAGAATTTTCAATTCTTAACAGAAGATGACCTTTGAAGTAGCTTTATAATGTTTTGAGGTTTTTTTTAGAAGACTTACAGCCAAGTCCTCTATGAGTTTATCTTCAAAGTAGTGTTCCTCTGCTTCGATCCAAGACTTCTCATAGCCCTGCAGGAAGAGGTTCACCGCACGGTGCCTGGGGAGGGTCAAAAAGCACTGCATTCATATTTTACACAATGCATTACACGCCAACTGTGTGTATGAGTGAGCCCGTGTGCGGGTGGCTGACTGTACTTGGGCAAGATTCATATCAGGGCAGACTAAGCCTGTTGCTCTTGATAAGGCGTGCACGCCGGCGTGTGTGCGTCTGCGGGTGTGTGTGTGTGTGTACCTAGGCAGGTTATAAAGCGGAGCCATCCTGAAGCAGGCCACCACAGCTCTCTTCCTCTGTTTGGACAACAACTTGTGCCAAACAGCCTTCTTACTCCTCTGAGGGTGTTCAACCTGGAAGATACATTAAGATCAAGTCACACAACTCAGAGTCACCATGCTAACAAACTGTCCTATCCGTGTGCGCACACACACACACACACCTGGTCCAAGTGGAAGAGGACGTGAGCAATGTCCAGGACCCTCTCCACCGTCTTCGCTGGGTCAGACGTATCATCACTGCGGTTAGGGAGGTCTCTGTAGAGAGCCATCTGCCACCGGATGGCGGGGTCCTCCAACTGAGGAGCACACACGTGCACGCACGCACGCACGCACACACACACACACACACACACACACACACACACACACACACACACACACACACACACACACACACACACACACACACACACACACACACACACACACACACACACACACACACACACACACACACACACACACACACACACACACAAATTAAATAAATTATAATAAAAATGATTACAAGGGTCAATTACTCAATACGTGGTCCCGAGAGCAAAACACTGAACTTTTTATTATTATTCCATTACTAATACTAAGCTCAGTGGCTCTGCAGGCCTCACGGCCAGTGCCGTGTGCTTTCACATGAGCATCAACAGAGGAGGCTATCCTCATGTTGGCGGCCATAGGTGTCCATAGTGGCTGGGGCACTTGCGGAGGGGTGATGGCAGATGCTTGTGGCCCCCTGCCTTGTACGGGCCGGAGGGTTTGACATGGAGCTGCTTCATGGTGACGATGAGCTTGTTGACCAGCGTTGTGAAGAGGGAGACTCCGTACTGATGGAAGGCAGGGGACAAGAGCAGGTCGACATGCAGACATGCAGGACAGATTGACAGAATGGATGGTTGGACGGTTCACAGGGATGCAGAGAAAACAACAAAAGGGAAGAGATGATTGATGTGGAACTAATAGGAATGGGTACATGTGTGATGCACTGTCAAAAAACAACAATAACAGTTGAATTTGAAATTCATTGAACATGTTGAACATCAATAGTTAATGAAAAAAATTATTTCACTTAGATTATGAATTACAATGCAGTCTGCTTGTAGTTGTAGCAGACTGCATTGTACCGTGGAGTTTGGATGCACACTATAGAACTTGCATAGGGTGGAAGTGCATGCTGTGCATTCTGTGAAACAGGGATCAGGGAACAGGAAGGGTGATGTCATAATAATAGCATTGCTAATGAATGGCTATTAGACACTGATTGAAGGTTAGCACATCCGCCTGGAAACTGACTTACCTTGATATCCTCTAAGTCTAATCAAGTATCTCACCTTCCCTTGTAGATGCAGATTGTTCCTGATAATCTCCCGCACCTCGTCCTCTGTGTCTTTCTGTTGATGAATCAAATGCAGTCCTCCATTAGTAGACCGATTATAGCATAGTATTCAGAGGTTTGTTTCACTATAGCAAACAGTGATATAGTGTGTGTGTGTGTGTGTGTGTGTGTGTGTGTGTGTGTGTGTGTGTGTGTGTGTGTGTGTGTGTGTGTGTGTGCGTGCGTGCGTGTGTGCGTATATAATGTATATGTATATATATGAGAGAGAGAGAGAGAGAGAGAGAGAGAGAGAGAGAGAGAGAGAGAGAGAGAGAAAGAGAATCTGTATTGGGAAATGAATGCACCCAAAGTGCATAAAATAAACCCTTATTGTATAGCTGTATACGAGTGTATTGCAGTTATAATGTGTGGTTGTCACACAATCCCAAGGCAGACCTGGTCTCGCGGCATGCCGTTTGGAAACGACTGATCTATTCTAAAGGACATGAGCAAAATGCTATTTCTGACAAAAAGGAAAGCAAGACAACCAACTCACAACCCAGTTGTGTTTTTTGCTCCCCATCATGTCTGAATGAGAGACAGACAGATCGATGTGTCAGTGGACCAGTCACAGTGGACTACCTGAGTGAAGCGGTTCTTGGCCAGGGCAATGAGCTCCTGGTCTCCGGGCGCACAGATGTTGAGTCCAACAGGCAGCATGCGCTTCAGAGTGGCCACGATGAGACTGGTCTGCATCGTGTAGCGGTCTCCCTTCTTCTTGTGTTTCTTCCTCTCCTGGTCTGAGGAAGAACTCTGGGGAAGAAGTACACACAGAGAGAAAGATGTAGATGTATGACTGTGTACACGCACGTGCGCGCGCACGCACGCACGCACGCACGCACGCACGCACGCACGCACCGCAAATGTGTGCTTGTTTCGTTCATCTAGTGGCATGCGACTTTTGACATAATCACTATTGATGTTATGGTTTCATTTAGCCATTTCTTTCATCCAGTCATTCATCTACCGTATCTATGTTTTCAGCGTTCCATCCATCCATACCTTGGACATCTTAGACTTGGTGTCAGTGATTAGGAAGGACATGTTGTTGATTTCATTCTGCACCACAAAGTTCTGCTCTTCCCTCTTGAAGTTCTGCAGGAGGACAGAACCAATATCACAATGATAATACAATCACCTAATCGCAATTCATTGAGATGAATGAAGCCTGCGATAGTTCATATAGGGGCACATTAGTCTGAATTCCTTAGCTGTAATCAGCTGTCAGTCAGCTGATTGTATTAATCAGCCTAGCCATTACTGTAGCTATTCCTCATTCACATCTCAGCTGACCGTTATGTCACACATCCATACTCCAATCAGAGCTCACGCCTTTAACAGAGCAAACATTTTTATTTTTTATTTTTAATATTTGTTTTTTGGGCTTTTCATGCCTTTATTGACAGTGAACAGTAGATAGACTGGAAAAGGGGAGAGAGATGGGGAGTGACACGCGGAAAAGGCCGCCGGGCTCGGGAGTCGAAACTGCGGCACGCCGTCCAGCTGGCTTGGCAGCCTAGGTGCCCAAACGGTTGAGCTAACCATCCGGGCCAACAAAGACGGCTCTCGACTTCATTGCTTAACAGACACTGCTGCTGCGAGCAAGCTTGCCTCCACCACCCCAGCCTCCACCTTTTGATCATAGT
Organism: Electrona antarctica; assembly: GCF_951216825.1. Taxonomy (NCBI): domain Eukaryota; kingdom Metazoa; phylum Chordata; class Actinopteri; order Myctophiformes; family Myctophidae; genus Electrona; species Electrona antarctica. The sequence goes on from NC_136805.1 coordinate 13,291,576, forward strand.
ATGGCATAGGCTCAAGAGTCTGGCATAGGCTCAAATACTTGAGAATGTATGTCTGCTGATTCAATCTAAATATTAACGTAAATGTACTGCTTACGTATTGCTCAAACGTGCAAACTGAATGTTGAACTGACATTCTCGTGCACATGGCTTTAAACTATAATTCAATGTTGCATAGCTCTAATCTGATTCAATGTTCTATGGCTTTAATGTTAACATACATTCAAGTTGTATGTTTCAAGTTTGCATGACTCAAGTTAATCTCATTAACTGTCTTATGTGCTGTTCTTGTATACTAATGTTAATGTTCTCTGATTTTGCTTAGCATGCTGCTTTGACAAAATTCAGAGAATATCCTATAAGCTCCTATAAGCTATGTCTAGACTGGCAGCCCGAATCCAATGTTTGGCCTATCCAGATTGGAATCATATTGGTTTATCAAGTCCAAACAGCAAAAAAAGACACATGTAAACAGTGTCAGTCTGACACTTGATTTATACTTTGTTGTATGGCTTTTTGCTCGGCGAAAGTTAAGTTATAAGTTAAGCCTTACTCACGCCTATGTCACTCATTACCACATGAACCAATGCAGAATTGCAGACTGATGATCACTTGCACCCATTTGGGGCGGGAACCCCTTTTGGTGTTAGCATTATGTTATGCTTTAGCTATTGAAAAATAGCAGATCTACAAGCTCATAGCGCGCCACCGAGTGGCGCGCTACGAGCTTGTAGGTCTGCTATTTTTGAAAAATCGAAGAACGACTGACATAGAAACATAGCTTTTTCAGAAAACTGTCAGGATGTAGAAGACATTTTTAGAATCTGATCTCAGGTCAAAATGGGTTAACAGTGTGGACGGTCAGTCTAAAGATCATATTTGAGAAATAAAGTGCAGTCTGAACAATGCCTTACATGAGACTTGGCCCAGAAGATGAAGACCTCGGCCACCATTCGGAACAGCTCCTCTGCCTCTGGGTTGGGCTCCTTCAGCCATTTGGCCCTGTCAGTACAAAACAACAAGGAATAAAAAAGGGAAATCATGGAGAAGGGAATCATGATGACAGAGTTGTTTTTGTTGTTTTGTATCAAAATCAGGAACGTAAAATAGATTATCCCACGATTTTTGCAACCCATGTTTTCACTCAGTGTTATTGAATGTAATCCTGGGTGCTACACTCCCTCTGCCAACCTGGGGAGAGCAACGGACTGACCTCATGCTTCCTTCTATGCACGAGGAGTCCAAGCCGCTTCTTTTCACCTGACAGGGGGAGAGTTTTCCCAGTTGGACATAGCGAGTGGAAGGAACACGTCTTTCCAACCAGCTGGGGCGGCTGTGGCTCAGGAGGTAGAGCAGGTCGTCCAATGATCCCTGGGTTGACGGTTCGAATCCCGGCTCCTCCTGTCCACATGTCGAAGTGTCCTTGGGCAAGACACTGAACCCTACATTGCCTCCAATGAGTCGGTGTAAGCTTGCCACCATTGGTGTGTGAATGTGGGAAGTGAGGACGCTGGCGTCGACTGTTCGCCGCTTCACCTCCCAATGTATGAATGAATGAACCATTGTAAAGCGCTTTGAGCACTTGGAAAAGCGCTATAAAAATGCAATTCATTATTACTGCATGTTATATAGCTCATCTACAAGCTCTCAAACTTTTTTAGTGAATTTCAGCCCTGCCTCTCTAACATTCTCTGCACGTCACTGTAACAAGGTGTACCAGGTCTAAATGAGCATGTTGTACCTGTTGTAGTCCACGAATCGTATGAGGAGAGGGTAGAAGGCGTACAGGTCTCTGATCAGTATGGTAAACTCGTCCAGGATCAGGAGCTCTGACTCAGACATGTCGCCCCGCCCCTCTATCCGGCTGGTCTCCTCGTCCACCATCACCACCACAGCTTTCTGCACAGACATTTAAATCACAATCCAAATCACTATTTCAACCACAAGTTCTTAGAGAAAACGGCTTGCGTTACTACAGTCTACTCTACACCGAATCTCTTTGTTGATTGTCTATTTTTGACTAATGTTCCACCCAGATTGTGTTTATAATAGTCCCTGGAAACCCAAATGGTTTGCCTCTTACCTCACTGTAATGTACAGTTCCACCGTTTAATATTGTAACACCGTGTAATAAGTGATCGCGGATAAATAATCGTATATTAGAAGTACAATCGAATGACAATCCTCTTTTGTAGTGGCAAGGATTGAATGACTGTCTTACTCATGTGTCTTTTTTAGTTTTAGTTTTTATTTTTATTAGCGCTCACAACTTCACATACTCTCTAATGTCTTCTTCTGAGTACAATACTTTATTGTACTTTAACATTTATGTACACATCTTCTATCTCTCCCATACACTTTATTTTAATTGTTTTCTTGTCTTTGTTAAAGATGGAGTGCCACAATTTTTGTATTTTTCCAGTTTTTCATGTGTCTATGAGGTGACAGTACTTCATTAGACACCCTGGAGTCGTTTTTATGTACACTGATGCATTCCCTTTGTATTTAAGGTTTCTTCCTGGAGGCTGAACCCTTGACAGTCAAACGTGCCAATGAAAAAAACAGTAATATAGTGACATCACATTATCAGCCCCTCCCCTAACCCCTCCCCCTTTATCATACAACTGCAGCTGTGGGTGCGGCTTAAGTTCAGGTGGATCACCACCCACCAGGCATACTTAATGAACTGAAAATAAAAACAACATTTTAACAAATACTTTTTTGAAGTATAACAATAAGACAACAATAGAACAATCCTTATATAACAATAAGACCTGATGATCATGTTTTAGGGTGGAAAAAAATCATGGCACTCCATCTTTAATGTTTTTTTATAAAAACCTGAAATGTTGCATAACAAGATTATTGATGTCCTTAAATAAAGAATATAAAAAAGTTCATGACAATCCTCACATTTTTTAGTTTCTCCATCAGAGGCAGGAAGTGGGTCTTCAGCAGCTGAGCTTTGGCTTTGCTGATGATTGGCTGAGAGAAGACTTGGGGGTGGGAACAGAGACATGATTGACAGTCAAAACATTTTAAAATGTTTCCAATCAGCTATGCAGTCTCCTACCGTACATCTCTCTCCGTCTACCCTCCAGCACGTGCACTCGCGCGCACATGCACGAATTGCACGCACACGCACACATGCACGCACACACACACATACACGCACACACACACACACACACACGCACATGCACACACACAGACACACACACACACACACACACACACACACAAACACACACATACACACACACACACACACACCCCTCTCTCTCTTATCCTTCCTACAGTATACCTGCCAGTCGTTTCATCCACGCCCCCTCGTCTATTCCCAGGTTGTTGTAGATGATTTTCAGGATGTTGCCCAGCAGACTGTTCATGTGCTCGGAGGTCAGGGAGGTGCAGCAGCTGTCAGCCGTCTCAGGGTTACTCTCCGGTCCGTACTCCCACCAGTGAGACATGTAGCTGCACAGCATCGGCAGCACCACCTGCATGCAGAGGACCACAACACCCGGCAGTCAAGCAAGCAGTCATTTTAACCATTTTAACCGCCGGGTAGCATTCGTGGACGAGCAAACGATACCAGTGAAAGCTCGGAATCAGCTTCATTGTCACATCACAGGTTTATAGAAGTAAAGTGGCTGAAATTCGTTCGTTTTCGTGCATAGTTCCCATTCATTATTTTTATGGAAGAAGGAAAGGGAGGAAGAAGAGGGGGTGCAAAAGAAATAAAAACGAATTATCTACAAATTCTACATATTTACATGGTACCTGAAATCTTGTAGACAGGAGATTGATCTTCTCATACCGTATATATATATTTTCATCTCACGGTTTGTCAGATATGGGCGGCAGTGGCTCAGTAGGTAGAGCGGGTACAGGCTTTAGTTTAGACATACAATTGGTCCAACTGTCATTAGTACAACAACGTACAGTACCTCAAACCCTAACCTAACCCTAACGGCAAGCACAGAACATTTACCATGTTGTCACCACAAGTATATGGTCAACGTGCCTAGTCCTTACCTCCATGACATGGGGCATCTGTGTGTATCTTATGCCAGACTCGGACAGCTCCATGATCTCCTCCAGAGACTTCTCCAAGGCTGGGATCAGAGGACACACCTCCCCGACCTGGGGAGGAAGACCTAGAGCTGAGAGGTGGGAGAAGAGAAGAGAAATTAATTGACCATTCGCAAAAGTCCCACCCACATTATATTAGTTACTGTTGCTATGGCTGTCAAGCTTCTCAGATTTGTAAATGGGAGCTAATTCCTAAGTCATATTCTATTACGGAGTGCTCATTTTGGTCACTTAATGTCCTGCAAATACACAGTATTGCTCTGTACCTGCCCTCTCTTTGGCTCCTTTGGCATTGTAGATGGAGTAGCTGTTGAACTTGTTGAGCTGAGGTTCCAGGAAGGCCACAGGAAAGGCAGCTGAGAAGGCAGCCAAACACTCTCCTAAAGCTGGACGTTGTCTTCAGCCGAACAGGACATGAACAGGGGAAGGAGGGAGGGAGGGAGGAAGGAAGGAAGGAAAATGAAGCGGAGAGGGAATGAACACAGAGAGAAAGGGATGAGGAGGAAGAGGAAACAAAGTGAAACACATCTCATACACACACCAGTAAACAAAATCCTCCATGGGCAAGGGAGATAATAGATTTCAGGGCTATTGCACGCACGTGCGCACGCACGTGCGCACGCACGCACGCGCGCGCGCACGTGCGCACGCACGCACGCGCGCGCGCGCGCGCACGTGCGCACGCACGCGCACGTGCGCACGCACGCGCACACACACACACACACACACACACACACACACACACACACACACACACACACACACACACACACACACACACACACACACACACACACACACACACACACACACACACACACACACACACACACACACACACACACGCGCGCGCACGCACACACGCACACACTTATTTTTTAAATGTACCTTTCTACATAGATGCTCTTATTGGTGCCCAGAGAGTAGAGGCTGTTAAGAATTCTGTAACAGGACACCTGGACATCATCCACTGGAGGACAGGTGAGAAAGGATCGATCAATCAATCAATCAATCAATCAATCAATCAAAAATCCACAGCTTGATAAAAAAAACCTAATACATTTGCCTTCATTTCTGCATCTAAATATCTTTCTAAATATCATCATCTAAAATATCTTCCTCCTCATTATATTATCATGACATACACATGAGGTCTTCCCCGAAGAGGTTCTGTCCGATGTGCTCAAACAGGGAGGAGAGCACGGGGAGGAGGGCGAAGGTGATGTAGTTGATGATCTGCGTGACGCCGCGGGGCTGCGTCCTGGTGTGCGTGAACTGGCCCAGCTTCAGGTTCTCCAGCGTCTTCTCCAGGTCCTCTGCAGCGTTCTCGAAGAAAGCCCGCAGCGCCTCCTTCAGCGTCTCCAGACCGGTCTTCATCACAGTCCTGCAGACAGACAGTAAGACAGGGTTTCATAATCTATGAATATGTGACATGTCTGGTTCTTAGTGGATTTTAGACTTGCATTAGACAGTTCATGTTTTCAATTTGCCAACGGTTGTTGTGGATGGATTGTATATTGCCATTGAACATAATGAACAAGTGTACAACGAAATTAACTTGATGGCGTCAATCCAGTGCAATGCAAAAAGCCATCTTTGTTATCTTTGTTTACTTGGCAGTCGAGAATACATTTTTCCCTACAAGGGACAGTTAGCATTACCGTATATAATATTTGGAGACACAAATGCACGATAGAAGCCAGAAGCTTGCTAATTTGCTGAGGTATTCACTTAATTCATTGGTTCATTCTAGCCCAAGATTTAGACTCTCGTAGACGTATTTATCGATTCTGACGTCATCACTCTCTACGAGTCTAAGCGACTATATGGCTTATTTCTGGCCGCCAGCGAAAATCCCTGCCTCAAAGTAACTCTTAACTTGTGCAAATGCAAAATCTAAGCTGCTTTCTCTGCTGCCCCACTTGTCCGGTTTGTGTGCGCCCAGCAATTACACCCTGTAGGTCCGTAGTTTTCAATAAAAAAGGTGTTTTGATCCACTCTGTCTCTGAATCTGGCATTTTCCTCCATTGTAAATGCACACACACACACACACACACACACACACACACACACACACACACACACACACACACACACACACACACACACACACACACACACGCACACGCACACGCACACGCACACGCACACGCACACACACACACGCACACGCACACGCACATCGCTTGCACCTACCTTGCATCAAGTGTCTGCCCCAGTATGTGCAGACAGTTGACTATAGAAGTGGCATCATTACCTGGGAGAACAGTGAAGGGAGCAGAAGGACATGACAGATGTTCAAATAATGTGAAAATAACAAGTGTCTTTGATAGCATCCTCTGTTAACGTGCAAAGGATGCAAACTAGCCTGTACAGTAAACTAGAGTGGAAAAATCGCCACTTGATGATGAGTATACAATTGCACAGCAGACTTTTCTATTGTCTACCCATCACACGGTAACATAAGTGGAAGTACAGTACACCCCATAACATACAGCACACACATGCACACCTTAAGCAGATGACCATACACTTGCACACACGTGTGTATGTACAGTATATGCACACGCACACACACACACACATTATGAGAACATGCACACACACGCGTCGCAGACATAACATTGTAAATCATTTTGCATGCATGCATTGCATGCACGACATTGCATGTACTCGTGTGCACACTCCATAAACAACTTGGACACTCTCATACAGATATGCATGCACACAATCCCAAACCAAAAAACTGTAAAAGTTTAAAGTTTCTTTCTTTTATTAGTTTATCACAATTGTAATTTAATATTGACCAGCATGTGAAGAGTTTAACTGTATGTTGCATATTGCATAAACATAAATTGATTTTGAACCAATCTCCTCCAATTTACTACTACACATGATCTCGGGAGTCGTGTGATAATAAGCACCAACACCAATGGCTTCCAAAATGAGTGGGACTTATTTATAATCTAAAATGCTATATCATGAACGCAACATCCAGTCAACCACAAAACACAGCAACACTTTCATACACCATTGATTGAAAACTCTACATACATCGCCTGACGTCAATGTTGTTTTGAAACAAAAAATAAATTGGCAGTAAATTGCTCAATGAAAAGAGGCTTTAGTCAGCAGTGTTTCACATTCAGCCAAGTTTATACCGTCTGCCATTAGCAATGAATACGTGAATGTGCTTGGCCAGCATTCTTATCCATTGATTAATTATCAGTGAATTAAAGTAGGGACATAGTCTGCACAAAGCAAGAGTTCAACAGGGTCTGCCAACCCCTACAACAAAACAGTTTCAGGCGTACTGTCCTGAAAACTCAGAGACCTCGCTGAACAGTCTGCGCTGTGGCGTGGGACGCTTCAAGTCATCTATGAAGAAGTGGGGCCTATCGGACAGCAGAGCATGCGAGTGTGGCGAGCCTGAACAGACTGCCGAGCACATCATCACAGACTGCCCCCTATACAGCCCACCCTCAGAAGCTGGCCTTTTTGACTTAGGACCAGAGACGAGGGCATGGCTGCATGACACTGAGTTGGCCATCTGATGATACACGAAAGAAGAAGAAGCTCAGAGAAGCTAAAAGTGCAAAGATGGCAAAAGTCAAGAATACAGGTACAGAGATGGGTTGGGGGGCTGCAGGGGCTGCAGTTGGGTGGTGGGGGGGGGTGAGATAGAGTGGGTGAGAGACAAGTAGAAAGATGGAAACAGAGGGAGGGAGGAGAAATTGGGAGGAAGGGGCGATCCTTCATGAGGACGGGTGGAATTAGGGATGGAAAAGAGAACAGAGGAGAGGAGGGCGGGATGGATGGTGGTGGGGGGGTTGTGTAGAAGGAAAGTGGAGGGAGGGTCGGAGAGAGAGACGGGGGAGTGGAAGGGGTGAAAAAGTGAACAAAGGAAGGTGGGGAGGGTGTTTTTGATAGAATGGCGAGAGTGAGGACAGACATAATGAGGAGGGCAGTCAGTTGAGTACACGAGAGCCCTCCACATCCCCATATTCAGTAGTGAATCCAGGAATCAGCCAGGATAGCCTTCATAATCCGCTTAGGAAACTTCAGCAGGCGTCGGCCATGGTCCAATGGCCGTATGCATGACACCATCTCCACAGTCACATATACGTATTCTGTATACATACTGTCACTTTCAATGTCATTAGTTGAGCCACAAAGTCTTTGCAAAAGTACAGTAATGAGCCAGCCTGTCTGTCTGTCTGTCTGTCTGTCTGTCTGTCTGTCTGTCTGTCTGTCTGTCTGTCTGTCTGTCTGTCTCACTCTGCCTGCAATCAAATGACTCAATACACTGTAATATCATCTTCAAATCACAACACAAGGCCTCGAACTCGAACTCAATGTCTGGATTTGGTGATCAAAGGTTTTTAAGAGCGTCCTCTATCGTAAACACTGAAAAACCAAATGACAAACGAGATACAATATCATCAGATCAGGAATGTGATTGACACAAGAATGAGCCTGAGATGGTAATGAGATTGGGATGATTCATATGAGAATAAGAAAGAATGCCTGTGCCGAGACATGCGCAGGTCAAACGAACCCCTTTGTTACAACAGCTTGTACCAAAAGCACTAGAAGTGCTTTTCCATTAAGTACACGTGGCATGCACAGCGAGTGCACGCCTCATTTAATGCCTTTAAAGTGGCCCTTTGAGTTTTGCTGATTGAACTGCAGTGTAATGACATCCAGACGAAAGAACACAACAGTTCATTACAGGTGGATTTAGGAGCCAAGGTAGACATTAGACAACATGCATGTTCCAACAGACTGGAGACGTAATAATACCAGATAAAAATAATGCATTTCCTCTTGGTGAATGACAGGTGAAAACGGCATTATTACTAAATATTGTAAATATTGTACAAACAGTTTGTCCTTGGGGCCCCTCCGAACAGACAGAACAAACTCCTGCTGCATTGCCATGGCGACACAGAACTTCAATCATACTGTAAGTCCTTTAAAAAAGACACAGGATAACTCCAATGGACATTATTGGCTTCAGATTACATCCAGGTTAGATTATAATAAACTTTTCTTTGATGCTACTCTGTGTTTTTTTTGCTTTTTGCTTTCAATTTTTTTAAAGGCCAGTTTAGCAAGACTTAATGAAAATTCCAATGCTTTAGGTATTTTATTTTATGTTATCACAGATAACATCTAAGTCCCTAAATTCCACATTTCTATCAAATTCCATGACCTGTGGCCGCACCAAGGGGAAGGGGATGAAGCCATATTGGGAAGCACTGTTTACTTAATCTTCATGTGAACTAACATTTACCAGTTCTATTTCCAGAAAATAAAAAAGTCCAGATAAATCAAACACGGGTAGAAACGCACGGTAGCAGACTTAGCATCAGGAGTAGCATGCTAGTAACAGGCACACAATCATGGTCCTTACCAAATAAGGATATCCTATGTCTGACAAGAACTCCCAGTTTGCAGAAAAGACTGAAGAGAGAGAGAGAGAGAGAGAGAGAGAGAGAGAGAGAGAGAGAGAGAGAGAGAGAGAGAGAGAGAGAGAGAGAGAGAGAGAGAGAGAGAGAGAGAGAGAGAGAGAGAGAGAGAGAGAGAAAGAGAGAAAGAAAGAAAGAGAGAAAGAAAGAAAGAAAGAAAGAGAAAAGGTGGAGAGGAGAGGAGAAAGAAAGGGGGGTAATACAATGAAAATTGACAACGGGACAGTCAAATATGGTCACTTGCAGAGAAGGAAGACATAAAGGAAAAATGGGCCGAACACAAAAAAGACTAGACAAGATAAAGATGACAAAGTGAAACAGTGATGAAACAGCAGAGTTTTTGTTTGATGTCTGCGTGGTAGCGACATCAAAGTACTCAGCATGAGGTCTTTTGTACAACACAGCAGGGTGGGATATTTGAAATACGCTTTCTGAACAGTGACTTTAAGCCTAATTTACACTTCTGGGCATGCTGCGTGCCACATGTTGAAAACGAAGACGATCTACAAGCTCCCAATTCGAACCGATGTGGCACATTGTGAGCTTGTAGATCTGCTATTTTTGGTGTGCAACAACGGCGTATAGTAGCCTACTAAATGTGTAGGCCGCAATATTGCAAGTAAATCTTTCTTTGTGAGAAATTGTTTCTTGGCATTTGGTCTTAGCAAACAAAGCTATTTGTGTAAAAGACACAAACTTCAATACCTTTTTATTGATCCGGGATGTGACACATTTCAAATGTCCTGGCTAACAAAGACAGTAGTTAAGTGTTCATGAAAGTAGACCGACTTGCCCATTGGAGCCAGGAGAGCCAGTTTAGTGGCAATATTCTTGCTTTATTTCATGGTGTGAGTGAAGTACTATAAATTTAGAAACGTTGAAAATAGCCCTGAGCTCTTTTGAAAATCACCTTGGATTGTGTACAATCTACCGCTCAATCTTCTATTTATAAGCAATGGGACTGCTCATCAGGGTGACAAAGAAGATAACAGGATTTGACACATTCTTCATTTCCCAGCTAACAAAGACAGTAATTAAGTGGTCATGAATGCAGATCGACTCAGCCAAGACAGCATTCAAATCTGCAATTGAGTGGTAATATTCTTTCCTTTATATTGGGGCAGAAAATAATACTGCTAGGTCCTATGATCCTATACCACTTCATATTGTTAGACCAAAGGCTATAGTAATGATAATCTTATGGATGTTGGTGTCAACTGGTCACCTGGTCACCATCTCCTTCTCTTTGTTGGAGGCGTGGCCACCACTGCTGATTGGTCGGACTGCAGTGGAGAGGAAATAGAGCTGGTGGTTCTTGAAGTACTGGTCCACCAATGGCAGAACAACCTGTGGGGTCATAATGGTTAGGCCTACATTACTTTAAAGTCTACAGTTAAGGATACAGCTCTGCTATATGGACATGTGTGAAGAGAGCTGTCTAAGTTTAGCATTTTGTAGGAAGTATAGAGCGTCGCAGTCCCGCCCCCTACCAGGGCCCAGGAAATGATTCTCCGTTCATTTTCCTCATAGACATTTCAGAAAGTATTTATTTAAAGACGTTTACGCCGCGGACAAAGCCAACACTTGTCGTGACAAATCATGACAACAAACAAAAAATTTCGGGCAAAACAAAGAATTAGAAAGTAGAAAAAACGGCAGGTTACAACACTTTTTTTGTTGTTTTTCTTCTATGTAATTATTTGTTTGGTCCAAAATATTGTGTGTGTTGTCATGATTTGTCACGACTCGAGTTGGCTTCGTACAACGCTTAAAAGGTCTTTAAATAAATACTTTTTGAAATGTCTATTGGAAAAATGCATTGTGATTCATTTCCTGGGCCTGGCGTCGTCATGAAAGGGGGCGGGACTGCGACGCTCTATTGTAGGTACAAAACTAACTTAAAATAAAAAATACGTGCAGAATAATTGTGCTTCTTTTAATAATTTCTATACACTTTATTTGCATGACAGCGGTTCTCAAAGTGGGAGTCCAGGGACCCTCAGGGTTACTTGAGGGGGTTCCAAATGGACCCTTTAGAGGTCTGAAACTCTTGACAGTTATGGGTGTCCTTGAAATTAAACAGTTTGAGAACCACTGCTTTAGTTTATAATGGCTTGTCATGTCATGACTGCCAGCCCGGACCTTTCCAAAGAACTTGATCTGCTGCTCGTGTGGAACCTTTTCTCCTTTAGGTTTCGTTCCCACATCTGAGGCACAGAGGGGAGAAGAAAAAAAGGAAAAAACACTGATTGTGTTTACATAATTTGCATGCACATTCCTGTCATGTACTGTGAACCTTGTCTTATAGTGATGGCTGAAAATGGGAAAGGTGCCAAAGTCTCACCGAACTCCATCATGTGCTGGTGGGCCTGCTCTACATATGTGATCAGCTGCTGGAGGAACGTGTAGGCAAAACGTTTCTCTATCGCCGGCGTGTCCAACTCCTGCACCTTCCCACCTCTAGCAAGAAAACATGTGTCAAAGACAGTATACACCAACAAGTACTGTACAGTTGGAGGCCATCGATATTGTCCTTTTCTTTTTGCTGTGGTTTGCGTGATCTGCGCAAAAGGTCAGTTAACCCATTTTGGGCGGGAACCCCTTTTGGTGTTTTAAACATTATGTTATAATTTAGCTATTGAAAAATAGCAGATCTACAAGCTCATAGCGCGCCACCGAGTGGCGCACTACGAGCTTGTAGGTCTGCTATTTTTGAAAAATCGTGAAAATATTTATTTCAGAAAACTGGAGGATTTAGAAGGATTTTTTTTTAATTTTGAGGTCAGGCTTAAATGGGTCAAATGATAAGGGACAATATCGGTGGAACCCAACTGTACACCAACACGTACTGTAGCTTCGGTTTTAACCGCTTGAACCCTAGTGGTCTCTATTCTTGGAATGTGGTAGGGGTTCCCAAACGGTGGTGCGTGCACCCCTTGTGGTGCGGAACGCCCTCTTGGGTGTGTGTGACATGACAAGGGTAATGGCTGGTTTCATGGTGTTGGTGGTGCAGAAACGGCAGAATCCGGTAAAGCACTGTTGTAAGCAGATGTATAGAGCAGCTGCGGGAGTATACAGCAGCTGCATGTCCCTCAGTGCAGTGACATTCTGTGATTATTTTGCCATAATCATATTAGAAAATGTGTAATTTTCAGCCAAATACAACAAGACTGAGCATTGGGGGGTGCGTCAGCTAGGGTCAACAGAGGGTGCACGGCCAAAAGAGTTGTGGTAATAGATGAACATTCAGCAAATATGACTGAATATTCTGTGAAAACATCTGATCTACAAGCTCACAATGTGATGCATTTCCAAGTAGCCCATAGAAACCTTGGGGTCCCCAATCAGGGTTTAAGTGCTTAATCTTTCTAATTTCAATTGCCTTGTATTCAAGGTGTAAGACGTACCCAAAGAAGCAAAGGAAATATAATGTACACTGTGGCTTTACAAAACTCCTACAATTCGTTTAGAAGGAAAGGCTGATGTACAAAAATCATGTGCCCATAATACAAGCTTGTAAAATCACATATAGAGAGGTCTATGGAATGTGATTTTGATGTACAGTTGGAGGCCATCGATATTGTCCTTTTCTTTTTGCTGAGGTTTGCGTGATCTGCGCAAAAGGACAGTTAACCCATTTTGGGCGGGAACCCCTTTTGGTGTTTTAAACATTGTTATAATTTAGCTATTGAAAAATAGCAGATCTACAAGCTCATAGCGCGCCACCGAGTGGCGCGCTACGAGCTTTGTAGGTCTGCTATTTTTTGAAAAATCGTGAAAATATTTATTTCAGAAAACTGGAGGATTTAGAAGGATTTTTTAAAATTTTGAGGTCAGGCCTAAATGGGTCAAATGATAAGGGACAATATCGATGGCCTCCAACTGTAGTATATAAATCTGAGTTTTCGCTCTGCATTTTCCTGGCCAGCCAACGTGGCAGACCCTACTTTTCCAGGCTAGGCGTTAAATGAATCGGCCATAATGTAAAATAATGTACTGTACTGTACACGTCATGTGTGTGTTGAGATAACAGCATGTGCGTCTCAGTCTGTCTCACGGTGACTCACCTGGACACGGTGTATCCATTGATCTGGAGGAATTTGAGGATGTCTTGGGCCTTTTCTCTGTCTTTGGATTTCTCTTTGGCAGTGAGGGTGTCGTAGGGCACCAGCAAGGGATGGCTCCCTCCACCTGGAGACCCCCAGAGTGTGTTAACAGAACACTGTACAATCCTGAGTATTCCTTTAACTCTCAGGGGGGTACAAATCTAGTGTACAAATGGATTTATTTGTTTGGATTTTTTTTTACCCTCTCAAGAGTTAACATAACACTCAGGATGTACTCAGGAGCACACACAATAAAATCCAGAGTTGCCATTTTTCTCGCTTAACTCCTAACAAGTCAAAAGATTACACTCTCACAGACCTTATAAATGAACACTTTAGATTTTTACTGTGTATAGGCTCAACATGCTGTTATAGCTTGAGATGTCAGTCAGAACATTTATTTCTATTAAAAAAGACAAATAGGCACAGCCATTCTCCTTTTAAACAGATGGGACGGACACACCCATTCACAGTCAAACAGTGCCCCCTGCTGGTTGCAGTGAACATGAACCGTGACCATGAATCATCATCACACACGCCCCATCTGAGCAGGAGGCAAAGCAAGGCTAACAGGATCTGACAATAAAAGGGTCTCTTTCTTTATGTTTCAACTTTAATCCCCTTAGCAGAACAGTGAGTGGCAGCCAACAGGCGGAATCTCCACAGGGCTTTAAACCAAATAAGGGCTCAAATATGAAGGATTTCCGAAGTTAGGATGTCCCTATAATCCGCTGTTTTTTTCCAAACACAACGGCATGACCCAGAAACAAATCAATATCCCCTTGCTGTGTAATTGATATTAAAACCACCACGCTGTGCTCTCTCCAAGGCTGACGTCCCAAACCATTGGGACACATGAGGACACATGTAACCAAGATTTTAAATCTTAGATAATATCAAAACATTACATATTCTATTGGTTAGGTATTAGACTTTATAGTAGGATGTTAGTTAGGCTTAAATTAGCTATGGTATTATAATGTTCATAAACATGCACTGTCCCGTAAATTAAGAATTGAAGTAAAGTAAAATAAAGTACGTTTGATTATGGGAACTACATGCTTTGACAGTGTGAGGGACTAAAATAATACAGTACAGTACATGTACCTTTGGCTTCTAGCTCCATCTTCTTCTTCTTAGCCCAGATATTGTGATAGTTCTCTGCAAGCAGCTCGGCCATAGACTGCAGCAATAAAAATGTTAAAGTTGAGTACAGAGTTACTACGATCGGTCAAAAAGATATATCACATGTCATCCCTGAATGTGTGCGTGCGTGCACGTGTCTGTGCATGCATGAGTGGGTGCATGGGTGCGTGTGTCACTTACATGTAGGTCTCTGGAGAGTGTCACATTGCTCATGTCTATTGGCCTGGGACTGAAGCCTGGAGCTCCTTCAAAAGACTGCTGGGGGGAAAAAGAAAGGTGTGGATTTTAGCAATGGGTCAAAATGTGTCCTCGAAGTAGCTTATTTATTTATTTTATTTAACATTTATTCACCAGGCATGTCTTCATAAACAAAGTCAAGCTGGAGACATACAACAATAACGATCAACTGGAGACCATAGTAATCGAGGATAGAGATCTCAACAGGGCCGGAAATTAAGGTCTGGCTCTACCTGGACCCTAAATGGGGTGGCCCGAGGCACCCTGGCACACATTTTACGCCAGAAAACATGAATTTAAAAAAAAGAAAAAAGGAAAAAAAAGGGGAAAGAAAGTTCTATATACAGTATGGGCATTCCCAGCTGATACAATCCCTGTAATGCCCATATATGGAGATCCCTGACAATATTAAGCCCATATTCGGGAATGCCAATATATGATCATATTGTGACAGTCTCATGATAACCACTGTGGTTGCCGCAAAGGTCGCAGTTAACTATGGAATCATCATGATGACCTGGTCCTGGGCACCTGGGGTGACCAGGGGGCTGATGTCACGTGATGTCACGATGACCCGGGGGCTTGCCTGGCGGTGAGACAGGAATTGCGAGTGTCGTGACAGAGTGACGGGGATTGTGGATTAGGTGTAAAAAACGCACAATTCCATAGTTAACTGGTCGCAACAATTATCTTATTGAGGTAGATTCCAAGAGAATGGTGCAGCATAGTCGAAAGCATGATTCCCAAATGCAGTTCTCGAACATTATATGAGATATCATTTAGTGATCTCAGATTGTAATGTCCACATTGTTGAATGAGTAATGTGTTTATGTAACCTGGCAACTACCCAAGGATAGTTTTGTATAAAAACAAATACCAATAAATGTCTGTTGTCTTCAACATTTGTACTACAGCTTTAACAACTTAACCCATTCGATGCGATTCGAAAAACGCCTTCTAAATCCTGATCTTAAGTTTTCTGAAATGCTTCAAATAGAACTTCAAAAAGAAAAAAATTATACATTATAGTTATAGGCCTACATATACATTTAATTAATTTGATCAATACTGCTACAATCAGTAGCAGGCTAGCACCTGTGGTCATCAGCATTCAAGGCAAGGCAAGGCAAGGCAATTTTATTTATATAGCACCTTTCATACACATTCAGTAGCGGCTGTGGGCCAAACTGAAAAGTGTTCCTATCAAATGTATTGATAGGCTGCACTCACATGAGAACACGGCACGCTAATTAGTGATTCAGATGTGGTCTTTTTTCTATATATCAGTCATTGAAGCAACCAATAAGCTGGTCTGTATTTTTATATTAGCACAAGCACAAGTTACTCAAAGTTGTGAAATCTATCCAACTTCTGCAGCCTATCATCCATGTGGAGATGCAAACACTTCCTTGTTCTTCACATGGTTGTATTTTTTTACAAATGACCTCTAGGCTCTAGATGGCGACAAAGTGCTTCTTATGCTTCCTTGTTGTGCGCTGAATGCACATCAACAGAACAGACATTAGAGCCTCTGACCGCCACCTCAGCTGCATTAACCCCTTAAGCGGTTTGATGCAAACTTAACTAGACCAGTGGTTCCCAAACTTCTTGCTTATATATATATATATACTTTTTGAAATGTACTCTTGACCCAGAAATGGGCCCGACCCACTGTTTGGGAACCAGTGCTCTCTAGACTAAGGTGGCATTCACACCAGGATGCTTTACTGCTACTATACGCCTGCTGCGCATTGTAGGAAAGTGCACTTCGTTTGGCCCGGTATGAAGGCTCATTCAAATTCTGGTGTACAAACAAATTTGAATCCTCAAAAAATCTGTGGTTTCGCTTAGTTTCAAAGCGCACCAGAGTGGGGATCACCGCAGGTGTGAATGCAATCGCATTAAATATAGAGGATGACCAAAGAATGTGCCATTGTGGGATGAAGAAGTTGGTACTTGGCATTATTACGCAGCGAAAGATGATCCGTGGACAGACGTGGTCTAATGAAGAGATAGAAGCCCTTATTGCAATATAGCGAGACGATAATATATCAATGCTGAAGGTTACAGACAAGAACAATGCAGTGTACAGGATATATAGCGAGAGAATGTAGGCGATTGGGTTCCATCGCACATTTGCACAATGTCGCATGTCGCATAAAGTCCGCAGTACAGACCTGGACAGGGGAATCCTGACGGGCGCTTCCGCTGATCTGGAGTCAGATAAAAGTGGTAGGTTTGTTTGTGTAGACAGTAGGCTACTCCTATTAACCTACCAGGTTTATTTATGTATGTAGGCTAGCCGCTACTACAAAACAAGTTGGTAAAGTTGTAGCGATCCGTGCACACGCACGCACTCACTCACTCACTCACTCTCTCACTCTCTCACTCTCTCACTCTCTCTCTCTCTCTCTCTCTCACTCTCTCACTCTCTCACTCTCTCTCTCTCTCACAGTCACAGTAACGTCCAGTCCAGCCCCCAACACACTTATCCTCAGTTACTCTCACTTTAGGTCCTAACTATTACTCAAAGTAAAACTATAATTTTAACACCATACATATATCACCACCACCATAGAACACATTGTTAAAGTTCACTGCTGCGGTTCCCTGCTGCGGTTGACAGCGCAATGTCAACGCAAACGCGGCAAATTAAAAATGCTCCACCCCCCAATCGCAGCTAGTCTACCGAAGTACAGGTCTGAATGTGACCTTAGTAAACAGGAACCGAGTTGGCTCTGTACTTAGATTTTTCCCGTCTAAACCTAATCTCTTTGCCAAAAATAGCCAATGTACAAGCAAGATCTGCTACAGTATTGGCTAATGTTTCCCCCAGAACATGGACGCTTGGGTCCAGGTGGTTAAGGACCTGAGTGTACTACCTGGCTAGCCAGTGATATCCTGAGTGTACTACCTGACTAGCCAGTGATATTCTGGGTGTACTACCTGGCTATGGTTCCAAGTGGTTAACGACCTGAGTGTACTACCTGGCTGCTAGTTTTTTATTCCTAGGGTGGCTCAGGTTTAGGAGCGCTCGTTTTACCGCTCCGCCACATCTTTTACTACCGCGGATTTTTTAATAGTTTTTGGATTAAGGTTGGTGAGGGGTACGTTAATAGTTTTTGGATTAAGGTTGGTGAGGGATGCGTTGCTCCCCTGCTTGCGGTTATGTTTAGGTTAGAGTTAGAGATAGGGTTAGTACTAGTCATAGAGTACTAGTAGGCATAAACACTTGTGTGCGGTCCAAAACACAGACCCAGCGCTTCCTACTCCACTGACAACCAATCACAGCGCTCCAAATTCCCTCCCATCATAGGAATAAAAAACTCGCTACCTGGCTATGGGTCCAAGTGGTTAACGACCTGAGTGTACTACCTGGCTATGGGTCCAGATGGTTAACGACCTGAGTGTACTACCTGGCTATGGGTCCAGGTGGTTAACGACCTGAGTGTACTACCTGGCTATGGGTCCAGGTGGTTAACGACCTGAGTGTACTACCTGGCTATGGGTCCAGGTGGTTAACGACCTGAGTGTACTACTAGCCAGTGATATTCTGAGCGTACTACCTGGCTAGCCAGTGATATTCTGAGTGTACTACCTGACTAGCCAGTGATATTCTGAGTGTACTACCTGGCTAGCCAGTGATATTCTGAGCGTACTACCTGGCTAGCCAGTGATATTCTGAGCGTACTACCTGGCTAGACAGTGATATTCTGAGTGTACTACCTGGCTAGCCAGTGATATTCTGAGCGTACTACCTGGCTAGCCAGTGATATTCTGAGCGTACTACCTGGCTAGCCAGTGATATTCTGAGCGTACTACCTGGCTAGCCAGTGATATTCTGAGCGTACTACCTGGCTAGCCAGTGATATTCTGAGTGTACTACCTGGCTAGCCAGTGATATTCTGGGTGTACTACCTGGCTAGCCAGTGATATTCTGAGTGTACTACCTGGCTAGCCAGTGATATTCTGGGTGTACTACCTGGCTAGCCAGTGATATTCTGAGCGTACTACCTGGCTAGCCAGTGATATTCTGAGTGTACTACCTGGCTAGCCAGTGATATTCTGGGTGTACTACCTGGCTAGCCAGTGATATTCTGGGTGTACTACCTGGCTAGACAGTGATATTCTGAGTGTACTACCTGGCTAGACAGTGATATTCTGGGTGTACTACCTGGCTAGCCAGTGATATTCTGGGTGTACTACCTGGCTATGGGTCCAGGTGGTTAACGACCTGAGTGTACTACCTGGCTATGGGTCCAGGTGGTTAACGACCTGAGTGTACTACTAGCCAGTGATATTCTGAGCGTACTACCTGGCTAGCCAGTGATATTCTGAGTGTACTACCTGACTAGCCAGTGATATTCTGAGTGTACTACCTGGCTAGCCAGTGATATTCTGAGCGTACTACCTGGCTAGCCAGTGATATTCTGAGCGTACTACCTGGCTAGACAGTGATATTCTGAGTGTACTACCTGGCTAGCCAGTGATATTCTGAGCGTACTACCTGGCTAGCCAGTGATATTCTGAGCGTACTACCTGGCTAGCCAGTGATATTCTGAGCGTACTACCTGGCTAGCCAGTGATATTCTGAGCGTACTACCTGGCTAGCCAGTGATATTCTGAGTGTACTACCTGGCTAGCCAGTGATATTCTGGGTGTACTACCTGGCTAGCCAGTGATATTCTGAGTGTACTACCTGGCTAGCCAGTGATATTCTGGGTGTACTACCTGGCTAGCCAGTGATATTCTGAGCGTACTACCTGGCTAGCCAGTGATATTCTGAGTGTACTACCTGGCTAGCCAGTGATATTCTGGGTGTACTACCTGGCTAGCCAGTGATATTCTGGGTGTACTACCTGGCTAGACAGTGATATTCTGAGTGTACTACCTGGCTAGACAGTGATATTCTGGGTGTACTACCTGGCTAGCCAGTGATATTCTGGGTGTACTACCTGGCTAGCCAGTGATATTCTGAGTGTACTACCTGGCTAGACAGTGATATTCTGGGTGTACTACCTGGCTAGACAGTGATATTCTGGGTGTACTACCTGGCTAGACAGTGATATTCTGAGTGTACTACCTGGCTAGCCAGTGATATTCTGAGTGGACTACCTGGCTAGACAGTGATATTCTGAGTGGACTACCTGGCTAGACAGTAGAGTTCTCATCGGGCCTGAAAATTAAGGCCCGGCCCTACCCTACCCTAACTGGGTCGGCCCGAGGTCCGGCCCGACCCTAACAATTACCATAATATCAGGCCCGAAAACCCGAAAAAGCCCGAGTGAAAAAAAAGAGAAAAAAAGGAAAAAGAAAAATGCCACTATATGGCCGCGACGCCGTGGATTATTGAGACGACCGTGTCAGAGAACGCACTAATAGTCTAGTCGCCGAAATAAAGGATTTATGTAACTCACGTTAATTGGCTGATAATGTTCCATTTTCAACATTCTAATGGTTTCCAGCAATTTCCAGGGGTGAGTAAACATCTTCTGAATCAAAGTAGCAGCGATCCTCTGAAGTGACGCAGTTAATTATGTCCAATAGGCTACTGGCAATATTATGACAATTGTCAACTTGGCTATAATCTACTAGGTTACTGTATAGTTTACATTAATCATTGCCTCTCAAACCCACATACCACGCGTAATGTGCGTTGCCTAACCAAAAGAACAGACATACAAACCATCAACATGCCGCTCGATGGCGTGTCGAGTCTGTCGACAGCTTGCAGATCTTTTATTTTGGGCAGTGGGGCGAGTGGGCACACAACGAGGCGCGCTGCGCTACGATGGGGAAATTAAATAGCTCAGCTGTACAGCGCGCTGCGATACGATTTGTAAAGCAAATAGCTGTAGCCTACAGTGTGACTGTAACATTGCTTGGTCATCATGTAACTATATTACGTGCAGGCGCTTTCATAGTTATATGGAGCATTTACCGTTGATTAGGTAGCCTAATTTAGCTTATTCACCCAGCTGGGTTCAACGAGACAGCAGTGTCTCGTTAAGCCCCGACGTTTCCAAAACGAGCTATTGCGGATAAATCGATGGTCTTATAAAACATTTAAGCATATGGCAAGTTGACTTAAGTTATATAGTTGATGCTGAGCAGTAAGCAGCTCATTTGGTTTGCAAACCAGAGGCCAGCCAGCGGTAGCAAGTTCAACAACCACCGTTCTATTCTGTCACTTTGGTGCGCTGCTGCTGATCATCGCCTCCTCCTCCTTCAGTCAGTCACATATAGTATAATAGCCTAAACTGTATAAGTTAATCGCCAACATTCACCAGCTCAGCCCTCTTCATATTAAATAAATACATTACACAAACAACATAATTGTTATTTTTGTTATAATAAAATTATATAAAAAAATTTAAAAAAATCACGGAAAATCACAGAGCCCGAGGCTCGGCCCGGCCCGACTAATTATCGTGCATTTTGGGCCCGGCCCTACCCGAAAATGTCGGGCCGGGTCGGGCCGGGCCGGGTTCGGGCAGAGATTGAGAACTCTACTAGACAGTGATATTCTGAGTGGACTACCTGGCTAGCCAGTGATATTCTGAGTGGACTACCTGGCTAGACAGTGATATTCTGAGTGAACTACCTGGCTAGCCAGTGATATTCTGCGGGACTTGTTATGTAGTGTAGCAGGGTCTGCTTCCTTCATCCTCTCGATGCCCCAGCCCCAGGACAACATGGTCTTCAAAGACTCTTTGATTGGCCAGCGGTACAGCTCCTTGTCCTGAACATAAGCAAACACAAGCAAACTGAACGTTAGACATGCACTGATGCACACCCTTACAGGTCCATTTTGTTATACTATCACCATTATGTATTATGTTTCCTTTTAGATTTTTGACATTTAGCTTTTTTTCTCCACAATTTTGTTGTTACTTGTTACCCCAATTAAGTACCCACCGGAAGGACGTGGAGCCTTCGTCCTACTCCTCCTGTCCAACACTCCCCACTGACAGTGACAGGTGCCGCCCCAGCTTGTAGGAGTACGCGTGGTGACAAATACGACCCTCCCTGCCCAGCTTCCCTTCCCCGAACAACAACAAGTTAATTGTGTCCATATACAGGTAGATGCTCGACAAAGCCGGATGCACCGCAGTGGATTCTAACCCCAAACCCGAACCCCCCACTCTCCGACTTAAGTTTAGCTTATTACATTTATTTGACAGAGACAGTGTCAAATCTCAGCAATAGAAATGTGATGCATTGTACCAGGAAAGAGACTATTTTCACCTGCAGTCCCTGGGCAAGGGTACAACAATAAAAAACATAAAATAATACACGATGAAAAACAAGCACATACTGTAATGTTACGTAATACAACTAATTTTATGCTCTCGTGGGCAGGAGAGGAGCGTTGTGTAAATGGTGTGTAGGAGGAGAAAAATCTGTTAACATTTTGAGGTTAATCCATGATTTCACTTGAGAATTAAATGCTTGGAAGTCACTGTTACTTTTAATGTTCGATGGAAGGGAATTTGCATTATATTTATACGAGTTAACACTGAGTAATGTGTGTACATACTGTAGTACTGTATTTCCCTGGACAGTAATCAACCGCGTGCTACAATCCAGTACAGCTGTACTGTACTGTACTGTACGTTTTTGGCCGGGGACCCCCGGAAATGCTTTGGCAATGACTCGGGACCCCCGCCCCGCCCCCTCCCGACCCCCAATATAAATTGACTGCTACAATAACCTTAACCCATTTTGGGCGGGAACCCCTTTTGGTGTTTTAAGCATTATGTTATAATTTAGCTATTGAAAAATAGCAGATCTACAAGCTTGTAGCGTGCCACCGAGTGGCGCGCTACAAGCTTGTAGGTCTGCTATTTTTGAAAAATCGTGAAAAAAAAAAAAATGTTTTTTTTTGAAAATAATTTGGGGACCCTCCAAAATAATTTGGCGACCCGGAGGGGTCGCGACCCACGGGTTGAGAACCCCTGCTGTACTGTACTGTACTGTACTGTACTGTACTGTACTGTACTGTACTGTACTGTACTGTACTGTACTGTACTGTACTGTACTGTACCTACCTTGTCAGATAGGCTCTTGTATGGTTTGAGGAGAGGATGACTCTTGGAGGATTCACACATCTGTTCCCCATATGACCAGCCGTTGGAAAGCTACACAAACACATGAGAGGATGCCTTTAACCACAACAAACCCTAGCATCCCTATTTAGGGTCACTTTTCAGAAACTTTCAAAAATAAATTGTCAAAAAATGAGAAAATAGACGATCTACAAGCTCACAACGGGATGCAATGTGAGCTTGTAGATCAGCGTAGCATATAGTGCTTATTTGACACTTACAGTACAGTACATTATGAGACTTAAACCCAGTCTTGAGATTTCAATGATCAATTTTATTTAACAATGCATTTTGAAGCACGGCCCAAAAGTGTTGTTGTTTAACACTTTTTACCATGTTCAGTGTCCACAGCAATAACATTGCATTGTATGGCATTGTATTGTGTGTCTGACTGAAAATTGGTGAGAATGATCAGTAGGCTGCCCCGAAGAAATGTTGGAAGAAATGTTGGGTCAAAAAAGACAAGTCAATGTCAAATTGAGAGAACAAATGGCAGAATTTTCATGAAACTACACAAAGCATATTTAGTTGCTGCAACACACCCACCTTGTCCATGGACCACTTCTCATGGGAGTGCTCTGCGTATCTGTTGATGAAGTAGTCCAGCTTCTCAGGGACACTCACACTGATAAAAAGACAACAACAACAGAGTAAATAAATCAGACTTCCACCATTATCTCGTCAGAATGTGTCCCCAAAAGCCACAGTAAAAAACATGTACTGTAGGTGTAAGTATGTAGGACTAGTAGCATGCCAAAGTTTGTGATATTGCCATTGAGAATACATTGGGCGTTTAAGTTAAATACGGGGGGGGATATTTTGACAGCAGAAACTACCTGTCATAATTTCTCCCCCCTCCCTATTCCAAAGCCCCCCCAGGTACATTATATATTTAAACTATTTTCAGCAATGGTACACTTATTTTTTCAGTGGGTAAATCTTGTTGAGCTGGTCATTTTGAAAGTAGATCTCACGTCATAAATGTGTGGGCACCCCTGATGTAGGACTAGTAGCATGCCAAAGTTTGTGCTATTGCCATTGAGAATGCATTGGGCGTTTAAGTTAAATAACTCAGAAACTACAAATCATTTCAAAGTAAAAAGTTCCAGCATGTGTCTCCACAGTAAGCTGAATTATAAAATGTGTGAATAGAGTTTCTAGGTGAAAGTAATTTTTTGACGTGCCATAGAGCTGCCAATGGGCCTCATGCGCCAACCGTTCTTAAGAAGTTCTTAAGAGGAAATTTGTTCTTAGACCCACTTAGGAAGTTTTTAAGAAGGTTTTGGGATCCCTCAATCTTTTCTTAGCTGTGATTTGTTCGTAGGTAAGAACAAAATCTACGCACACTGTGGAGCACTCTTAGGGTGCCTTTTTCGTTCTTAAGTGCAATCTGAAAACATAAAGGGAAAACAGCGCCATCTGCATGATGCTCAAAGTTTGGTCTGAGGACCTCAAGGGGTCCTTGAGGAAGTTCCAGGCAGTCCACAGCAAAATATGGAATATTTTACCACTTTAATCCCATTTTATACTTTGAAAATAGCCAATATACAAGCTCACAAACGCGTCCCATTACTGCCCATTTTGAGCTTGTATATCGGCTATTTTCGGCTACATTCATGAATATTGAAAATATTAAAATATTGAAATATTGAAAATGTGAAAATTTCTGTTCACTTCAGTACCTCCACAGTATTATTGATTTTTAATGTTTGGAGTCTGGTGTTCCACCATATTTAGACTTTAGTTTAGGTATTCTTGACTTCACTCAACTTTATTTCTATGTGTGAGGTCCTGTGAGCTGCAATCACACACAGGTGTGACTGCAGGCAAGGCCATGGAGTCATGCAAAACCACACCCACCTGGGTGAACACAGGTAGGAAAGTGAATTCCCAATGCCTTATATGGGATTGGTGGGGCGGTTCCCTATGGTAATTAGGATGCTAATTAGGATATGTGGGGCGTCTACCTATGATCATTTGAATGAACTGGCCCACCCCTTCAAGTTACGAGGATTTGGATTCATCATCATAAGAACATGCTTACGAACAATTCTGCCTACTTAAGAACGTTTCATGAATCTGACTGGACTTCTCTTAGGAATTCACTTAGGAAGAAATGTAAGAGGAAAAGTTAGGAACTTATTGGCGCATGAGGCCCATTGGGCCCATAGTTCGTAAGCATGTTCTTATGATGATGAATCCAAATCCTCGTAACTTGAAGGGGTGTGCCAGTTCATTCAAATTATCATAGGTAGACGCCCCACATATCCTAATTAGCATCCTAATTACCATAGGGAACCGCCCCACCAATCCCATATAAGGCATTGGGAATTCACTTTCCTACCTGTGTTCACCCAGGTGGGTGTAGTTTTGCATGACTCCATGGCCTTGCCTGCAGTCACACCTGTGTGTGATTGCAGCTCACAGGACCTCACACATAGAAATAAAGTTGAGTGAAGTCAAGAATACCTAAACTAAAGTCTAAATATGGTGGAACACCAGACTCCAAACATTAAAAATCAATAATACTGTGGAGGTACTGAAGTGAACAGAAATTTTCACATTTTCAATATTTTCAATATTCATGAATGTATTTTATTATTTATCTCACAATAGTCAACTGGGGGGGGTATGTGGTGGGTATGGTGCGTTTGTTTGGGTTGGGTTGTGAACTCTAAACCAGTGGTTCTCAAACATTTTCATGTCAAGGACCCCCAAATTGACATGCATTCTGCAGACCCCCATATGAAAATATTTTCTGCTAGGGTAATGTTTTGAAGATTTATCAAAATGTTTTGAAAATAGCCGATCTACAAGCTCAAAATGGGCAGTAATGGGACGCGTTTGTGAGCTTGTAGATTGGCTATTTTCAAAGTATAAAATGGGATTAAAGTGGTAAAATATTCCATATTTTGCTGTGGACATGGAACTTCCTCAAGGACCCCTTGAGGTCCTCAGACCAAACTTTGAGCATCATGCAGATGGCGCTGTTTTCCCTTTATGTTTTCAGATTGCACTTAAGAACGAAAAAGGCACCCTAAGAGTGCTCCACAGTGTGCGTAGATTCTGTTCTTACCTACGAACAAATCACAGCTAAGAAAAGATTGAGGGATCCCAAAACCTTCTTAAAAACTTCCTAAGTGGGTCTAAGAACAAATTTCCTCTTAAGAACTTCTTAAGAACGGTTGGCGCATGAGGCCCTATGGGCCTCATGCGCCAATAAGTTCCTAACTTTTCCTCTTACATTTCTTCCTAAGTGAATTCCTAAGAGAAGTCCAGTCAGATTCATGAAACGTTCTTAAGTAGGCAGAATTGTTCGTAAGCATGTTCTTATGATGATGAATCCAAATCCTCGTAACTTGAAGGGGTGTGCCAGTTCATTCAAATGATCATAGGTAGACGCCCCACATATCCTAATTAACATCCTAATTACCATAGGGAACCGCCCCACCAATCCCATATAAGGCATTGGGAATTCACTTTCCTACCTGTGTTCACCCAGGTGGGTGTGGTTTTGCATGACTCCATGGCCTTGCCTGCAGTCACACCTGTGTGTGATTGCAGCACACAGAAATCACAGGACCTCACACATAGAAATAAAGTTGAGTGAAGTCAAGAATACCTAAACTAAAGTCTAAATATGGTGGAACACCAGACTCCAATAATACTGTGGAGGTACTGAAGTGAACAGAAAATTTCAATATTTTCAACATTTCAATATTTTTAATAATCATGAATGTATTTCATTATTTATCTCACAATAGTCAACTTGGGGGGGGGGGGGGGGGGGGGGGAATGATGGTGGGTGCATGGGGTGGGGGTTATGTGGTGGGTATGGTGCGTTGGGTTGGGTTGTGAACTCTAAACCAGTGGTTCTCAAACATTTTCATGTCAAGGACCCCCAAATTGACATGCATTCTGCAGACCCCCATATGAAAATATTTTCTGCTAGGGAAATGTTTTGAAGATTTATCAAAATGTTTCGAAAATAGCCGATCTACAAGCTCAAAATGGGCAGTAATGGGACGCGTTTGTGAGCTTGTAGATTGGCTATTTTCAAAGTATAAAATGGGATTAAAGTGGTAAATGTTCCATATTTTGCTGTGGACTGCCTGGAACTTCCTCAAGGACCCCTTGAGGTCCTCAGACCAAACTTTGAGCATCATGCAGATGGCGCTGTTTTTCCTTTATGTTTTCAGATTGCACTTAAGAACGAAAAAGGCACCCTAAGAGTGCTCCACAGTGTGCGTAGATTCTGTTCTTACCTACGAACAAATCACAGCTAAGAAAAGATTGAGGGATCCCAAAACCTTCTTAAAAACTTCCTAAGTGGGTCTAAGAACAAATTTCCTCTTAGGAACTTCTTAAGAACGGTTGGCGCATGAGGCCCAATGAGCCCCATTAAAAATTTCTCAAATTTGAAAGAACTATATTTCTAAAACTATGAAACATTTCAAAGATTCCTTTTCAGGCAAATGTCCACCATAAGATGAACCTAAATAGGTTTGAATGGGGTTTCTAGGTGTAAGTATGTAGGACTAGTAGCATGCCAAAGTTTGTGCTATTGCCATTGGGCCTCATGCACCAACCGTTCTTAAGAAGTTCTTAAGAGGAAATTTGTTCTTAGACCCACTTAGGAAGTTTTTAAGAAGGTTTTGGGATCCCTCAATCTTTTCTTAGCTGTGATTTGTTCGTAGGTAAGAACAGAATCTACGCACACTGTGGGGCACTCTTAGGGTGCCTTTTTTGTTCTTAAGTGCAATCTGAAAACATAAAGGGAAAACAGCGCCATCTGCATGATGCTCAAAGTTTGGTCTGAGGACCTCAAGGGGTCCTTGAGGAAGTTCCAGGCAGTCCACAGCAAAATATGGAATATTTTACCACTTTAATCCCATTTTATACTTTGAAAATAGCCAATATACAAGCTCACAAACGTGTCCCATTACTGCCCATTTTGAGCTTGTAGATCGGCTATTTTCAAAACATTTTGATAAATCTTCAAAACATTACCCTAGCAGAAAATATTTTCATATGGGGGTCTGCAGAATGCATGTCAATTTGGGGGTCCTTGACATGAAAATGTTTGAGAACCACTGGTTTAGAGTTCACAACCCAACCCAAACAAACGCACCATACCCACCACATAACCCCCCCCCCCCCCCCCCCCGCCATCACCCCCCCCCCCCAGTTGACTATTGTGAGATAAATAATAAAATACATTCATGAATATTGAAAATATTAAAATATTGAAATATTGAAAATGTGAACATTTCTGTTCACTTCAGTACCTCCACAGTATTATTGATTTTGAATGTTTGGAGTCTGGTGTTCCACCATATTTAGACTTTAGTTTAGGTATTCTTGACTTCACTCAACTTTATTTCTATGTGTGAGGTCCTGTGAGCTGCAATCACACACAGGTGTGACTGCAGGCAAGGCCATGGAGTCATGCAAAACTACACCCACCTGGGTGAACACAGGTAGGAAAGTGAATTCCCAATGCCTTATATGGGATTGGTGGGGCGGTTCCCTATGGTAATTAGGATGCTAATTAGGATATGTGGGGCGTCTACCTATGATAATTTGAATGAACTGGCACACCCCTTCAAGTTATGAGGATTTGGATTC
Organism: Electrona antarctica; assembly: GCF_951216825.1. NCBI lineage: Eukaryota > Metazoa > Chordata > Actinopteri > Myctophiformes > Myctophidae > Electrona > Electrona antarctica. The sequence goes on from NC_136805.1 coordinate 13,320,361, forward strand.
ATCATCATAAGAACATGCTTACGAACAATTCTGCCTACTTAAGAACGTTTCATGAATCTGACTGGACTTCTCTTAGGAATTCACTTAGGAAGAAATGTAAGAGGAAAAGTTAGGAACTTATTGGCGCATGAGGCCCATTGAGAATGCATTGGGTGTTTAAGTTAAATACGGGGGGGACATATTTTGACAGCAGAAACTGCCTGTCATAATTTCTCCCCCCTCCCTATTCCAAAGCCCCCCCAGGTACATTATATATTTAAACTATTTTCAGCAATGGTACACTTATTTTTTCAGTGGGTAGATCTTGTTGAGCTGGTCATTTTGAAAGTAGATCTCACGTCATAAATGTGTGGGCACCCCTGATGTAGGACTAGTAGCATGCCAAAGTTTGTGCTATTGCCATTGAGAATGCATTGGGTGTTAAAGTTAAATAACTCAGAAATTACAAATCATTTCAAAGTAAAAAGTTCCAGCATTTGTCTCCACAGTAAGCTGAATTATAAAATGTGTGAATGGAGTTTCTAGGTGAAAGTGATTTTTTGACATGCCATAGAGCTGCCATTGAGCCCCATTATACATTTCTCAAATTTGAAAGCACTACATTTCTAAAACTATGAAACATTTCAAAGATTCCTTTTCAGGCAAACATGTCCACCGTAAGATGAACCTAAATAGGTTTGAATGGGGTTTCTAGGTGTAAGTATGTAGGACTAGCAGCATGCCAAAGTTTGTGATATTGCCATTGAGAATGCATTGGGCGTTTAAGTTAAATAACTCCGAAACTACAAATCATTTCAAAGTAAAAAGTTCCAGCATGTGTCTCCACAGTAAGCTGAATTATAAAATGTGTGAATAGAGTTTCTAGGTGAAAGTAATTTTTTGACGTGCCATAGAGCTGCCATTGAGCCCCATTGTGAATTTCTCAAATTTGAAAGCACTATATTTCTAAAACTATGAAACTATGAAACTGCCTGTCATAATTTCTCCCCCCTCCCTATTCCAAAGCTCCCCCAGGTACATTATATATTTAAACTATTTTCAGCAATGGTACACTTATTGACGTTAAAAACACATCAAACTTTAAAAACTAAATTAGCAACCAAACATGGCTCCCTACCTGACTGTGTCGGCAGGCTGTGGGTTGAAGTTGCCCTCTGAGTCCATGGATGACTGTTTCTCCATCAAGGCCACATAGTTGGACTCCATGTAGTCTGGTGGCAGAGCCCCTGCTACAGCGCTCAGACATGGCAAGGCCAGCTTAAACAGCTCTGGTTCATACCGCTGGGAAACACGACACACATACACACAAATAAACACATGATGTACGGACATGATGTATGTATGTTACCCGAACCACCAATCTGAGAACCCATCGGCAAATAAAGGAGAAACAGCGCCCTCTTTTCTCTTTTTGAATTTTGCAGTCTGTCTCGACAGATTTCCCAACCACAAATGCAAAGTTGCAAACACAAATGTGTAGTCACCTGCAAAGAGATGTGGTAATTACCACAGACAACCACAAGAGGGCCCTAAAACACACTATAGCAGTGGTTCTCAAACTTTCTCATTCAAGGACACCTGTAACTCATCATCCACTTGTACACTCTCAGAGTTACAAATCATTTAGTGGGGGAACCCCTGGAAACCCCTAAACGACCCCTGGGGGTCCCTCCCTGGACCCTACTTTGAGAACTACTGCACTATAGGGTACCACGGACCGGTACTACTGTAGCCTACTTACTTCTACTTCTACTACTAACTACTACCACCAGCACGACAATTTGACAGTATACACCTATACTGTATATACTCATATTTACACTCACCTTGCGTGACAAAGCATCAAAGATTCCCCAGAAGAGTTTTTTGGACAGGTGTAGCTCTTCGTCAGATGATGCTCCAAAACTCCCCCAGCCCCCAGCAAGACAGTAGTACTTCCAACAATGCTCATAGTGATTGGTCAACAGCTAAGGGGGACAAAAATAAGTTACATGTACACTGGGAACAACTCCAACATTTGTAAATTCAACCCATTCTGGGCGGGAACCCCTTTTGGTGTTAGCATTATGTTATGCTTTAGCTATTGAAAAATAGCAGATCTACAAGCTCATAGGTCTGCTATTTTTGAAAAATCGAAGAACCACTGACATAGAAACATAGCTTTTTCAGAAAACTGTCAGGATGTAGAAGACATTTTTAGAATCTGATCTCAGGTCAAAATGGGTTAACAGACTGAGGCAGAATTTACATCCCCACTCATATTCTTGTGAGTGTCTTTATTTATCAGCATCATTAGAATCTTTGAATTTGTTGAAGTCTTTGCTTTGTACTGGTTATACAGAGATAATGATAAACTGTTATTGTGGATCAATTATCCAGTCAAACAGATGCACTGCTTCACTGACTGACACCATGTTTCCATAGCGATAACATCTCTGAGATAACACTCTGAATTACAATCTAATGGGCTACTCTTCTTCTAACACAATCTTTGAAAGGGTTACTTGTAAACCCTGGCAACGTGCCACTGATGACATAATTATGTACTGTACATGTGTGTGCCTGTGTGAGTGTGTGCCTGGTGCTGTGTGTGTGTGTGTGTGTGTGTGTGTGTGTGAGTGTGAGTGTGAGTGTGAGTGTGAGTGTGAGTGTGAGTGTGTGTGTGTGTGTGTGTGTGTGTGTGTGTGTGTGTGTGTGTGTGTGTGTGTGTATGTGTGTGTGTGTGTGCGTGCGCGTGCGTGTGTACCTTCAGAGGCATCTTGGTATGTTCATTCAGCAGAGGAACGTCAAACACCAGTCTTCTCAACAGGTGCTGCATCATGACCGGTCTCAGCTTGCTGTGCATTTTCATTTTAACATAATAGTTAATGTCAATCCGGGTTGTTTACTGAAATAAGCTCTTAATACGAAATTAATACAAAACGCAGAAAGACAACTAAAATCATCTAATGCAATTTATGCAGGAATGTTTAAGGCATATAAACATTACAGTGAGGGCAAACAAAAGAAGGCAAAAATGATTAATATAAATCCAAAAAACTATATAAAGCATAGAATGGGCAGCCATAAATAACTTCATGGGTAGAGAGGCCATCTGATCATTTTGTCTCCAAGCCTCCGCCTTCGAGTAGCCATCAGCTGGGTAAAGCTGGAACTGTATTTACCGTGCTGTATTATACGGTGTCCCACTCTTATTTTTCTTAAATATGTGTAGCTTTCTTGGAGCAACATACGTCCAAGGTTTTGCCAAAAAGCAACTGTATAGGGTGTCCACTGCTGTCCAGACGTACCCGCAGACAGCCAGCAGACAATCCTCGATGGCGTCCCTCTGTGCCTTGGTGAGACAGCAGCCCTTGGACAGTCGGTAGACCGTGTGGAGCAGAGAGTCGATCAGCGAGGCGAAGGGCTCCGTGCCGGCGAACAGCGGGGCGCACTTGGTGAGCAGAGGAAGCACAGCCGTGCACAGGTACCTGTTGAGGGCCAGGGCCATGTCTGTGGCACTGAGAGCAGCCTGGGCCACATACACAGAGACCATCAATAACACGTTAGAATTAACTGGAACGATGTAGTGATGAGCGGGTGGATTCTGTCAATGACATACAGTAAAGGTTGTTGTATTATCTTAGTTGTAACATAACATAAGTCTTTCAAAGCATATTTTCGAGGATGCCATTGGAGATTTTTTGAAACTTGCTTGAGACAGCTTCAACAACTTAAATACTATTGTATGGTTAGATTTGTGTCAATGTTATGATGCCATTGTGTTTTTAATCAACTTTAAAGAGCAGAGTCATTTGAAAAGTGTAGCTGACAATATTCCCTGAAGAAAAGATTTGAATTCAAATGTCCATGACCATGACGTTTATTAGCTGTGCAATTATGTTTCTTTGAAAAAGAGAAGGTTAATCTATACCCAATAAACAATTTCAATGTCAAACACACACTCACGCACGCACGCACGCTCCTTTCCACTCACCGTGTCCAGTGAGGCAGCAGCCCGCAGGTCTGGCAGGAAGCCTACTTCTAACAGATGTAAGAGGAAGTTCTGTTCTTCTATGCCGTAGACCCGGTCCAGGAACAACACCATGGCTGCCTTATGGTCTGGACAGAACCCTGCCGACATGTCTGGTTCTACCACCGTGCCGTCTGCATGCACACAACACAAGCACACACACACGCTTTTTTTAATCTACTATATAATGCGCCACGTCTCTGCGTGCGTGCGTGCGTGCGTACGTGTGTGTGCGGTTGTAATGCACATAACTTGAGAACCATTTGACCCACCGACTTCACATTCGACACACGCGTTCCACACCCCCACAGGGAGTGCAGTGCCAGGTATCGAGTCGGTCGGACCCACGGTTCTCCAGAACCACCACAAAAGGCTCTGGTCAGGCTCTGCCAGTGGGCCTAATGAGGAACTCCTTTCACCTGTGCAATTTCCAGCCTCTGCCTCAGCCAATTGAGGCTCAACCAATCAGGCTCTGCCAGTGGGCCGAATTGCCATGTACACTTTTCAGTTTGCAGTCTTCACACACAGGCACATACACAGATCTCCATGTGGGACACCGGCTGGAGGTGTGCTATGACAACGTATATCATTAGTTTCCCAAGTTGCATCGTTCCCAAGTAGGCCGGTGGCCGACTGCGACGGGCACGTACAGGTCTAGTATTTTTAAATGACAGAAATTACAGTAAGTCTGTCTGTGGGTTTTATAAACATTAAACCAATACAAAGTATAAACAAGAGCTTGTGACTAAATAATAACTATGTTGGATCCACTGGAACAGTTTTATTTGGACATACAAGGTTTCCACCCGACAGCAAAGCTGCGTGCGTGCGTGCGTGCCTGCTTGCGTGCCTGCGTGCGTGCCTGCGTGCGTGCCTGCGTACTGGTGTGTGTGTTCCTACCCTTGGCGAGGGTGGGCATGGGGAAGGGTATGCTGATGACTCCCTCCAGGTCTTCGATGGGGATCAGAGACCTCAGGATGGCTCTGATGCGGATCGCCTCGCCTTTACCAGCATGGATCAACTGACACACAACACAACTTGTGAGGGTCAAATGTCTCCACATAGTAGAATTTGAGAAATATACATTTTCCTCCAAGAATATGGTTGTTATATACTAGAATTTCGCGGGCCTTCGGCCCGCTCATCCCAGAGTTGCGTTGCCCCGCGTTGCGATACAGAAGTCCACAGTGACACGCGTTGTATGCAGCTGTTTTGTGTTGTAGCGCGTGCGCTCGTGTGCGTGTAGTGTTGGTGTTGTTGTTCTTATCCATATATGCGCCTCGGTTCGTCCCGTTTGTTCCACGGCAGGTGTCGACGCAGTCGTTCGCGCAATGTTCGTGTTTGCATGATTTTAACTGTGTATGTAATCGCGGCGCTCTCCATCCAAGTTAGAATCAGTGTGCGGTGTGTTGTTGTTCTTCTTCTTCTACTTTTGTTTTCCGGCAGGCTGTTCAATGTGTGTGTGTGTGTGTGCGTGTGTGTGTGTGTGTTGACATGTAGTAACGGATGGGTATTATTATTATTTGTTGTATTTTCACATCAAAGAAAGTTAATGTAAATGAAAATAAGCAGCAATTTTTACTGTTTTTGTTTACTTACAATAAATTACTGTTTTTGGAGAGCAAAAGATGTTGAGAATGGAGCAGAACATAGTGTAGTATATTTTTTGGGGGACCTTGACTGCATTATAGTAGGGCTACAATCTTTTGGATTGCGGATTGCAGTGACCCCACATTGTTTGTTGGGGAACAATATTTGTAGTTACAATGAGGGCGACATGAGGCGAAGGGAGAGAAACACTTCGCCTCTCTCCAGTCCGTGCGTATGTTGCTGGTACGGATCGCATCGCTGACTGACATAAACACACCGTTACAATTCAGAGGCACTTCAATAAGAAAACTCAACTAATAACGCTTGTGTGTGTTAATCTGCCCGATGCTGACGTTAGTATATAATGTTTAGATTGTTTTCCTGGCTGAATAACAACGGATCGCATCGCTGACTGACATAAACACTCCAATGCAGAGGCACCCCGCACGCACGCACACACACACAGTCACACACACACAGAGAATCCATGCGCCTCGGTGCCTCGCAGTTGTCATGTTTCCATTAATTAAACGGGTCGCGCAATTGTCGTGTTTACATTAATGAAACTGGTGGTGCAATTGTCGTGTTTGCATGAATTAAACAGTGTATGTATGTAATCGCGCCGCTGTCCATCCAAGTCCGAATGTGTGTGTGTGTGTGTGTGTGTGTGGGACTGTGTGTGTTGTGGAAGCCGGGGAACAATGTTGCCAGGGTCGTGAATTGTAAGAGAGTTGTAGTGTGTGTAAGTAGCGTGGTGAAAGGCTTTGTTTCTGGGTCTGTTTGCTTGTTTCTGGGCCTGTTTTCATAGACCTGGCAACAGTGGCCCGTGTGTGTGTGAGTAGTGTTGTGTTCGTGTTGTTCTTCTAATGTGTGTGTGTGTAGCATGTAACTTCCGGTGTTGCAAGCGGACGTAACAGCAAAACTCTCGTGGGTGACGTGGTTGGCTTTGAGCAAATGGGAGAGGGGATGTAGTGTTGCCAGGTCCGCGTATTGTAAGCGAGTGGTAGTGTGTGTAAGTAGCGTGTTGAATGGCATTATTTCTGGGCTTGTTTTCATAGACGTGGCAACAAATTAGGCGGGGGTGTCGGTGCTTGTGGCGTGTTTGTGTTTATTATTGATTGATTATTGATATTGTTTGTGAGTCTGGACGGGAGCCGGCTTTAGTGGCAGTGCAATGACAATTTTTACGCGGGTGGTGTTGAGTGTGGGCGTGCGGCGCGACATGAGGAGATAGCCGTGGATCGACGCGGAGGGTAAGTCTGTGACGTGTGAGTGTGTTGTTGCAGTGTGTGTTGCTCCTGCTTCGGCTTCACCCAGCGTGTCAGTGGCGTAGTAGCTGGTGACTTTGGGTATTGGGTTGCGTACATGTTTTCAATTGTATAATAGAATAGAAACTATAAAATAGTAGAGTTATATTATTCTTGCAGTTAGGAAAATAGTCAGGTTAGGATTGGGGGTTTGGATTAGACATTTTGCGCCACCCCTTACCCCATATCCCTAGTAGTGATAAGGGGTCATTGATGGCACAAGATAGGGGTTAGAGTTGTCACTATTTTATACTTAGTTGTGCGCTCACACACCCAAGAATAGCCGATCTACAAGCAGTGTTATGAGCTTGTAAATCTGCGTGCTTGTGTCTACATGGCTAAGTGTGTGTGTGTGTGTGTGTGTGTGTGTGTGTGTGTGTGTGTGTGTGTGTGTGTGTGTGTGTGTGTGTGTGCGCGTGTGTGTGCGTGTGTTGCCTATACTTTACGTACGTGCATCTCAGGCGCACAGCGTCCCAGCAGATCAATGAGAGCAGCATAGAAAGTCATGATGGCATTCCCCATATGAATGGTGTCATCGTCCTCATCCTCCAAAACCTCACTACTGCGCGCGCACACACACACACACACACACACACACACACACACACACACACACACACACACACACACACACACACACACACACACACACACACACACACACACACACACACACACACACACACACACACACACACACACACACACACACACACACACAGGAACCTAGTGGTAAGTCGTCATTGAATTGTTATGACACAAATTACACAGTAGCTGATAATGAAATCCGCTACGGAGGACAGGGATTTTCGCTTCAGGAAACAATACAATGCTGGATTACTGTATGTGTTGGACGACCTGTTGGATGTTTGTTGGTGGATTATCATGGACATTCCCACAGGGAAGTGGACTGAGAATGGTGCGGCTTAGAGACTGCCCTTTACTTTCTCTGTGTGCCCCTCCTTTACTATTATGTTCACATGGATTATGAGTAATGTCAAAGAAAATAGATTCCCGGCAAGTCGAAAGCAGTAAAGTGGAAAATAAGAGAATGTTGTGTTTTCCACTTAATTAACATGTTAGTTCCCTGTTGTAGTTAAAACAGTCATCACGGAATGCCTGCAAATTAGATTTGATTAGATTAGTTTAGGTTGCAAATTATTGATCCCACAGGGTGGGAATTCAATCATTACAGCAGCCAAGGTGCATATGGGTACATGAAGGTGGATGCAAAATGATCCATGAAAAACACAAGGGTGACATCAAGGGAATTCACCATGCTCACTTGGAAACTATCACACGTTAAATTCTTTCAGCTGTAATGTCTTCAACACCTGTTCACTGGCACAGGTTTCAGCCCTCCATACTACAATATATGATCTTGTTGTTTTATCTCATGATTCTAGCCCATTACATCCCAGAGTGTTTTGTGAGCCTTGTCCTTCACAATGAAGTATTATATTTATAAAAGATGAGTGTTGTACCGTGAGATATTGGTACCGGCGTGCTGCAGTCCTTGAGTGAATTGCTATTGCTATTATACCGATGTTTCATGAATATTTATGATTACAAATCGATATAAACAAAATGTACTTTGTCTTTCACAGCCAACTTTACCTCTTGCTACCTGTAATGTATGAGTAAGGTAGACAAGGCTCACAATTTGAGGTTGGAACGAACTGTGGTATAATACAACATTAAACAACTTTGAGGCCAATTGACTCAGATTAGAATTGTTCAGGAAGCTATGTTAGTGAGACATGTATGATATTGTCTCTGACAGGTGGAACTGGAAACCTCATATCTGCTACTTTTGATGCTTTTGTGTGATGCTGCAGAATGATCAAGTAGGACGTTAATTGATGTTAATTTACGAAAAACACAAAAGTTTGAATATGGAGATCTGCCAGACAGCAACAATATGGTGTGTATGATATCTTACAGAGTCTTGCTGCTCTCAGAGGTGGGTGAGATGCCGTCTCTATGGGGGTCCTCAGAGATCTTAATGGCTTCTTCCATCGCGGCCAACAGCCCGTTGCCACCCTCTCCCCGTAAGGCGGGGCCAAAACACTCTGGGCGACGGATCAATAGCCTCACCACTACATTGGCATTTTCTTCCACACTCTCGCCTGATCAGAAAAGGATAAAAGTGCAAGGTAACAAAAACAAGGGGATATTAGCAACATACCAACAACAAGGAACATACCAACTCTGTGGATAAGGATACAACATTATTATTGTTTTTTCTTTTTTATTATTAACATCTCGTTGCAATTTACTTGTCCACATTGACATTTGGTTCAATTGTTTTACTACCGTTGCAGAAAACAGCGAACCGCAGAAAGTCGAGGTAGCGCTCCCCCTCCACAGGGTTCCATCCAATGTCGGGGTATCCTTGAGACACCAGCATTACACAGCTCAGTAGCCCACACCCCGCCAGGTACTGGACAACCTGAATGCACAAAATGACCAATTGACCAGCATTACACAGCTCTGTAGCCCACAACCTACTGTAAGTCAGGGTTTCTCAAAGTGGGTGCCGAGACGCAAGTCCAGGGGTGCCGC